>NW_021703783.1:60271841-60410785 GCF_005190385.1 Monodon monoceros
GAGGTGAGGAAATAAATCCAATTTGTGTAGACTAGACATTTCCCAAAGCTAGGAGATAACGTGAGGAAAAAATAGGGTCAAAAGATTTTTTTTAAGATGAGAGAGACTCAAGGGAAAGAGTCAGAAAAGAGAGATGAATTTGAAGATTCTGAGCAAAAAAGGAATCGTGGAGGAACATTTCAATGGGAAAAGATAGCGTCCAGTGTACAAAAGGGGCCATTTGACTTAGAAAACAGTTGAGATATCTTTGTTCACTAATGCTGTAAGGATGAAAGTAGGAACGTGATGGAGAAGGTCTAGCAATCTGTCAACTTGATAGACTCTACTTTTTTACATCCTATCCTGTGTTCCATGAACCAGTCGTTTATCCTTTCTTGGATTCCCGTTGTATTTGTGGTCTTTTCATTTGCATACTTAAATTGGTTCTGATATTTAATAACTTAATTGCATACTTAAATTTCCAATGCATGTGGGGAGATTCTCCTCAACTCCAACAAGCAATTCTTAGACACCAGCAGGGTGTCCATGAATTCAACTCAATTCTGACGGTTTACCCAGAGATAGCATCGATTCCACAGGTTTAAGGGTCCAGTTCTACAAGACTGCACCCCCATTTCAGACGTTGCAAGCCCAGGTTGTTATCTTTCCTTCTGAGCTACTGGCTATAAATCAGAGGTTCTCATAACATCCTTCTTGGGTTTAATTAATTTGCTAAAGCAGCTAATAGAACTCAGAGAAATATTCTGCTTACTAGATTACCACCTTATTATAAAAGGATATAACTCAGGAACAGCTAGGTGGAAGAGAGGCATAGGGCATAGTATGGGGAAAGGGCACAGAGCTTCCATGCCTTCTCTAGGTGGGCACTCTCCCGCATCTCCACAGTGTTCACCAGCCCAGAAACTCTCCGAACCTCATCCTTTTGGTTTTATGGAGGCTTCATTATATAAGGCATGATTGGTTAAATCGTTGGCCACTGGTGATTAATTCAACCCCCAGGTCCTCTCCAGAGGTCAGGGAGTGGGACTGAAAGTTCCAACATTCTAATCACGTGGTTAGCTCCATTGGCAGCCAGCCTCATCCTTAGGTCATCCAAATGACCAAATACATATTCCTTATAAATCACAATATCACAATACTTTTTTATCTTGGAACCAGAGACCATGTCCCTTTGTCCTTCTAATTCCTCAGATTCAATATGTATGCTAGCCATGTGATAATCTTTAACCTTTGGCTGATACCTTGATCTATACATGAGAAATACCTGGCATAAAAAAAACCCTGAGTTTTGAAGCATTGGCTGATGACCTTTATAGAAGTCAGAGTCACAGCAACTAAATTTGAGGTTTTTGATTTGCGTATTTGGATATAATTTTGCAGTCTGAGCAGATGATCTACAACCTGGCCTCAGAGATCTGCCTGCAGTAAATTGTAAGATGTGCCTTCTTTTTTTTTAACCTCCAAAAGTGGAAGGGATGAGTCAGCCCATCTGGGATTTTAAACAGCCAGTTCCAGGGACACTGCACAGCCCAAAGCCATGCCTCCAGCAAATCACTATTAAAAATATTCTCTGCTAGGCAAGACCGCCTAATGTGTCAACCTTGACTGCTTCCTGTAAGTAAAAGGAAATATTTAGAAGTAAAAACAACAGAATTACTATTGAAGGCAATCATAAGGTTACTTCCTTCATTTGCCTTTGAAAATATGGTGTGTGTTTTATTCCCTGATAGCCTTGATGTTTTACATGAACAGTCAGATGTAACTCATTTTACCAAGGACGGATGAAGTTGAATCAATTTTCTCTCTGAAAAAGCTAATGTGTAAATTGATATATAAATGTTGGTGATATATACTGTATGTGCACTGGAATGATAGTATAAGCTTTTTTCTGCACAGATATCAAGAATGTGATATTATTCACATAATTGCAAAGATTTAGACACAACAGGACAAAGAAGGTATTTTAAAGAAAAAAAATGAGGAATCATACAAATTTTGACAGGGTCTTTTAATGTCTGATAAGATATGTATTGAAAATTAGTATACTGAACATTGTTTATAATATTAATAATTGGGCACTAGAAAATGATAGTTACCTTTGAATATAAACCCTTTGTTCAGTTATTCTTAAATAGGATTTTAATGTCAGTACCAGTATGTGCAAAATATTAATAATAAATGAATTAACATAAAGGAAAGTGCAGGTCACTGTTCACAGTAGGAGCTCAACAATGGTTAGCTGAATTTGAATGATATAAAGATAAGAGGGGAAACATGTTAAACCCTTCTGTAAACAGCAGATGACCCCTGGCGGGAGTCCCTTCTTTTTCTTAGCTTTATTAAAGACTTTCTTACTATTTAGGGTGATTATTTTTCTTCTTTAAATTTTCCAATATTCCTTTAAATTTTCTGCCCTGTTAGATATTTTATTATTATCATCAGAAATATATATATATTTTAATCTTGGAAAGACAAATTACTTCCTTATATGCAGTTTTACTTTAAAGTAATGGTACATGAAATACCTGTCATTTGAATCTGCTGTTATAACTCCAAACACAGCCTTTCATAAAATGAAGTGCCATGTGCAATAAATGAGTGCATATACCGCTACATAAGCTTAAAAATAAAACAAAATCTTTAAAAAGAGTTACCAAAGTCACAACAACATTTTTTAACACCCTCATTCGTATGTTTAATTGGTATGCCTGTATCCTTCCGATGTCTACACTTCCCATCTGCTACTCAAGGACAGATTCACGGGAAGAGGACTACAACAAGGCGTGAATACTGGAACCTGTGGGTCCTGGGGGGCCACCAATGTCATTACTGTTCTAAAGAAATTAAATTCAAGATGTACTGTGTATTCTCATGGCTCTCAGAGACATTGTCGGTCACCATAAGAATTTTGATGTTTGCCCACAATGGGTGAACCCATTGCACGGATTTAGGTAAATGAGTGAAATTGTCAGGCACGGATTTCAGAAGAACAAGATTAGTGTTAATGAGGCCAATTCAAAAGTAGTGCAGTAATATTGAGGTAAGAAGCGATTTGAGCCTAAAATTATGCTACTTTTATTTTTTTCCCTAAAATTTCGTTTGGCCTCCATTTAACTCTGGGAGTGGGTGAAGAAATAAAGATATGGGGAAAAAGAGAAATTCAGTATGATTCTGTGCATCCTTCAGATGAGAAATTCAGTATGATTCTGTGCATCCTTCAGATGAGGAAGGCAGAGGAAAAAAGATGTGTTGAGGTTGATGTTTCTTTGGAGGTACAGGGAGAAATATGTACTGGTCACATGGTATCCGGAATGGAGATGAAGATTTAGGAGTCATTAGGGTGCACCCGGTTTTTGAAGCCTTAGGAGAGATTGAGCTCATCCAAGGAATGCGTAGAACAGTGTTTCTTAAAGAGGAGGGAAGAATAGCAGAATCCACTAAGGGTCGTTTGCAAACTCTACGTTCTGCTTCCCAACATCACAGGGGTGGAGAAGGAAGCATGTATACTTTGAAAAAACTCCCAGGTACTTCTTTGATATGCCGTCCTCTCCCAGGGGATGTGGACATTGATACTGTTTTAAAAGTTCTCCAGGAGATTCTGATGTACACCCAGCACTAAGAACCACTAAAGGCAAGTGAAAGGGGAAGAAGGGTGAGCATTCCATCTAGGAGAAACAGAACTCAAATGAACAAGGCCAGACCTGATAATGTTCTCTAAAGGTGACAAGAACAACTACAGAATATTAGCAACTGTCACAAATTAAAGGATAACTTTATATATGTAACTTCTGTGAAGGACTCATAGCCATTTATCGGGCTCTTCAACTACTAGTTTGCTGTCTGCCTTGTAAGAATTCAACAGCCACTGCTTTTCTAGAGATAACCAGTATTTCCAAGTGTTTCGCATTTATTTGGTGACTGAATCTGACCACATTCTAGAAACTTTCAAACATGCTTTCATGTGTTTTTCTAGTTCCCTTTTGAGTGACAGCGAATTTCACCAGCTTTTCCCTTGCTCCCTCTTCTCTCTTTACTCCCCTTGATGTCCCACCCCATCCATCTTAATTTTGGCATCCTTTAAGAATATACGTCCTGTCTCCAACTTATTCTTCCTCATTGGGTTCCTGGATGTTTAACTTTAGCTTCTTTCTGTTTGTTCCATAGTGAATCTCTCAAGATATACAGTCTAGTCCATATCCAGTTGGATTCTGATGGCAAATCAAATATAAATGTGAATTATGGAATTTTTTCTTGGTATTTTAAAATCTCTCCTAATGTCCATCTTGTCATCTCTTTTTACCTCTTTATCTTTTTAATTGATCAGTTGGTAGAGTGAAAATGCCAAGTCTTACTGCTTCCTCCTTAATTTTTCTGCACTTCAGTTCCTGTTCTGTAAAATGGAGACAATTGCAATAGCTTCCTCATGGGGCAATTACGAGGCGTATAGAAGGCTTTAGTTGTTATCATTACTTCCTAATGACACCTCCTTTTCTCCCCAAAGTTTATAAATGAGTTTACCAAGATATAATTAATGGAAGCCAGACCCAAAAGTGCACAAGTGCACACACATCCACAGAAGCACACAGGCACACGGACATATATCTTGATTTGGATGGTGGTTACACAGGCATATACATTTGCCAAAGTTTTTCAAGCTGTATACTTAAGATGTATACATTTTCTAGATGTAAATCATACCTCAATAAAATTACTGGGCGGAAAAGGTGTAATGAGAAGGAGAGCAGTAGAGCAGTTAAGATTGTGGGTTCTGGAACTGGATTTTGGTTTAAACCCTGGCTCCAGTACTAACTGTTGGTGTGATCTGAGGCAAGAGATTGGCCTCTATTTCAGTTTTCTCATTAGTTAGATCTGGATAAAAGGACCTATCTCATAGAGTTGTTATGAGGACTAAAGGAAGTAATCTAAAATAGTACTTGGCACATCTTAAATAGCATATATAGGTTAGCTACTGTTTTCTCATATGTTTTCTTAAAATAATGGCGTTACATATTTCTAGGGTATGTGTCTTCTTTGTATATCCCATATCTTTACTTAGGTAGTGTCTTTTTTCATGCAGAGAAAAAGGTTTTATACTTTTTTATTACCTCTGTGTATGTCCAGCATTTAGCCTGATGCTACATTTAATAGGAGCAAAATCAACATTCATTGAACATTCACCAAGGTCATACCAGATCAAAAGACAGTTTTTATTGTAAAAACTGATTAAATTGGGTATTCCTAACTAGTAGTGAAAATTGTATCTGACTGATTTAAACCAAATCTACCCAAAGAATAATTATTCCTTTAGCAGCAAATTTTAAAATGGTATGAAAATAAGTTTGTGAGAAGTAAACGGATTTTCTTTTAACCTCAACTATTCTACTCAACCTTTCAGATCCCAGAAAATTACAGTAATAATAAATTGGAATAATGTCAGATGATGGAAAATTCAAATCCACATGGATAATTGTCTCTTCTAAGTAGAGAGTGGCTATGGTTCTGGAGCTTTAAACATTTAAATCTAAAAGACAAATGTCCTAGTGTTTTAAAATGTTTCACACAGTGACCTTTTTCATTATGCATTTGAATTGTTTAAATCAAATTTTAATATGAAGTACAAAATCTGTTTGATTTAACAGTCATTTGTGTGAATTAAAAGAATGTCATCAGTGCCTTAAAAGAAAACTACAAAGTTTATTTTTTTAATTAAATTGATGGTAACCGTATTATTAACTAACAACATTTTCTATTTGTTCAGTTATACAGTAAAGAGAAAAAAACATCCCACTTGATTCCCAGTTCTTGGATTAGAACTGATAATTACTATTTATTGCATACCAATTATTTTTCAATTCCTATACTTGGTGGATTTTACAGGTTTTATTAAAACTGTTGCAATGTAATTATTATCCCCCTGTAGACATGAGAAAACTAACAATATAGCACTCAATTTAAAGCTTAAACATGCTTGACTGAATGTGTGGATGTTTTCCTCTTTAATGTGAAGTTTCTAATATGTGGAAAACTGGTACGTAGAACCGGAATACTTTAAAAAGTGTGAAAATAACTGTCTAGAAAATGATAAGGTGATATGTAACCAAAAAATGGTCCATTACAGAAGTCAAAAACATATATTATTGGTTGGATGAAATCTGATTTTGCAAAAATAAAAAAGGGGGGGTGCTTCCCTGGTGGTGCAGTGGTTGAGAGTCCGCTTGCCTATGCAGAGGACGCGGGTTCGTGTCCCGGTCCGGGAGGATCCCACACGCCGCGGAGCGGCTGGGCCCGTGAGCCATGGCCGCTGAGCCTGCGCGTCCGGAGCCCGTACTCCTCAATGGGAGAGGCCACAAGGGTGAGAGGCCCGCGTACCGCAAAAAAAAAAAAGGGGGGGGGAATGTTTATGACATATATGGGGTGAAGGGGAGAGTTATTCTTTTACAAATTAATTTTGAAATAGTATGTTAAATAGTTCAGTTTGAAAATAACAATGAAATTAGGACTCATCATACATTAATAAAGGTATATTTCCAATTAAAGGGAGTGTTTTACCCATGGTACTGTGCTGATGAATCCCATTCTGTGGTCAAGACCACATCTAAAGTACCGAATCCATTTCTTGGGGTCATTTTCTAAGAGGATAACTGGAAGGGTAAGAGGTTTTTCATGGTTTCCAGTGAGGATAAGCTGCTCTGATTACCCTGGAAAGGAGAAGCTTGCCAGTAGACTACATGACAGCAGAAGAGGAACAAATGGGTGAATAATATTGGGAGGTGGAAGAGAAGCATCATTTTCTGTTAGCGCTATGCAACCATGGTGTAAGGTGGTTTGCAAGGAAGTTAACTTGCAAATACTGTGACTACTTCAGCAGAAGCCAGGTGACCCCGTGTCAGGGAATGTGATAACCGAGGATTCCTCCTTGGGAGAAAGGGAGTGGAGGACTCCTAAGCAACTTTCTGACCCTTAGCCTTTCAGACCAACAGAAGTGCACAGAAGTTTGCCAGGTAGATTGTATGTTATCAGTTTAGGAGAATCCGATATTAAAAAAAAAAAATCATTTATGGGGAACGTAGTTTTTGAAATGTTATTTTTTCCTGGGTATAAAGAATTGGAACTAATATTTCTTGATTTTAGAAATATCAACAACAAAATTTAATTGGCAAAGATAGTAAGAAAGAAAAAAATGAGAATAAAAAGGAGAGACAGAGAAAAACAAAATCCTTATAAGGTGTGATACATTTAGCACTTTTTCTTTACCTGCCCCCATCAATTTAGTCATTATTTTCCATTGTTTTACATATACATACAATAATCTGAGGTTTAGGAATTATGTTGTTGTTACAAGCTATTAATTTTTACATTATATATTTGTATTCTATAAACACATATTTTAAATTTTTGTGTTGTCAGTTTTTGGTTTTTTTTTTTTTTTTACTATATTTACTACAATTAAGCAACTTTTATTTAACTGGTTTTTATTCTCCCTGCCAGTATTATATGCCATCACTTCCTTATTTAAGATCTCTTAAATTTGACTTACTACTCAGTCACCTAGAGTATGTATTCAAATAGCTTGTGTAATAAATAGGAAGTTTGAATTACTGAAGAAGTCTTTCTCTTGCCTTTATATATGACTAAAAATGTGGCTAAATATAAAATTATTGGTTGGTCATTAAAACTGTAGGCAATGCTCAGTATTTTGTTAGGAATTCAGTTTTGCAGATGGGTATGATAACAAATTGATGTCTTTCTTTTTTCATTAATAACATTATTTTCCCGACTTCATGATTTTTTGACATTAGTTTATCATTGTACCAAAAAAAAAAAAATTAAGAAGTGTATGGCTCTTCTTAGGCAGAAGGGTTAAAAAGCCTCTTATTTAGTTAATTTGAATTTGTTAAGAACACAGTGAACTTCTTTTGATCTTCATATAGTTTCACCAAGTTTTCTTTCATAATTACCACTCGTTCTTCAGTAAATATTGAGACTTTTATTGCTTATTTTTCTGGTTTCCGCATTCAGTATACCTAAAATCTTTCATTAATGATCTGTTCTGCTACCTCTATAAAAATTTTCTTCTGAGGTAAGTTTAGCTCTTTGCTCTTTTCCACTCTTCTTATGAGTTTTTCAAGTTTGACCTCTATGTTACAGTTTTAACCATCATATCAGTTGTGTCCTTAATCCCGCTGGTACAATGTTAATATATATGTAGCCTGTCCTGATTGAACTAATTTGTCTCAGCATATTGCTTTTGCTGGTGGCAGTGTAAATGATACACCATCATTATAAAATTAAGCGTATACCTCTCAAATGACACAGCACTTCACTCCTAGGTATTTATCCTAGGAATCAGAAACACAAGACTTTTGAGTTTTGAGTTGAGACAGAAAGCTATAGGAGTAAGTGAGAAACCTCGTGTATTGTGAAAGGACTTCTCTGTTTAACAAGTGGAAGCATATATAAGACACATTATTTTTCCTCAGCCTAATTTCAGGGAGCTTGTAGAATATAGCACTTCTTAAAATTTTATATAGGCTCTTTGCCATACTTAGTTTTTGATTGTGGTGGGGTTTTTTTTTCAGTGTTTTTCATAGTATATTAATTTAAAAAAAAAGAAGTCAGAGGAAGGTGTGTCAGGAAACTAATATAATAATATTTATTTTATGTAAAATTAAAAAATCATAATGGGCTTTTTTGGAAGATATGAACTTAAGAATGTAGTGGTTCTAAAATAGGTCATGAGAATATCCTTGGATACTAAGTAGCTCCATCTTTCTGTGTAAGAGTTGCATTTCAAGGGGTGAACAATAACTGTATTTCTGTGTCTTATTTTGTGCAGTGAGGTGTTAAATAAGTGGGATGAGGAACTCCCTATTTTATTTTAAAAAATTTATAATCTAGGACTAAGGTGTTGGCTTTTGGTTAAAAGCTAGTGTTACAGTAATTTTTGCTGATTTTAATATTAATCATTAGACTTTGTCAAATGAGTTAGTAACTAAAACCAACACATTGTTCGTGGTATTACATCATTCATTCTGCATGAAACTGAGGCTGTCTCTTGTCCTCTTATTATCCCAGTAAGAATTTACACCACTTAACCAGGTATTAATCATTGGCTCTTGTGAAAGCTGGGAATGTTTGAGTCAGT
This sequence comes from Monodon monoceros, assembly GCF_005190385.1. Lineage (NCBI taxonomy): Eukaryota > Metazoa > Chordata > Mammalia > Artiodactyla > Monodontidae > Monodon > Monodon monoceros. Next base: position 60,280,987 of record NW_021703783.1, read on the forward strand.
TGGATTATTGTGAGAAACAAAAACAGTGATAAAGGAGCAAAAAGCCTTTGATGGAACAAATTGCCTATGAGAAGACTGGGGATAAGCTCAGGAGCCTTGGAAGGTAGAGCTCAGTGAAAGGATACATGCAGAAGAAGCCAGCCACATCTTCAGGTGGAGAGGAAGGAGACTGCAAGGTGTTGTTTCTAGGGGTTATCATCTTCTCTGTAAATTTAGAAGCAAGGCCATCTTCTCAGTAAATATTCCTGGAATAACTTGAGGGTACTGAGAGAAGGAAGGAAGACTGAGAAGTTTTGATGGTAAAGTTTGGGGTCAACTGTGGAGGAGAATGCAATAAGGAGTCATTCGGGAGAGAATTAAAGGCTTGCTGAGCCATAGAGAGGTCTTGGTGTGGTTACCTGTGTATTCTGAGTCCATTACAGTGGCTTTGCAACCTTTCTGGTAGTCCTTGACAGAGGGGGACAAAGGAAAATAAAATAACTGGGACAACAGTGAACTCTCAAGTGGATAGGAGACCAAGGAATTATATGGGAAAATGGAACAGGGGTCAGGAAGGCCTGATACTGAAAACAGACTAGAAATCCGTGTAGCTCCACAAGATTAGCTAAATACTTAAGGTCAAAATATAAGAACATAATTAGGAGGCATTAGTGAAGAGTGGTAACCTGTTGCCCAGTTGGCAAGCTGATAATGACAGCAGTAGAAGAGCAGTCAAGAGAAAATCTATCAGGCTAGTCTGTCGCATTACTCCTGTTAGTTGAGGGCTACTCTGTGTTGTGTGTTTTGCTTAAATCCAGGTTGGCAAACATTTTCTTACAGGGCTAGATAGTATATATGCCTTAGACAATCTGAAAATGCATTTACCTGAAAACCACAGGTGGTTGCCCAGGGACACTTGTGTGAAATCCCCATTAGAAGTCAAGGTAAAAAAAGTATCAGTATAAACAGTGTTGCAGTCCTTGTCAAAACGAACTTCCTAGCCTCCTGGATGTTGAAGAGCTTGTTTTCAATCTACCTACAGGTATCTATGTCTGTATATATGTATGTGTGTGTGTATATAGGTATATGATACTATATACCTAATACTGTTTTAGTCCCTATGAGAAACATATAGAAATTACAGAAATAATCTGTCTTCCAAGAAATGCCAATCTATTTGGAGAAGGAGATGGGAAAAGGAAGACTGGAGGAATGAAAATACTTATAAAATATCATATAGTTGGACACTGAGTTACTGCTACAAAGGTGACTTAATGACTTTGAGTACAGAATTGCCTGTATACCAAGCAGGAAGATTTCTCTGCCTTTGGACTTGAGGTTTGAGACAGTAGCCAACTGGGAACTCTTTTCTCACGTATAGCATTTCAGCTACTCTCGTGCTTTGGAAAGATGAAATGACTCATTTTTCCAAGATTATTATTTCTATTGCTTAGATCTGCTAAATGTCATAGCCTGAATAGTTATTAAAAGTTGGAAAAATAATTAAATGGACACTTTTCAGACTCAATCACATTTTGACTGGTATGATAATGGTCTCCCAAAATATTTGATGCCTTGAAAGTAGTGTCCTGCTGTATTTGATAGAGACTCCTTTTCCTTCTTTTTAAATATTTTCTTGAATTATAAAATAAATTTATGTGGCAATAGATTAAGTCTGTTAATTCTATTTTGGGCAGTTATACCTAAGAAAAATAAAGACCAGTGGATAAATCCTATTTAGTGTTTGACACATTAAAGTGGTCATTTAAAATTGTTAAACCATATTTGGAAAGTAATCAGAAAGCAGCATGTAAAAGAAAACAGGATTATAATTTGTTTCACTTTGATATCATAGAACAGTATGTTGGAAGGGCCTAGTGCTATCACTTCCTACCTGTAATTTTACAGTAAAATACAATCTGGGATTCTAGATGGAAAATTACGTCATCAGTTGTTCAGTGGCATGATGGTGTCTCTGTAAATCTGCCCGAGCAATTTGGTTACTGCAGTCAATTTGTGTTTTACTTTGCTCATTGTCAAATTCAAGATTTCTGTTGTTCTAGTTGAGCAAAACTTTTTGTATACCACGATTTCAAGATGGTCGGTAAGATTCAAGTTGGCCTTTTAAGTTAAGATACATGTGATGTTAAGCCATCCCACAGTGTTGACAATAAACTTTCAATGACATAAAGTGAAGTGGGAAATATTCTCCCACCCTAATCTTACCCAGGGCTATTGAAAAGAGATGTTCTTCTTTAATGATGACAGGCACGATGAAGGAAAACTTGGTATGAACTACAGTTCTAAAGAGAGTGATTCCAACCAGACTGTACTGATGGGCATCAGATAAACAGAGAAGGAAATATAATTGTAAACGGAAAAGGCGGGACTTTTTGTTTCTAACGATTCTGTTACGTTGAGGGATATTTGAGGATCTGACCACGAAGGATTCAGCCCTGAGACTGGGTTTAACATTTTAAAGCATTTTTAAATATTAAAACTTAGATGAAGTCATAAAAGGTATGTAAGTAACAGATGATAGCGATATGGGAGGGAGCATTAATGTGATGGATGAGAACATCAGTGTACAAGGTTAATAGCTTCAACTGATGGATTGCGTCAAATTATGGGATTAAATTTGAATGTAAATATTTATTGTAAAAACCAGTTTGGACAGTTTTAAGGTAATGGAAACACAGCTTGATAGCAAATGATGCTTTTTAAAAAAGTGAATCTGGGTATTTTTATATGACTATAAGATTAATATGAGCCAGTAGTATGAAGCAGCTGCTAAAAAATAAAAACCTTAGGCACGATAGAAACATGGTAAAGATCAAGAGAAGTCCTAGACAGTGCTCGCTTCGGCAGCACGTATACTAAAAATTGGAATGATACAGAGAAGATTGGCATGGCCCTGAGCAAGGAAGACATGCACATTCGTGTCGTGTTCCATATTTTTACCTCACACCAGTCAGAATGGCTATCGTTAAAATGTCTACAAATAATAAATTCTGGAGAGGGTGTGGAGAAAAAGGAACCCTCCTGCACTGTTGGTGGGGATATATTTTGGTGCAGCCACTATGAGAAACAGTATGGAGGTTCCTCAAAAAACTAAAAATAGAGTTGCCATATGATCTAGCAATCCCACTCCTGGACATATATCTGGAGAAAACTCTAATTCAAAAAGGCACATGCACCCCAATGTTCATAGCAGCGCTATTTACAATAGCCAAGACGTGGAAGCAACCTAAGTATCCATTGACAGATGAATGGATAAAGAAGGTGTGGTATACATGTACAATGGGATACTACTAAAAGAATGAGCTAATTCCATTAAAAAGAATGAACTACCCATCTGCAGCAACATCGATGGACCTAGAGATTATCACACTAAGTGAAGTAAGTCAGACAGAGACAAATATTGTACGATATCACTAATATGTGGAATCTAAAACACGACACAAATGAACTTGTTTACGAAACAAACAGACTCACAGACACAGAAGACAGACTTATGGTTACCAAAAAGGAAAGGGGGTGAGGGAGGGATAAATTAGGAGTTTGTGATTAACAGATATCACTACTATATATAAAGTAGATAAACAATAAGGACCTACTGTATAGCACAGGAAACTATATTGAATGTCCTGTAATAAACCATAATGGAAGAGAATATGCAAAAGAATATATATCTATATCTATCTACCTATTTATTAATCTATTTATCTAGCTACCTACCTACCTATAGTATAACTGAATCACTTTGCTCTACACCAAAAACTAACACAACATTGTAAATGAATTATACTTCAAAAAAATAAACAGATTAAAAAAAAAATTCCTAGACACTTTGCACACTGTGATGTGCAGGCCGCATCCAGAGGGTTGTGCTGCTGTCTGTGAGCCATGATTTAAGAAGAGTGCTTAATATGACAGAGTGGGTCCAAACGAGGCTGGAGGATGACCAGTTTTCTTCAGATGTTCAAATTGCCGATGGAACAGATGCTGGAATTATTTTCTTTCAAGTAAAAGCTTCAAGAAGCAGACTTGATTCTCCTGGGAAGGCATGGGCAGCCACTGCCAGAGAGATATAATAAAGAGGAATCTTTGGTTCGGTAGAGACTGAAAGGAATAACTTCTATTTTCCTTTTAAAAGTCGAAGATGCCATGATTATGGCATTATTGATGCCATAATAAATAATGCCATGATTCTTGAATATAAATCTAAGACTTGAGAAAGCAAAAAGAAAGACAATCCTGGGTAAGAACTGAGATAGGCTGTGACTGGAGGGTCTCACTCTTGATTAGCTTCTGGGCCTATTTTAAAGCATGTTGTTTGGACCTCGGCTCTCCATTTAAAGCCTGAATTGGACTTAATTGTGATACAGTGTCAAGTGATAAAGGAGCATATCACAAGGGGTATACTGTTAGCCTTAAAAAGGGAAAGTCAGAAATAGCTTCACGTGGATTTTTTTCTCAAATCAAGCAACGCAATGAAGTACAACAAAAAAGGCAGAACGCCGAACTCACAAGAAATGATGGTCTATCCCTTTTGAAGGTTTTCATGAACTATATATAACAGGATTATAGTTTTTTACACTGTAGTTCACTTAGAATTGAAAATGAAGGCGCCTTCGGCTACCTGACTGCCTTTACAATTCTTAGTGATTCCTACAGTCTCATGGCAAATTGTAAGAATTTTCTTTTTCTCCTTCTTGTTTATTTTCAGGGAGATGGGTTCTGTTCTTTGGAGTTTCACAAAGATGTAGTAGATCTTAGTTTGAACAAATTGATCCTCTTATTTCTTCAGAATCTGTTATGTGTATGAAAGTCTAATTTGGTGTGGGTCAGGGCAAAGGAAATATAAGGACACTGGGTAACAAAAGAGACAAAAAAGGATGACTGATGCGTTAACACCCTTATAAGCCTCTCTGCTTCAAAAATACCAGTCTTGGATAAAGCTATTGTTGAAAGAACACTTTTTTCTCCCTCAAGTCCAATATCCAGACACACACAAGTATACACATACTCTTTTTATAATCTAGAAATGTTATAGGAATCTGGGAATACATTTTGTATTATTAAATGACACATTGTTCAAGTCACGGTTTTGTTTTGTTTTTTTCTTTCACAACCGAGTTTATAGTCAATTGTCCTGTGACATTAACACATTGTAGGTATTCTTAGTTTGTTATTAAAGAAAATATTGGGAATATTAGACATCTTCAGGGAAATTTTTAAAAAGTATTACTAGATGGGTGAACATTTATCCTTTCCAAGAATATAAAATTTGTGACTCATTTTTATCTTTGGTTTTCCACTGTAAAGAATGGGTGTCAGCTTCCTATGTAATTTTGATTTGTTTATCCAGCAGTTTTGTTTGTCTGTGCAGTTTTCTATGTGCCAATTGTGGTCAATATTTGGTTTCCATAAAAGGTATGAGTTTTCTTTGAGGCTATCTTTCTTGCCATTGCCAAACCCACAACTGATGCACCATTACTTTGACTTTTGTTCTTAATTTAAACTTGGCACAGGTCCTGTCTTTGGTGTAAAACATGAAGCAAACTCCATTTTGACCTGGAATCTGGGGAGGAAACTATTTGCGCGACATTCTCTAAAGAGACATATAGACAGGATGTTTGTGTTGCTCTTATAGGGATAGAACTGCTACCTGAATGTGCCAGTACCCACAAGTTCAGGGTTGGCACTGCTATTAAAAAAAAAAAAAAATCTAGCCAAGTCCGTTTTTCTCAGTTTATAGGTAAAAGCAGGTAAAGACACATCAAAATGTCTCTGTTTAATGGGATGCAAAGCAATCCATTTAAAAAGGCTGGAACAGGATTTAGATCCAGACTGCCTGAGTTTGAATTCTGACTCTACCACTTATATGCCCAGGCAAGTTATTTAACCTGAGTCTGTTGTCTCAACTGTAAAAATGAGACATCAGAAGTTTCAACCTCATGGAGCTCTTGGAAGGATTAAGGTAAGTGACTTAGAACAGGGATTGACACGGAGTAGCCTCTTCCTTCTTCTCCTCATCTCTCAGAATTGAATATGCAAGTTACATTCCTTTTTGGCAAGAGTATGGGATTTAGGGTCTTCGGAGAGTTACCTTTTGACATTCTGGCCTCATTGTCACCCTGCTCTAACTTACCTAGTCAATGACTTAGTCTTTACTTCTTATCTAGCAAACTGAATGGTAACCCTGTGACCTGAAGGTGCTAATACATCTCTAAGATGTGAACCATTCAGTCATATTTTATGAATAATTTAGGTCTCGTAAGCTCAGTTCATCCATACTTTGGAAATTTTTCAATCTTCTGTAAGAGCTACGTGGGGCTAGAAATTGAAACCACATAAAACAGTAAAATAAAGCCATTTATTCATATTTATTGAGTGTCTAGGACCTTCACAGTGGAGAAAACTACTTAATCATTCTCATGAGCTCCCTGCCTTGCACATTGTAGACACCTAATAAAATGGTTTTTTCAATTGAAGTTTATGACCAAGCTTTTCACAGTGAAGATTCCTTTTCAAATATTCTCTAAATCTCTTCTTTTAAAAGTAGATACCCAGTCAGAAGTGGAGAAGTAGCAATTGCTGAGCTTAGCAGTAGCCAAAAGCGAACTTCATCCCTAAGTCTAATGACAGCTTCTTGGATGCAGCTCATGTGTGTTTGTTTCTCTTCTCTCTCTTTTTAAAGACAATCCCTAGGTTTGGATCTACTGCTGATTTTGCAGTTTTTACTGGTTAGGTCATATTGAGAATGATGATAGCATTAAAAATGAAATGTTGTATTCTTTTTTAATCCTTTGCCCCAGATTAGTTGAAAAGGGAGAGAGAAGAGGGGGAGATCCATTACTATTGTTCTACAACACTGAACTAATTGCTTCTTAAGAAATAGCATGAAAGTTGTACACATTATATAAAAAATTATTGTCTAAAGTGAAATTATTTTACAGATGAAGATAATGAGTGCTTATTGAGGTAATAACGCATCGAATTATATTCAAAGAAGAATTAAATAAAAGATGTTCCGTCATTCTACACATGGTTCACTAACAGAAATTCAAGATTTTTCACATTGGTAAGACAGTCACTTTTAGTGCCACTAAATTTTGTGCCACTTTTAGCGCCACATAATTAACTGTGATTTTGAGTCTTCACATATGGAAAAAAATTAGGCTAGTACAACTTGTTTGTTTCAGAAACAGTTAATAATTTTTAGTTTATCACTGAAATGATATATATTTCTGAGTGAGCTTCTCCAGAGGCATGTCACAGGCATCTCATCATTCAGTATCACCCTGCCTTTCTGTCAGTTTTAGCCATTTAGAGTCGCTATTTTGGCCATTAACTCTCAGGTCCTTCACTCTCCTCAAGCTGATCTTGACACAGGATTAGGAATACCAAAGCTTCCAGTCACAAGGAACCAGTGTCAAAGAGATTAACTGAATTATCTGTTGGCTTAATTCCCCATTCATGCTCACATGGGAAGGGAATAACTATATGTGAGAGTTCTTTTACAGCTATACTCCAATACAGGCAATGGCTGTTACCACTTCCCTATATTGGATCATTATGGTGACCTTCATTGCTCCTAAAGAACTCCTTTACCTAGTCTTTCTCTTCCATGGTCTCAATTCGTAGCATACAAATGTAGTTCTCTGTTTCTGTACAGCCCAGACTTTGAGGTTAATTGAATATCTAATTCTTACCTACTAAAATTGGGTAGCTGCAGAAAGCAAGCTTCTTAATCAAAATTTCGTGTTTCTTGCTGCTACTAAAAAAGGCAGGAAGGCAGGCCTGTTAACCGGTATTAGTGAGACTTTATGAGAATCTCAGGAAAATGTTAATGTTCCTTTTGGCTGTGCTTCCAATGAATTAGCTGTTCATGTGAAACTTTGCCTGTATTGCTCATGAGACCAATGATGCTATGAGGTTTTTTTCCCTCTGCCTTGGAAAAAAGTGTTGCCAGAGTCGTGTTCCTTATGATATTGTTACTTTGCTCCTGATTTTGCACTAAACTCAAAGACGTAATCAGGTAGTGTTGGGTGAAAATTGTTGGCATGAATAGAGAATCTTTTATCAAAAGATTTAAATATGATATCCTAAACGATAAGTTTCTTTCCTGAATTAAAAAACAAAAACCCAATAACTTAATTTTCCTTTATTTCTCAGTTAGCTGTGAAGGTAAGCTACAGGTAAACCTTTTCATACAGATGCGTACCTCACCATCTTGGTATTTCTAAGCCTCTTTTTCCTGAAATCTGTTTTACTCAGACTTTTTTTTTTTTTCCTAATAGACTATTTCTGAAATTGATGCAGATCTCTTATATCACAATTAATAATTTCCAGTTTATTTTTTTCTAATAAGGCTCTTCTTTTATTATTATTTTTTTTTATTGGAGTATAGTTGCTTTACAATGTTGTGTTAGTTTCTGTTGTACAACAAAGTGAATCAGCTATATGTTACATACATCCCCTCCCTCTTGGACCTCCATCCCACCCCTCTAGGTCACCACAGAGCACCAAGCTGAGCTCCCTGTGCTATACAGCAGGTTCCCACTAGCTATCTATTTTACACATGGTAATGTATACATGTCAATCCTAATCTCCCAATTCATCCCACACTCCCCCTCCCCTCTGTGTCCACAGGTCCGTTCTCTATGTCTGCGTCTCTATTCCTGCCTTGCAAATAGGAAATACATGACTTTAATTTAATATAGGCTATATATATTTTGACCTGTTTGCTCATCCATATCTACCATCTACCAACTATGTGCTGAGCATTTGAAGGGTACAAAGCCCTCTGCCTTTATTTGGTGGGAGTTACAGTCTCCTTTTTGAGAAGCTATTGGAGAGTAACATTAATGGGTTAAAATAATGTCAAATTAGAAATCCTTTTAAGACATATTTAAGGATAAAAATTACTTTAAAGATCTTAATACACTATAGGAAAGCACAGGAAAAATCCTAAAATACTAACTTAGAATGGGCTTGGGAATAGAAATATCAACTTTGGAATCCTAGCACTGTTACTTAACAGGCACAAACTACACTTGCCTTTTTGCATTCTCATTTTGTTTTCCCTAAAAAATAGAGGTAATAAAAGTATCATCTTTATAGAGGTGTGTGAGAACTATGTGATATAATATGCACAACTACTGCCACCCAGTAGGTTCTTAATGCATTTTGCCTTTATTTTTATTACCAATGTTATTGAAAACAGGAGTTTATGGAAATTAAGTAGACTTATAGAAATTAGAACATTATAGGATAGAATAATCTTTCAGAATGTTGGCTTATATGGCTTTTTAAGTTTATGTATGTCATACTTATTTGACTGTCAAATTTATTTTTAAAATTTCAATTCCCTCTTATCTCCAGGAAGCATGTATTTTTATTTTTCCACACAGTATGTTGTCCTCCTTATTATTCTGGACATGGAAATAAAGGAGTGCTTGGAAATGTCTAGATTGTCTTGGCCATTCTCTTGTTACATTCAGTGATGTCAGTAAGACAGGCTCCTTCAGGAGCTGTGTACTTTATGAGTCTGGAGTGTCATATAAAAAAGAAATATCCATAACTCTATATTTTATGGCTGGACGTTATATAAAGATTCTTGGTCGACTTTCTTTTGAGATTGAGTATTTCAGTAATGGTTTAAAATTGACATTCTGAATTATTATGTAATTATCTTGCATTATTCTTATTTTCTTATTTGAAAGTAAAGAGCTCCTAATAACCAAAATATAGATGTACTTTGGACGTCTTTGACATATACAGTGTCCGCCAAATCTTTCCACCTATCGTTAATAGGTACATTTCAGCTACACTATTTTTTTTAAGGCTAATTCTTTTTTACTTTATCTTATTTTTTTATCATCTTTTTTGGAGTATAATTGCTTTACAATGGTGTGTTAGTTCCTGCTTAATAACAAAGTGAATCAGCTATACATATACGTATATCCCCATATCTCCTCCCTCTTGCGTCTCCCTCCCACCCTCCCTATCACACTCCTCTAGGTGTTCACAAAGCACCCTCCCTGTGCTATGTGGCTGCTTCCCACTTGCTATCCGTTTTACATTTGCTAGTGTATATTTGTCCATGCCCTCTCACTTTGTCCCAGCTTACCCTTCCCCCTCCCTGTGTCCTCAAGTTCATTCTCTACGTCTGCATCTTTATTCCTGTCTTGCCCCTAGGTTTTTCAGAACCTTTTTTTTTTTTTAAGATTCCATATGTATGTCTTAGCACATGGTATTTGTTATTCTCTTTCTGACTTACTTCACTCTTTATGACACTCTAAGTCCATCCACCTCACTACAAATAACTCAATTTCGTTTCTTTTTATGGCTGAGTAATAAGGCAAGAATATACAATGGAGAAAAGACAGCCTCTTCAATAAGTGGTGCTGGGAAAACAGGACAGCTACATGTAAAAGAAAGAAATTAGAACACTCCACAACACCATACACAAAAATAAACTCAAAACGGATTAAAGACCTAAATGTAAGGCCAGACACTATAAAACCCTTAGAGGAAAACATAGGCAGAACACTCTATGACGTAAATCACAGCAAGATCCTTATTGACCCACCTCCTAGAGGAATGGAAATAAAACAAAAATAAACAAATGAGACCTAATGAAACTTCAAAGCTTTTGCACAGCAAAGGAAACCATAAACAAGACCAAAAGACAACCCTCAGAATGGGAGAAAGCATTTGCAAATGAAGCAACTGACAAAGGATTAATCTCCAAAATTTACAAGCAGCTCATGCAGCTCAATATCAAAAAACAAACAACCCCATCCAAAAATGGGCAGAAGACCTAAATAGACATTTCTCCAAAGAAGATACACAAATTGCCAACAAACACATGAAAGGGTGCTCAACATCGCTAATCATTAGAGAAATGCAAATCAAAACTACCATGAGGTATCACCTCATACCGGTCAGAATGGCCATCATCAGAAAATCTACAAACAATAAATGCTGGAGAGGGTGTGGAGGAAAGGGAACCCTCTTGCACTGTTGGTGGGAATGTAAATTGATACAGCCACTATGGAGAACAGTATGGACGTTCCTTAAAAAACTAAAAATAGAACTACCTACCATATGACCCAGCAATCCCACTACTCAGGGCATATACCCTGAGAAAACCATAATTCAAAAAGGGTCATGTACCACAATGTTCATTGCAGCTCTATTTTCAATAGTCAGGACATGGAAGCAACCTAAGTGTACATCAACAGATGAATGTATGAAGAAGACGTGGCACATATATACAGCTACACTATTTTTTTAACTGTTCCCTGCCATTTAAGAAAAAATGACATTTAGTAGATTTGTGTCATTCCTGAAAAGATTCTTCTTTGTTATTTAACTTGCTAGAAACTCCTAACTTCACTCTTAGCTTAAGATTTCAGTTACTACTGCCTTAAGACTAAAACCTCCCAGTTTGCAATGTATTGGACACACCGTTTACGTCTATTAGGTGGCCTTTCCTAGTTTATACTACAGTAACAAAGTTAGAGCTTTATTTCTTGCTCATGTTCAGTATTGTATGAGGCTCCCCTTCATGTACCTTCATGGTGGGACACAAGCTGAGGGGCAACCCTTTCCTGGGCCATGCCAAGATGGTGACAGATTGGAAAAAGAGATTGTAAGACTACATGCTGGCTCTTAACAGCTTCTGCTCGTATGAGACCTGTGTCTCATATCTTTTCCACTCATATTTCATGAGCCAAAGTCAGTCACATGGCCAAGCCTGATGATAACGTGATGGAAAATATTGCTTCCTGTAGCAATGGGCCTGGTTTGTAGGGGAGGGGACCAGCAAAAATGTTTAGACAAAATTATAGTCCACCACACTGCCTCAGTATTGCTCTCTTGACATGTTGAAATGTGCCTTCCTCGCTATAATTCGAAAGTACTATGTATTCACTTTTTAAACATATACTGAGCATTAACTATTATATATTCCGCATAGTCAATGATTGTACAGACTTTAATATTAAGGACCATAAACTGAAAGAAGGGTCTACTGATGTGCTTAGCTCTTGTCCTCCTGATATTTCTATACATATTCAATAATTTTCATAATGTTTTCCATGAAACTCTTTTCACTCACCTTTTGTGATGCCAAAAGGTGACTTGGACTTTTTAAAGAGAGATGGGATTGGAATTCTACCTCTGTGATTCATTAGCAATGTGATCTTAGTTATTAATTCTCCTTGATCTCCCTTTTCCTGAATACTCTGGGATTATACAAAACATGTGAATCACCTGGTCAATCACCTTGATGCATTATAAATTTTCAAGCAAGTCATATCTTGTATCACTTCCACCATAACCCTCTAGGAACTCTCATTTCACTCAGAATTAAAACAGAAGCCCTTTTTGTGTTCTACAAACTCCACAATGATCTGTCCCCATGGTTCTCACCCTTGCTTACTTTGCTCCAACTATGTTGGGCTTCTCGATAATCCAAAACACAGAAAGCACAGTCCAGGCTTGGCACTTCTGCTACTGACGTTCCCACTGGAATGTTACTTCTTTAAATATCTACAAGGCTTGTTTCATCATTTTTTTCTGCTTAAATGTCATCTCATTAGAAAGGCCTCTGGCCACTGTGTTTAAGATATCACCTCTTCTATCACTCTGTAACTTCTTACCTTGACATATGTTTTCTATTTTGATTAATCATCACTAGACATATATATGTATGTGTGTTTGTTTACTGGTTTATGATTTTTTCCTCCCTCTAGAATTTAAACTTCATAAGAACAGAGACTATTTTGTATACTGTACATTCTACCACCTACAATGCTTCCTGGCCCATAGTAGGTGATTAGTAATTGATGAGTAAATAAATTTAACTTACATCATTCAGGAGAATAAATAATAAGATTAAACAGAGAAAAAAAGACAGGTTCCTTGTATCTTCTGTTTATTACTCAATACCAGAAAAGGTTACTGAGACATAATTACGGAATATTTATATTTATCTTCCAAGTCACTACCCAATTTTTTTTTAATTTAATTTAATTTATTTTTTTATACAGCAGGTTCTTATTAGTCATCCATTTTATACACATCAGTGTACACATGTCAATCCAATTCTCCCAATTCATCACACCACAACCCCCACCTGGCACTGCTCTCCCCCGCTTGGTGTCCATACATTTGTTCTCTACATCTGTGTCTCAATTTCTGCCCTGCAAACCGGTTCATCTGTACCATTTTTCTAGGTTGCACATATATGCGTTAATATGCGATATTTGTTTTTCTCCTTCTGACTTACTTCACTCTGTATGACAGTCTCTAGGTCCACCCATGTCTCTACAAATGACCCAATTTCTTTCCTTTTTACGGCTGAGTAATATTCCATTGTATATATGTACCACATCTTCTTTATCTATTCGTCTGCTGATGGGTATTTAGGTTGCTGCCATGACCTGGCTATTGTAAATAGTGCTGCAATGAACATTGGGGTCCATGTGTCTTTTTGAATTATGCTTTTCTCTGGGTATATGCCCAGTAGTGGGACTGCTGGGTCATATGGTAATTCTATTTTTAGTTTTTTAAGGAACCTCCATACTGTTCTCCATAGTGGCTGTATCAATTTACATTCCCACCATCAGTGCAAGAGTGTTCCCTTTTCTCCACACCCTCTCCAGCATTTATTGTTTGTAGATTTTTTGATGATGGCCATTCTGACTGGTGTGAGGTGATACCTCATTGTAGTTTTGATTTGCATTTCTCTAATAATTAATGATGTTGAGCAGCTTCTCATGTCCGTCTTGGCCATCTGTATGTCCTCTTTGGAGAAATGTCTATTTATGTCTTCTGCCCATTTTTTGATTGGGTTGTTTGTTTTATTAATATTGAGATGCATGAGCTGTTCATATATTTTGGAGATTAACCCTTTGTCCATTGCTTTGTTTGCAAATATTTTCTCCCATTCTGAGGGTTGTCTTTTTGACTTGTTTGTAGCTTCCTTGGCTATGCAAAAGCTTTTAAGTTTCATTAGGTCCCATTTGTTTATTTTTTTAAAATTTCCATTCCTCTAGGAGGTGGATCAAAAAAGATCTTGCTGTGATTTATATCAAAGAGTGCTCTTCCTATGTTTTCCTCTAAGAGTTTTATAGTGTCCGGTCTTACATTTAGTTCTCTAATCCATTTTGAGTTTATTTTTGTGTATGGTATTAGGGAGTGTTCTAATTTCATTCTTTTACATGTAGCTGTCCAGTTTCCCCAGCACCACTTATTGAAGAGGCTGTCTTCTCTCCATTATATATCCTTGCCTCTTTTGTCATAGATTAGTTGACCATAGGTGTGTGGGTTTATCTCTGGGCTTTCTATCCTATTCCATTGAGCTATGTTTCTGTTTTTGTGACAGTACCATATTGTCTTGATTACTGTAGCTTTGTAGTATAGTCTGAAGTCAGGGAGTCTGATTCCTCTAGCCCTGTTTTTTTCTCTCAAGACTGATTTGGCTATTCTGGGTCTTTTGTGTCTCCATACAAATTGTCTGTTCTAGTTCTGTAAAAAATGCCATTGGTGCTAAGGATTGCATTGAATGTGTAGATTGCTTTGGGTAGTATAGTCATTTTCACAATATTGATTCTTCCAATCCAAGAACATCGTATATCTCTCCGTCTGTTCGTATCATCTTTAATTTCTTTTAGCAGTGTCTTATAGTTTTCTGCATACAGGTCTTTTTGTCTCCCTAGGTAGGTTTATTCCTAATTTTATTCTTTTTGTTGCAATGGAAAATGGGAGTGTTTCCTTAATTTCTCTTTCAGATTTTCCATCATTAACGTATAGGAATGCAAGAGATTTGTGTGCATTAATTTTGTATCGTGCAACTTTACCAAATTCATTGATTAGATCTAGTAGTTTTCTGGTGGCATCTTTAGGATTCTCTATGTATAGTATCATGTCACCTGCAAACAGTGACAGTTTTACTTCTTTTTTTCCAATTTGTATTCCTTTTATTTCTTTTTCTTCTCTGATTGCCGTGGCTAGGACTTCCAAAATTATGTTGAATAATAGTGGTGAGAGTGGGCAACCTTGTCTTGTTCCTGATCTTTGAGGAAATGCTTTCAAATTTTTCACTGTTGAGAATGATGTTTGCTGTCAGTCTGTCATATATGGCCTTTACTGTTTACTGAACCTACCTACTGTTGAGGTAGGTTCCCTCTATGCCCACTTTCTGGAGAGTGTTTATCATAAGGATCCTCTGGTCCTTTCTCTCTCTCTTCTCCTTCTGGGACCCCTATAATGCAAATGTTGTTGCGTTTAATCTTGTCCCAGAGATCTCTTAGGCTCTCTTCATTTCTTTTCCTTCTTTTTTCTTTATTCTGTTCCGCAGCAGTGAATTCCACCATTCTGTCTTCCAGGTCAGTTATCCGTTCTTCTGCCTCAGTTACTCTGCTATTGATTCCTTCTAGTGTATTTTTCATTTCAGTTATTGTTTTGTTCATCTCTGTTTGCTTGTTCTTTAATTCTTCTAGATCTTTGTTAAACATTTCTTGCATCTTCTCCATCTTTGCCTCCATTCTTTTTCCAAGGCCCTGGATCATCTTCACTGTCATTATTCTGAATTCTTTTTCTGGAAGGTTGCCTATCTCCACTTCATTTAGTTGTTTTTCTGGGGTTTTATCTTGTTCCTTCATCTGGTACGTAGCCGTCTGCCTTTTCATCTCTTCTGTCTTTCGGTCAATGTGGTTTTTGTTCCATAGGCTGCAGGATTGTAGTTCTTCTTGCTTCTGCTGTCTGCCCTCTGGTGGATGAGGCTGTCTGAGAGGCTTGTGCAGGTTTCCTGATGGGAGGGACTGGTGGTGGGTAGAGCTGGTTGTTGCTTTGGTAGGCAGAGCTCAGTAAAACTTTAATCCGCTTGACTGCTGATGGGTGGTGCTGGGTTCCCTCCCTGTTAGTTGTTTGGCCTGAGGTGACCCAACACTGGAGCCTACCCGAGCTCTTTGGTGGGGTAATGGCAGACTCTGGGAGGGCTCACGCCAAGGAGTACTTCTCAGAACTTCTGCTGCCAGTGTCCTTGTCCTTGAGGTGAGACAGAGCCACCCCCCGCCTCTGCAGGAGACCCTCCAACACCAGCAGGTAGGTCTGGTTCAGTCTCCTATGGGGTCACTGCTCCTTCCTCTGGGTCCTGATGCGCACATTACTTTGTGTGTGCCCTCCAAGAGTGGAGTCTCTGTTTCCCCCAGTGCTGTCGAAGTCCTGCAATCAAATCCCACTAGCCTTCAAAGTCTGATTCTCTAGGAATTCCTCCTCCCATTGCTGGACCCCCAGATTGGGAAGCCTGATGTGGGGCTCAGAACCTTCACTCCAGTGGGCGCACTTCTGTGGTATAAGTGTTCTCCAGTTTGTGAGTCACCCACCCAGCAGTTATGGGATTTGATTTTATCGTGATTGCACCCCTCCTGCCGTCTCACTGTGGCTTCTCCTTTGTCTTTGGATGTGGGGTATCTTTTCTGGTAAGTTCCAGTATCTTTCTGTCGATGATTGTTCAGCAGTCAGTTGTGATTCTGGTGTTCTTGCAAGAGGGAATGAGAGCATGTCCTTCTACTCCACCATCTTGAACCAATCCTCACTACCCAATTGAATGCAGTCTTAATAGCTATAAACTGCTAACTATAAAATATACATGATTATATTACTTTTTAAGATAATTTTTTAAAATATTTCTTATAGGTGGAAACTGGTTTATTTGAAATGTAAACTGCACTTAAGCAGTTGGGCTAAAGACGGTAGTAAAATTGCTTCCTTTCTTGGAAAATAGGTAAAAGAAAAAAAATCAAGCAGTACTTTGAATTTAGAGCAGTGAATTTAATAATGAAGTTAAATTTCACAATATCTGAAAAATTTAAGAACCTAAGGCATTTTACTTAAGGAGCTAAGACTTTTCATTTAAGCCAAGGTGTAATTTCAATATATCATCAGTATAAAATTGTTAATAAGATAATTTATATTTTTAATATTAATTCTTTGAAATCTGATGTGTATTTAGACTTACCACATTTCTCAGCTTGGATTGGCCACATTTCTGGTGCTTAGTTGCCATTTGTGGCTGATAGCTACCATATTGGATCTTACAGTTCCAATCTAACTGGTCATACCAATACAGGAGGATTCTAGCGAGGGCTACTCTTCGTTGCCGTGCGCGGGCATCTCATTGCGGTGGGTTATCTTGTTATGGAGCACAGGCTCTAGGTGCACGGGCTTCAGTAGTTGTGCCACGTGGGCTCAATAGTTGTGGCTCGCGGGCTCTAGAGCGCAGGCTCAGTAGTTGTGACGCACAGGCCTAGTTGCTCCACGGCATATGGGACCTTCCTGGACCAGGGCTTGAACCCGTGTCCCCTGCATTGGCAGGCAGATTCTTAACCACTGCGCCACCAGGGAAGCTCCTCATTGCATCTGTATTTCACTGCTATCATGTTATTTTTTTTTCAAGTTTAATAGACAAAAAACAGCATTTCATCATTTTTAATTTGTTTTTGATTAGCAGGAATATTTATCATAACTAATAGTTATTGAGAGCCACCTGTGTGCTAGGATTGTAGTAGTTGCTTTTTTAATGTTATCTAGCTCTTCACAAAGATATGAAGATGTGTTAAAGGGTAAAGGGGTCCCAGAAGGTTTCCAAAATTTGCCAGACTCACACAGCTTTAAGTGGCGGAGCTGGGATCTCAGATCTTTGTTTTTGACTGACTTAGGAATTTATGTAGGGCCAGTGGTCTTGAGATTCCAGGGAGCTATAAATTGAACTTTGTTTCATAGGCAATGAAACTATGTTAATTGAAATGAGTGTGAAACTCTAAATATAGTCCTCTGATTCTTAGGTAACTCCTCAAATAAAATCATCTCTGGTGCCCAATATAGCTGAAGTTAACCTGAAAAATGGGCTCTAAATGGATTAAATGTCATTATTTTGGTTATCTGCTGTGTTTGTTCAAATGAACAAGTATTAATTAACTCTGTTGTAGATATTCAACACTCTACTAACAAATATGCACGAGTTAAATAAGGTTGCTTATTGATGAAGACCGTCTGATTTTAAAAATATTTCCAGATTATATTTCATTTTGATTCTAGAGGAATCGAAGACTTTTTCCTAGTAGTCCGTCTGCCCTGTACGGCTGTTTTTCTGGATTCTAAAGCGCTGTCACATAACTTCTGCTTGAAGTTATGCCTCAGTATGCAGTGGGTTCCTGTTTGCAGCAGAAGCCCAAAGAATGAATTGAAAGTGTCCTCTTTGTTTGTATATATTAATGTATAAGTGCTTCTTTCCCAGGATCAGTTTTAAATCCAAGGGAGCTGGAACCTTTTTAGTGGTGATTTGAACCTCCTAGACTGTTGAACATTGTGAACATCAGAAGATCTCTGGTATAGAATATGTTTAATATTTTGGATCTCCATTAGCACCAATATGAAATCCAGATATGGCAGGAAATATCCATGTGTATGAGGAAAGCAGCATCTTTTGAGTCACTGAGTAGCCATGTAAAAGAAGTTTTGAATCTTACTCTAAAATAATTTTCCTTTTGTCAGGATTTTAGTTACACATTCAGGTGGAGATCATTTTTATGCTGAGGAAATACCTTGGCCTTGGTCCCACTGTCCTGAACGGAATAGGAATGGGCAGATGGATTTCTGGGAACCACAGAGCAGCATGCAAGTTTGCTTTGGAGACAGGGTTTCTTGCCATGCGTGTAAATTTCAAAGTGAAATGTTAACCTGCCTTAGCATCTCTAAGCCTTCATTGTTGGTTTTGGCTATTGTTCAGTGACACTTGTACTACCAGCAGTTGGAGAGTTTGCAAAGGCGTCTGTAGCCTTGTTTTTAATATTACTCTAGCTGTCAGTAAGTAGAACTTCAAAGCCATCATTTTGAAGAAGTTGCATTGAAAATGAACTCCATTTTAGATGAAATTCTTGGTCAAAGCAAGAGAAACACTATCATAAAAGTTTTATGACTTTTTCAGTGTTGACTTACAGGGTAGGATTCAGTATGAACCCAGGACAACATGGAGCGTACAGAGACTGGAAGGAAGGTAGAAGGTCACAGCCCGGGGTCACTAGGATGCCAGAACTTCTACCAAGCTCAAACGTGATTCAAGAAACTGTGTGTACTAGGAGTTAGGACCATAGTTAGTTCTGAGTGATAAGGTTTTTCCAGGCAAATGGATTTCTAGGAAACAAAGTTAAGTAATGTTAAGCTCTGACCACTTTAAAAGCAAAAGAAAACTCACCCTCCTACTGCTACCTTTCTGACTGAGGCCTTAAAGCTTACCCCAGGTTTCAGGTCAGGCTACTTAGCATTAGCAGAGATGCGAGAAACTAGAGCATTCTGGAAGAGGCCATATCCTCCACAAAGATTCTGTGGGCTTACCCAGGAAGCGAGAATTTCTAGTTACATCTCTGCAAGGGGTCCATTTTTTTGTTTTGTTTTTTTGATTGAGCATATCAGCAGGAAGTAAAGGTATACAGCAAGTAGCAGGTATTTGACAGTGTAGGCTGGAGATGGGGGACATATTAAAAGCAAGGTACTAATCCACAAAGAGTGCTTCACATACATTAGAGGGGTTTCTGAGTGCCCATCACTAAATGCATTTCAAAGTGGGGTTCTTGTCCCAGAAAAGTCCAAAATCTCAGGCATGGTCATGAATCAGGGAAACTTCAGGGGAAATGTGGCAGTAGCCCAAGTCTTTTTACGACTATAATAGGGAATATCAGGAAGACTATCTCCCTATGCACGGATACTGGTTGATACAAGAAAAGAGGGGGGCGTTCCAGGACCCTATATGTTATGAGGAGCACCGTATCCTGGCAGCTGACCATAGGACTGACTGTAGGAGAGTACTGATAATCTAAACCAAGGTTGATCCAGGCACACAACCTGAAAGTCAGTGGTCGCAGTGACCCCTGCTGTGATTGGTTGTCACGGACATAAAGAATACACTGGCTCTCTACTAGACCTAGTAGGAAGAGACCAGGCGTATCTGTAGATCACCCCCTAAGGTAGATCCTGAAAACAATATGAATAAGAAAAACAGTTTACCATTAAAAAAAAAAAAAAGCCAATCAGAGATTATATTAGTACAGCGCCTAACACGTTCACTAGCTCAACTTTCCCTCCTTTCACTCTACTGGTCTCTGATAGGTTGTTACATGTTAAGAGAACAATGTATAGTGGCACTGTTAATAATTCCATTTGAATTCAGATTTACTTCAAAATCAAATATATATCTTTAAAAATAAAGCGATGGCATATTTGAGAATATCTTTGGCTGACGATGATCATGATGTTTTTGTCCAGAATACTTACACTTTTACCTGCATAACGGTGGAATTACATGAAGGCAGTGATGGAACTGGATGATTCAGAGGAGAGAAGAGTGAAGGAAACAGAATAAACCACAGATTCTAGAAACTACAGTGCACGGTCTCCCCTGTTACTGTAGTAGGAGCGCTCACGGTCATTGCACAAAGCCACGTGGCTTAGTTAGCTTAACAGAATAATGGAAGAACAACAATCTTGGAAGGTTTTTAAAATTCTGTTTCAATGGGATTTTTTCCCAAATTGACAGCTGATGTGCATATTAATATTTTTAACTCATAAATCTCCATCAGCTCCGTACTTTTATTTTGAGAAACCCTAAGCAATGCCTTGCTGAAACCTGGAGTTACATAGAGAACTACTTGGAAACCACTTTGGGGATTCCACTGTCCCTCCCCAAGGAAGGAGAGATGGAAGACTGTTATAATTCTGTAGCATCCTGAAGATCATCTGTTTCACTGTGCTACACTGTGCAACTGTCAAATCCCAACCTCCCTGACGTTTGTGTTCTTTGAACTCTCTTATCATGGAAATGTTCAAAAGATGACTATTCCACATATGAACAGGGATAACTGCTACAAAGTTCGTAGTTGACAGAACTCTTCCTCCTTAAAATTCCACCCATCTCTTCAAGTTCTTTATTGTTAAATGGACAATTTTTTGCTAATTGATTACTCCCCACTGTGACACGACCGTTATTACTTTCAGTGCCATAAATCTTCAGCACCTATTTATATTGAAACAACATACGTATTGCCTCTACAGTTCCATGATGCCATTTATTAAATGCTCATTGGATTATTCACGACACTGTATTATCCATTGTTTTTCTCATGAATACTGGCCTCTGGTGGCTCCCTCAGAGGTTGTTCCTGTAAACACTAATAACCGTGAATGGACCTCTTACTCAGAATGTGGAGGGAAATGGGAACCATAATTTGTTTCCTAGTCATGTTAAATTTAGAATTTAGAGTGTGAACTGAGAATAACACATCTATCTTTCAGTTATATCTTTTCATGAGCTCTTTAGGCCATAATAAGTGCATTCCTAGATTGTGATCATTTTTCTTTTTCTGGTACGCGGGCCTCTCACTGTTGTGGCCTCTCCCGTTGCGGAGCACAGGCTCCGGACGTGCAGGCTCAGTGGCCATGGCTCACGGGCCCAGCCGCTCCGCGGCATGTGGGATCCTCCCGGACCGGGGCATGAACCCGTGTCCCCTGCATCGGCAGGCGGACTCTCAACCACTGCACCATCAGGGAAGCCCCGATTGTGATCATTTTGAATGTTAACCGTGCCCCTGTCTTCTACACAGGGCCACCCATAGGGCAGGGGTGAGGGGACCTTAGGTAGAGAGAGAGAAGTTGCCTCTTTATACAAGGAATATCTCTCCCTCAGCCATACAGCTGGCGACCGACCTGGGGAAGCACATCAGTAGGAAGTAAGAGAGGATATTGATCACAAGGACTCATTAGCATTAGGGAAAAACGGTCTTGAAAGGCCTTTGAGAAGATAGATATGGCCACTACTAGAGGACTGTCTTGACAATTAGCAAATGGGGAGGGATGGCAGCTCTGCATGCAGTGGGCAATGAGTCCACAGGATAAAGAGTGCCTGCTGCTACCCCCTGCTACCCTTAAGTGCTACAGACCAGCAGCATCACCACAGTTGGAACATGGGCAAACTGATGCATGGGCCCACGAAGCTCAAGGCTGGTGGTAGACCTTTGGTTGCCCAGAACCTGAACTCGCCCTCTGTCCAACATGAATAAACATTGTTCAGGATCATTTATGTTTGCACCATTTTTGCAACCTAACCTTGTACAACCTTATGGAAGAAATAGTACACTGACCAGTGGGAGGGATCCTTTTCCAGGCTGCTCTCCTGGAACTAGAACAAGGTCACTAAGCCCTGAAATAGGTGTGAACCCCTAAACTAATCGGAACAACTGGTTCACCCCATACTTGGGATAAAGCATTGGAGAAGACCTCAAATAGAGGAAACAGGAATAGGTCCAGTACAGTTCTGGTCTGAATTCAAGGTACCACACCCAGATAGCACTGCAGACACTGGCATGCTCCAGGCACCAGAGAAGGGCTTCTTTAGAAAATTTCAGTGAAGTGGTATAATGTTTTAGTTATGCAAGAGGAATAAGTTCTAGAAATTTGCTGTACAACATAGCACCTATAGTTAATAATACTGTATTGCACACTAAAAAATTTGTCAAGGGCTTCCCTGGTGGCGCAGTGGTTGAGAGTCCGCCTGCCAATGCAGGGGACGCGGGTTCGTGTCCCGGTCCGGGAGGATCCCGCATGCTGCGGAGCGGCTGGGCCTGTGAGCCATGGCTGCTGGGCCTGCGCGTCTGGAGCCTGTGCTCCGCAACGGGAGAGGCCGCAACAGTGAGAGGCCCGCGTAACACAAAAACAAACAAAAAAACAAAACAAAATTTGTCAAGAGGATAGACCTCATGTTAAGTGTTCTTACCACACACACACAAAACAGGAAGGAAACTTTCAGAAGTGATGAATATATCTGTTACTTTGTGTTGATGACTTTCTGGCTTTATGCATATGTCCAAACTCATGAAACTGTAAATCAGATATGCGTAGTTTTTTGTATATCAGTTATACGTCAATAAAGTTATTTTAAGAAGAAAGGAAACTTTCAAAGAAGGCACTTCAAGTGTGGGAGCCCCTGAAGACTGGGGCCCAGGACAGGGGCCTCACTTGCCTGGTTGTAAAAGGTGGCACTGCCCATTAGAGCTGTTTAATTGTGTAAAAAGTTTTCTTCTTGGTTCTAAGTCATCTTTTCTTGTCCTTCTCAATTTCTTCCAGTCTTCCCACAAGTGGATGAATGCCTTCTGAAGTATAACAACATTGTAGATGCCATTCCTTTATGTGCGTGACCATCTGTGCATGGGCACTGTCCTTCCTAATTAAGCTGTACATAACTGTCGTCTGCATTGTTTATATGTTTGTTTGGCATTCATATCCTTAGTAATACAATCTGTTCAAAATCAATAAAATCACCCCAATTGTCACTCATCAAATGCTAATATTACCACATAGGCAATCATAGTTATTTTGGTACATGTTTTAAGACCCACACAGAGGACTCTGGGCATTTTGTAATTGGGCCCAGTCATTGGTTATTTTGAGAGGAAGATAGAAATGAGCTATTCTTATATATTTAGGAGTTTATAAAGACAAATTTAATCCTGAAGTGTTTTAAGATCACTTTACTCAAGTTGCAAAGTAGAATTTAACCTCATTTAAGTTGGTATTTAGCTGATTTGAACGTGAAATTAATTTTCTTTGTTACTTCATGAGATTTAAAAAAGGAGACTTTTATTAAATTGGTTTTGTACTGTTTTTAAACCCAATAAAACATTGCATTGTTGTTAGCTGTTGGGAAGGAAGAAATTTTTTTCTACTCTTCTAGGTTCTTCTGGCTGGTCTAAGAATTAAATGGACATGAGACAGATTAATAAGAGAACATCAATCAAAAGTTTAATAACATGTACACATGGGAGAAACACAGGAAAACTAACTTGGCAAAATGGCCAAAGCCCTCACCTTAAATACCATCTTCAGCTAAAGCCAAAAGAGAAAGTTGGCGGTAGTGGTTTGGGACTTCAAACGACAGGAAGGCAATTCACTTGGAGATGGAAAAGCAAATATTTGGTAAACAAACGTTGGCCGGTCCGTGCAGAGACAACGGGACACAGAGGGGAATTTTAACAAACAGACTATGCTAGCTTCCTCCTGATATACCACACCTAGTTCATACTATAGTTATCTACGGTGTTAGTTCCTTTTCTGGAATAAGTCCTCTATCGACATTCTTTTAGGCAGTTAGGGAGAAGGCCAAAGGTTCTTCCTGAGTCTCTTGGGCCTTGATGATTTTCAGCTCGAAATAATCCACATGCCAAAGAGACCCATTTTGGGGTGGTAAATTCTGCTCTCTTACATGGCTTTGCTTTAACTATTTTACCATCTTATAGGAGGTCTGTAGCTCTGAATCAGCTAACAGACCTCTCCTTTATAAATGGAGTGAGTAGGGACATAAATTTCTGCATATTCGTGTCAATATATTAGTGACGTTGGTGAAAGCAAGCCTGGGTCATTGTTTTGGAAGCTATCCCAGTTCACATAACATATGTACCTCACCCAGGAAGTATCTGCGTATGCATCAGCAAGCCAGTCTTCCCCATGCCCTCTTGTAAAATCTCTTAATGGTATGTGGTCAATTATGCTAGGTTAAGAAACCTGCTTAAAAGTTTTCATGGACATAAAACATTATGAAGGCTACTAAATTAAAAAATGGTGTTTGGAAGGTGGAAATCCCCAGAAATCCTAATCTTTTAAACTTTCTTCTTTATTCACATCTTGTTGGAAGAGGCTAGTATGTTCATACCCGGAGCTGAAGGAAGACTTTTGACAACAGTCTTGCTGCCAGCCCTGAATTCTCCAGTCTCCAAAGTTCTTTGACCTTTCTGAGACCCTCAGCCACAAATCTCTTTTCCAGCCACTTTGGCCTCAGCTCTGTGCTCTTGTGCCTCTCTAAATGTCAGTGTCAGCTGCTTACCCCATGACTCCAATTGTTCACTGATCAGACTACCAAGAACGGATTGTAGATGGGTCTATGGTATCTAGGTATCATGCCAATTACTTAGGCTATGAAGGTAAATGATCTATTTCAAGGAGGTGCCTTTGAAGATCACATTCCACTGGAGGAGAGGTCCCATTACAAAAGAAGGTGATAGGCGCTGCAGAGACTTCTGAAAATATAGAAGCAGCAGCAGCTGCCTGTGTTTCAGGCATTCAGTTAAGATGATTCTTAAGCTAAGTCAGGAAGCCAGAGAAGAAAAGGGCCATGCAAATACAAGGAGTAACATGACCAAAGGCGTGCAGTTCTGAAAGAACATGGGGTACGGGAGGAAGAGTATGGCTGGAGTCTAGAGTTCATGTGAGAGATGGTAAGAGCTGATGCTGAAAAGGTAGAGCCGGTACCGTGGAAGAGAAGGAAGCTCAAGATAGGCACACAGACTGAGAATAGAAGGAAGGCCAACAATGAAACCTGAAGAAACTGACTAGATAAGAAGAGGACACCAACATCAAAGAATGACAGAAGAAGAAGAACCAAGAGAAGATTATAACACAGAAATAAGAAGAGAAAACTGTAATGAAGGAGGAAAGAATCATTGGTGAACTTTGAAGGAGGGACATGAAACCAAATGAGAAGTGTGCAATGATTATTGAATGTCAGAGCTAGATCTGTTTCAGCTGACTGGCTGGGAAAGAGAAATGGCCATAGTTTGAGAAATTTAAGGGACATGAGAAAGAGGAGATGTTGACTGGTCAAATTTGTTGAAGGAGAAAAGAGAGCAGGGAATTGGGAACTGAAGTCTCATCCAGACAGGCTACTTTTTTGCTCCCAGATCGAAAAACTTAGATCACATTTATCCCACAAGGGAGAAGAGCTAGAGGAAAGGAAGATGGTGAAGATATAGGAAATAGAAGAGATTGTAATTACTTTTAAAGGAGGTGTGGAAAATCTGTCAATTCCTTTTGCACATCAACACCACCTTTTTCTCTTCATTTCCTTTCCAAGTGAAACTTAACTCCCCCTTTGGCATGACTGTAATCCACCAACAAAGGTATTCTTTTTATCTCAGTCTCGGAACCTGGCTCAGCACTTTCCTTAGTGGCTGGCCCTTTCATTCCCCAGTTATCATGGCCTCATACATATTCATTGAATCGCTGTCTAATATGGATAATGGCCAAGAGAATGTTTTTAACATTGAAAGAGGATGGTTTTCGTATAAAAAACATATTGATATAGCTGAAGAAAGTAAAAAATAGGATAGCCACATGGCCTCAGGACAAGTCCCTTAACCCTCTGAGCTTCAGTCTTCTCCTGCTTTTTTAAAAAATATATACTTTTAGAGAAGTTTCAGGTTTATAATAAAATTGAGGGAGGCACAGAGATTGCCCATATACCCCCGACCCATAGTCTCTCTCATTATCAGCATCACTCTTCAAAATGGTACATTTTTTACTAAGGATGAACCTACATTAGCACAACATAATCACCCAAAGTCCTTAGTTTACCAAAAGGTTGCCTCTTGGTGTTGTACATCCAGTGGGTCTGGAAAAATGTATAATGACATATATCCATCACTATACTATCATACAGAGTGTTTTCATTGCCCTAAAATTCCTCTGTGCTTTGCCTGTTCATCTCCCCTCCCTTCAACCCCCTGAAACCACTTATCTTTTTATTGTCTTCATAATTTTTCCTTTTCTGAACTGTCATATAGTTGGAATCATACAATATACAGCATTCTTAGATGGCCTTCTTTCACTTAGTAATATGCGCATAAGTTTCCTCCATGTCTTTCATGGCTTGATAGCGCATTTTCTCTTCTTTTCTTTTTGGAATATAGTTGCTTTACAATGTTGTGTTAGTTTGATTCACAGCAACGTGAATCAGCTATATGTATACATATATCCACTCTTTTTTAGATTTCCTTCCCATTTAGGTCACCACAGAGGATAGCTAATTTTCTTAAATGCTGAATAATATTCCGTTGTCTGAATGTACCACAGTTTGTTTATCCATTCATCCACTGAAGTACATCTTGGTTGCTTCCAACTTTTGGCAATTGTGAATTAAACTGTTGCAAAAATTCCACGCACAGGTTTTTGCGTGGACATAAGTTTTCAATTCCTTTGGGTAAATACCAAGTGGAGTGATTGGTGATTGTATGGTAATAGTATGTTTAGTTTTTTTTTTTTTTGCGGTATGCGGGCCTCTCACTGCCGCGGCCTCTCCCGCCGCGGAGCACAGGCTCCGGACGCACAGGCTCCAGACGCACAGGCTCAGCGGACATGGCTCACGGGCCCAGCCCCTCCGCGGCATGTGGGATCCTCCCAGACCGGGGCACGAACCCGCGTCCCCTGCACCGGCAGGCGGACTCTCAACCACTGCGCCACCAGGGAAGCCCGTATGTTTAGTTTTATAAGAAACTGCCAACCTGTCTTCCACAGTGGCTGTGCCATTTTGTATTTGAATTAGTAGTGCATGAGAGTTCCTGTTGTGGCATATCCTCACCAACATTTGGTGGTGTTAGTGTTTCAGATTTTGGTCATTCTAATAGATATGTAGTAGTATCTCATTTTAATTTGCATTTTCCTGATGACATGATGTGGAGCATCTTTTCATATACTTACTTGCCCTCCCTATATTTTCTTTGATGAGGTATCTATTAAGGTCTTTGGCCCTTTTTTTTTTCCTTTATGGCTTTTGTTTTAAAGTCTGTTTTGTCCGATATGAGTATTGCTAGCCCCACTTTCTTGTTTCCATTTGTATGAAATATCTTTTTCTATCCCCTCACTTTGAGGTTGTGTGTGTCTTTCATCCTGAAGTGAGCCTCTCGTAAGCAGCATATTGTACGTTCTTGGTTTTTTTTGTTTTTTTTTTTTTTGTCCAATCTGTGTATTTTGACCCATTTTTTAAAAATTGGATGGTTTGTTTTCTTGTTGTTGAGTTTTGAGAGTTCTTTGTATATTTCGGATAGCAGTCCTTTATCAGGTGTGTCTTTTGCAGTAATTTTCCCCTGTCTGTGGCTTGTCTTCTTCATGGAGTAGCCTTTAATTTTAATGAAGTCCAGCTTATCAATGATTTCTTTTATGAGCCATGTCTTTGTATCTAAAAAATGCATCACCATACTCAAGGTCATCTAGGTTTTCTCCTATGTTATCTTCTAGGAATTTTATAGTTTTGTATTTCACATCTATGACTGTGACCCATTTTGAGTTAATTTTAGTGAAGGGCATAAGGTCTGTCTCCTTTTAGGTTTAAAAATGATAATTTTGTATAGCTTCTATCTAAGATGTATTCTAGCTAAAAATTCAAGGATGCTAAAATTAAGCAATTAAGAATTTTATGAAAAGGGATGAAATGACTAGTAGGAAGTATGGTGGAAAGTCAAGGGGTCACAGGGGTAGGTTCCAATCTTGGCTTCTGGTATGGTAGTTTTGTATCTCTACCTAAGTTACTTGAACTAAGTCTCAATTTTGACATCTTCATAATGGGTAGGTATACTTTCCTACAGGACTGTTGTGAGAACCACATGAGATGATCTGGATAAAATAACCAGCACAGATGTGGCACATGATGTGTGCCTAGTGAATATTTGTGATTCTCTTCTTCCTAAAGTTAATTTTGCTCAATGGTAATGCCTTTTCTCAAGAACATATTAATAGCAGACATTGAATGAAAATTTACTATGAACGAGGCATTGTTTTAAGTCTTTTACACGAATTAATGTATCTAAACTTCTTTAAAAACCTTTTGAGGTAGGTAGGTATTATTTTCATTGCCATCTTATAGTTGAGGAAACAGGCGTAGAGAGGTTAAATAATTTGCTAGGGTCACTCATAAAGTAAAGAACTAAACCCAAATTGAAATCCAGGCAGGTCAGCTCCAGAACCTGTGTTTTAAACTACTACATATAGTTGCTGTTTATTTATGAAATAATTCTTAGTCAAATATGTGTTTGATATGAATTACATTTGATATAAGGCTCAGTTATATATGGCTTCCAGGCTTTCAAATATAATTTCTAATATAACTTCAGACATATGTAAAATGCCCAGTTTGTCAGTAATAACTAACAGAAGAGCACAGATCCCAGAGCAGTCATGCCATCTGTCAGAAGCATTTTCTGATAGTGCAGTAGTTACTGTATTTGAAAAGAGGAATGTTGATCTGTTTTGTATGGTTAGCCAGATAACTACTTTGACATCTGAGACTTTTTCTGTACATTTCCTTGCCCTAAAAGAGTAAACAGTAAATTCATCAAAGAAAAGTCACAGGAATGTTTGAAGAGACAATTCTGATCATGGGTTAGTAAACAGGAATTACCACACTTGCGTAAATTAGTAAAGTAAAGCTTGAATCATTAGAGTAATTTAGTAATGATCTCAAATTAAAGGTTTACTTTTGTAATTAAGTTAATGTCTTTGATGCTAGTGTTTGAAATATACTGCCATTATAGAAAGTCAGATGTCTCAATAAGGAATTGATTTTAAAAAGTTATAATAATGACTATTAGACATTAATTGAGCATATCCTATACTGATATTTTTTCAGTTAACCTGGCAGTGAATGTTATTAATTTTTAAAAAACTGTCAGTTCCTGTTTTGAGATGGTAACTTCTCATCAGTATATCTAGTGAAATGAATGTTTGACCAATAACTGGGATATTCAGGGGTTTTTTTTAATGGAGTTAAGGAAGTAAGAAGGAGAAATTTGTTTTTAAAGAAGATGATGGGTTTGAATTTGGGTATGTTTTATTGGATGCCAGTAGGAATATGAAAACACAAGACACAAAAAACTTGTTCATGCTAGAGTTCTAGATTTTATTTTTTAATTTAAAAACGTTTTTTTATCATTGGAAGTATTAAGAGGCTGGTGGCGAGGGTCTTTCTTTAGTTTATAAGAAAGAATATTGGCACTGAGGACAACATTCATATGAGTGGAAAAATCAGAAATGAGAAAGCTAAATCCCTGTAGGAGGAGAGTAGATTGTCAGTTTGCAGTCTCAGAGATGGAGCAATTCTAAATGAAAAGAGGTTCTCTCCTGAAGTAGCCTTGGACTTGGATGTCACTGGGATTGAGCATGTCAAGGAACTGAGCCAGTCAATAAATTGTCCTCCCAAGTAACCAGGTGAGTGTTGTTTAGTGAGGACTTCTGCCTGAACTACTTAAGAGCTCTTGAAAAATAGACCTAGAAAGTTGAATTTGACTTAGAAGTGGCTTGGCTCAACAGTTGCCAAGAGCTTCAGGTCTGAGTAGTTAATGATAGCCCAGCAATCACACCTATACCACAGCTTCTGGAGCCTGCCCACCCTTCCTTGCTTTCATATGAAGTCTAAGACTTTACCATTTGGATTTAGGTTAGCCCAGGATATGATCAAGTATGAAAAATTAATACTATATATTCAACATTGGTACCTACTAATAATACTTAATATGTATCATTCTTTTATGATGGACCAGACACTGTGCTAAGGGCTTTGCATAATGATCTCCTTTAGACCTTACCTCAACCCTGAACTGGATATCATTAACTCCATTTACAGATGAGAATACTGGGACTTGGAGAGGTTGTGTGATTTGCTCCAGGTGACAGCACTAATAAGGGGCAAAACCAGTATTCAAACTTCAGTCTGTCTGATCTCTAAGTTATACTGATTCTGTGAAGGCTTTTCAAAAACTTTGTGTGCTTTGTACTCTGAGCGACAGACAATAAAACACAAAGATGATTTCAAAATAAGAGATTAATTTTGAAATCTTTTCGTTAGGAAAAAGCAATGACTTATCACCAAACTAAGTATTTTTATTCATAAATTTTTGACTGTACTTGTCAATCCTTTTATGAATAGTATATGTCTTTCTGTAAGGAAATCTCAGAATCAAATCCTTGCTGAAGCTAGGATTAATAGTGTTAACTATTAATAAATAGTGTTAACACTGAAATTGACTTCACTGAGTAAAATTAGTAAGGAGATGCTAGCAATTTTCATATTAAAAGCTGCACTGAGTTTTTTTTTTTTTTGGCTATCCTTTTATCTTAAATATAAGTTCTTCTTGGTTTGATAGGTTCTATTTCAGTGGGTAAACTCACAGTCACATGAGAAGCTGTTTTAAAAGGAAAATCCTTGATGGTTCAAGCAGTTGGAATCTGTGTTGAATTCTTAACTGAGGTTTAGGATGACTGTTGATGGGCAAAATGTGCTTGTGGGACACACATGTTACATGATAGCACCCAGACCTGACTTAATGAACTAAACAGATTGCTGGTCTTTCCTACCAGCTGTTCCAGCATTCTTTAGTTGTTTGCATTATGACTTTTCATGAACAACAGATAAATCTGGGCATTTCAATAGCATATATATTATGTGAAGAAACTGTAATGGTAAAAAAATAGGCTAGTTTCTGACACTGTATCATTCCAATATTTAATCATCCTAAATGGCAGAAACAGATGAGTTCTTCTATTGGCTACAAAGCCATCCAGTGTCACAGACATGACATCATTATGGGATATATAGCTGGTTGGCATGTACTTCAGTAATAAATAATCAGAGATTGTTTTCCCCCAAAGTGTTGATTATTTACTGTATCACGTTAGCAGAACTCCTTTTGCCCAAAACCATCAGCTTTTTATTGTTTTCTCTAGTGATGATCCTCAGGGATAAGAATGTACTGAAATTATTGTAGACAAAAGCAGAAAGACTGTGATTGTTACCACCAAGATTGCAAAAGAAAAGCAATATAAACAATAACATCTTCCATTGGAATATTCTACTTGATGTCCCTATTAGTTGACTTTGGATTTTGCAAGGTGTTCTATGTATTTTAAAGAAAATTGACTGCAGGTCATTCTGTTTATTCTGTTTATTCACAGATATTTATCGAATACTTACTAAGTTCTAGTAAGTAATACTTACTTACACATGTTGGAAATATATAATCCCTGGCTCGGTGAAGTGGAAAAATAATTATTGTCCCAATGGAGTTTAAAATCTAGTAGGGGAGTCAGACAATAAGTAAGATATATAAGTAAACTACATAATATGTTAGATGGTGATAAGAACTGTGGGGAAATATAAGGCGGAAAAGGCAAATAGGGAATGGTGTTGGGGAGTCTGAGGAGGTGCAATTTTAATAGATTAATTATCAAAGATTAACTCTCAAATATGTCTTTTGACAACTTTATATGCTGTTTTTCCCAGTGTACATAATATGTAACTTTGATATGTTTACTTACTCAATTATGTCATCACACTATATGCTATTTTTATATTTACGTCAACCGACCCCTGCTGTTTTGTTAATGAACAAAAAATAAGTAGGATTTGGCAGATTCACAAGCTGCTGTTCTATCTTAGGAACTGGTAGGCATTAGATATGGTTATTTTGCAGTACTTTGTATTATGTTGCCAAAAACTCTGTTAGGTTTTTGTTGTCCTTACCTTGCCTGTTAAGCTCACGATCAGGATTGGTCATGGGTTAAAAATGCTTGAGTTCACATGACATTTTTACATTAATATTACTGAATTAATGTGAATGAGATAATTTTCTTGCGAGTTACGTAGCAGTTTCTAGTTGTGATTTTCATGCTCAAGTGAACAGTGATGCATAGCTGCCTGCCCAGCTATAGAGACTAGAAAGAATGAACATATCATCTTCTACTCAGATGCTCGGATGGTTATATTCTCACACACTGGGAAAGGCATAACAGGAAGTGTATGCAGTTATCCAATCACCGCCCTCCTTTGCTCCACTTCCGTGAAGAGGTAGGGTAGACTTTATTAGCTTTCATAAGTAGATGCTGGTCATAGTCTTATTTTTCTGTATAATCACTGCTCAATCAGCAATGTATAACAGTGTATTCAACGGAATTCTCAGAGCATATTATTTTGATGTCACTGCTCCAAATGTTTAGCAAAAGCTGGAATGAGAAAAAGAGTACTTATGGAAGATTCCTTGAAGGAGGCGCAGGTCATCCACCCCTCTAGACTAGTAATTACAAACTTAAAGGACTAGAGAAGCCAAGAAAGTAACAAAATTGAATGAAGGCAAATATGTGACCTGTGGCCTCCTGGAGGGTCACATGCCCATCTAGGGACAGTTATTCCTCACTCCACAAAACACTTTTTGAAGGTTGATTTCTGCAAGTAGATGACCACCTTAAAACCGTGCCCTTAAATGACCAAAATCTTCCTCTGATTACAATAGGCTGGTATCTGATTAAGATACCTAAACCACATTTTTTCCAATCTCTGTTAAAATATAATTCTGAATTCTAATGTGTTGTGAATATAACAGTCTACATTGAGGAAGTTAAAAAATAAAGATTTATGAAGCCTGCCGTTCTATTTACTATATTTATATATCACAGAGTACTCCTATGGGGATCCCTGGGAGAAATTTCTGTCTGATCTTAGTACCAGGATTAGCTGAGCTTACACTGTGAACAAATGAATGATTTTATCTTATGAATAAAATAAATAAATTTGTACCATTATATAGAAGGAGCTGGTGGCTTTAGACATGGATATTCCACTTAAAAGAGTCTATTTGTCAATTTCAGCTCTCTCTTGCAAAATGTAAATTCATCACCAAGCTCTAGCCAGTGGATCTCATCTTGCAAGGTGTACTTGTCTGTCACCTTCACTCCTGACTTTATCTTACCTTTCTTATTCTCATTTTCCCTCTGATCTATTTCCTCATCTATTTATTTAAAAATTTATATTTTTTTATTGTATATAACTATATAGACCACCTTCGAACTTTGGGAACAGGTAAGATTAAAAATAAATGAATAATCAACTTCCAAAATCTATATTGGTTGACATTTTTCTTATCACAGTAGCATTGCATGCTAGTATATCATCAGGTCAGTCACAAATGCCAATATTTTTGTTACCAAACATAATTAAATAATAATAGCAAAATATTTACATTTTGACATGAATTGATAATTACTAGATGGTCCTTATAATGATATCTTAAAGAAGACCATCGTTCACTTTCTTAAGTTTGATAAAAGAGGTAAATTTACATCTAATGCTGGGAGTAGCATGTCAACGGAAGTTTGTCCTTGTGTGTATACATGACTGCCACTAGCGCATGTGGTACCTTTCTATGGTTTAAAAAAGGACATTATGGGCTTCCCTGGTGGCGCAGTGGTTGAGAGTCCGCCTGCCGATGCAGGGGACACGGGTTCGTGCCCCGGTCTGGGAAGATCCCACGTGCCACGGAGCGGCTGAGCCCGTGAGCCATGGCCGCTGAGCCTGCGCGTCCGGAGCCTGTGCTCCGCAACGGGAGAGGCCACAACAGTGAGAGGCCCGCATACCGCAAAAAATAAAAAAAATAAAAAGGACATTATGTCCTCTTAGAGGATACAATCTAAGGTCAGGCCTCATACTTTTGTCCTTTAGGTGTGGCAAGAATTTTGGTCCCCATCTCTCTCAGACCAGGAGTTATTTGGGAAAGGCATAACCTACCAGGCCATTCATGGAAACCTTACTAGTGTGTTACATGTGAGTTTCATCTGCCACATGTGTCTGGCCAAGGAAAACTAGATTGAGATCTGATGGGGTAAATTCTAGGTTGGTGACATTTTATAAACACGTGAACAAAAATAAGCACTTCTAATCTCACAGAAAAGAAAGATATGACAACAGGGTGCATATGTGTCATATAACAGGTTAGTAATTTTTTGATATGTATTGAACTCTTCCTGCATTTAATAGCTAAATACTTTTTAGTAGATCATAGACCTCTTGAGAATCTGATGAAAGCTATGGTGCCTCTACAGAAAAACACACAAAGGCATAGGCGTATATATATATTTTTTTTTTTAATTGAATTTATACAGGTTACCAGATGTTCAGAAACAAACCCCAACTATTGATTTTGGAGAGCTCATTCATTCTCATTCCTTTGTTCAGAAGGATGATGATAACCTCCTTATGAAGGTACTGCACCTCTCTGACACGATGTCTCAAAATCATCAATCCCTAAGCTCATCAAAGCCATGCTCTGGGATTGCACCACTGATAAATATGGCCTCTGAACAAGTCTAAACAGGATTAGTTTTACACTACTCACACAGCGATTAATAGAAATGAATGTGAAGATTTCCTTATCCATGTAATCCAGTAGTTCAGATTCCACTTAGCATATTCTGATGCTTAAGCGTATGTTTAATAGGAAAACAAGGATTAAGTAAATCACTGTACATTTATTCAGTGAACTATTATATAGTCACTTAAAAGAATGAAAAGAATTAGTAACCATCTAGGGAAAAATGCTTGGTGTATACTGTTAAGATAATAAAGTCGACTATGTAAGTGCTTAATCAGTATGATTGCAACATTTTTTTCTTAAAAAATGTATTAAAAAAACTAGAAGATACTACACCAAAAATATTAGCGATTCTTTGATAAAATTATAGATCATTATTTTTTGTTACACCATTTTATTTTCCACATTATTATAATAAACATGTATTATTTTATATGAAATGGGAAAAAATTTTTAAATTATAAAAGCAGTTTGCTGGAGAAAGGAAATTGTATATATTAGTAAAGTATAAAATTGTCGTCTTCAAGCAAAAAGAGTTCTCAATCCTCACTAACAAATGTGTATATAATTACATAGCATCAACTGTTGTCTTTGGGACAAAGAAAGATCAGTTTAGTGATTATTGAGATTGAATGTCTCAAATGACTAAGTTAAGCTGTGATGTATATTGGAATTTGTAATTTTCTCAAATTATTAATAAAAACACACATTAATCGGCTTTGAAAATGTAAATTAAAAAAGAGGTCTCTTTGATACTAGCCTGTGTCACTTTGCATATGTGAGAATAAATTATTGGAGTCTATACTTATACATTGCTTTGTAATGACACTTTTGTGGCAGTTGGTCACATTACTTATTTCTGCTACAAGTGTCAATTTTGGATAAATGTTATAAAGCAACTGAGATTTGTGGTTTTGAGTTGAAATTTTGTCACGACACTGAAAAATCTCACCCAGAGGGTATGAATTAAACTTTTGGCTTCTACCCATGAGTAGGGCGAAACTAAAACTAAAATAATATCTCAAGGGGTATAAAACCAACCATTCCAGTAAAATGGACATACAGGCAATGCCTTGTTTTATTGTGCTTCGTTTATTGCTCTGCGCAGATACTGCATTTTTTTGCAAATTGTACGTTTGTGGCACCCTTGTGTTGAGCAAGTCTACAGGCACCATTTTTCCAATAGCATTTCCTCACTTCATGTCTCCATGTCACATTTTGGTAATTCTCACAGTATTTCAAACTCTTTCATTATTATTATGTTTGTTACCGTGATCTATGATCAGTGATTTTTGATGTTATGATTGCAAAAATATTATAACTCACTGAAGGCTCAGATGATAGCAATTTTTAGCAATAAAGTATTTTTCTATTAAAGTATGTACATTGTTATTTTAGCCATAATGCTATTGAACACTTAATAGACTATAGTACAGTGTAAACATGACTTCTTTACGCACTGGGAAACCAAAAAATTTGTGTGATTCACTATACTGTGATATTCAGTTTATCATGGTGGTCTGGAATTGAACCCATGATATCTCCAAGGTGCCTGTATTCTGAAATTGAAGTTCTATGTAGCTTGTATATACTCAGACCATCCAGGACTGCTGAAAAAGAGAATTTACAACAATCTTAAACTGCTTGTTGGAAAGAACTAATATATACAGCTGGGCCACCATGTTGCACAACTCAGTGAAGTTCAATGTGAATAAAGTATGAAAAGTAGCTTCCAGAATTGGGCAAACACTGGGTGGAGTTAAACAGTCAAGGAAGACTTTACTATTCGTGACTATTAGAGGTCAAGACTACTGCAGTAAGATTCAAGGTTATACAGTAGAGGAGAGAGATTGTTTTAATTCTGATGAACCAAAAGGCAGTAGATTTTTTTTTTTTTAAACCCCACATTTGTTTATTTATTTATTTTTTTGGCTGTGTTGGGTCTTCGTTCCTGTGCGAGGGCTTTCTCTAGTTGTGGCAAGCGGGGACCACTCTTCATCGCGGTGCGGGGCCCTCTCACTATCGCGGCCTCTTTTGTTGCGGAGCACAGGCTCCAGACGCGCAGGCTCAGTAGTTGTGGCTCACGGGCCCAGTTGCTCCGCGGCATGTGGGACCCTCCCAGACCAGGGCTTGAACCCGTGTCCCCTGCATTAGCAGGCAGATTCTCAACCACTGAGCCACCAGGGAAGCCCTGCAGTAGAAATTTTAAATGCTGGGATGAGCTAGTGGAATGTGGGACATTTGTGGGGAGGTTGGTCAATGTGTTTGCAATATGGCAGTTTACCTAATCTAGGCTCCTACCCTCCCACTGAGACTGGAAGATTGAGGCTTAATCTTTCTTGATGATAAAATTTCAAAGGGATATTTCCCAGGTCCTTGAGAAAGACTTTCCTAGGTAGTAGTATGAGCTAGAGGCTGGGAAAAGATTTATATCTCAAAGGGGCAGAGAAAGAATTTACAAATTCAATTTTTTAAAAAAGCAAATCCTCTAAGAAAAAGAAGGCAGAGGCCAAAAGTCAGGAAGAAACCTGTCTAAAGTTTAGTGATGCTGAGGGGATTCTTAAGGCCATCTTTGTTACATTCATTTTCCTTGGAGGCAGCATGGAGATAGAGAATCCTAACCATAAGAGGTAGGTTTTGTCCTTGGCTCTGCTTAGGTGTATTTTGGGGATGTTAGTTTTTCTCTATGAGTTTTCTATACTGTGTAACAATTACCACACTTAGTGGCGTAAAACAACACACATTTATTTATCTCACAGTTTCTGTGGGTCGGAGATTTGCTTAGGCTCTGTTGCAATCAGTGTGTTGACCACAACTGTGTTTTCTTATAGAAGCTCAACTGTGGAAACATCTGCTTCCTCCACTGGCATCGTTCTTGGCAGCATTCCTTTCTCTTTGGCTGTCGAATTCATGGCATTTTGCTTCTTCAAAGTGAAAAAGGGGAGACAGAGATCCTAGAGCAAGTTGGCTGGCAAGGAAAGTTTTGCATAACATAGTGTAATCCTGGAAATGACATCTCATCACCTTTGCTGTAGTCTATTGGTTAGAATCCTCACATTTTCCATGCACACTCAATGGAAGGCTTTTACATAGAGATGTAAATACCAGGAGGCTTCTGTAACAATCTATGCGCCACATCTTTCATTTGCAAAATTAAAGCAATTTCACTAATAATAGTTTCCTTCGATGTGTAGGAGTCCTCAAGTTGCTTCTAGAGAGGTTTGGTGATGGAGGTGATGTCTTCATGTTACAGAGCTCTGGTTCCCTATATCTACTTTAACCTAAACTAACGTGTTGAGGTTCCTTATGAAATTTGTCTTTTTCTTTCTTTTTTCTTTCCTTTTTTTTTTTTGATGAAGTTTTTCTATTTCCTTCAAAATACAATAAAAAATGCACCACACCAGATAATAATTTTGATCACACCAGCTGGAAAAGCTATGATTCAAATAAAATTTAAAATGAAAACTTGTCTCATGAATTAAAGCTTAGCTTTATGAATTTGACCAGTCATATAGTTATGATGTGACTTGTCCTAGAGAGAATTTAAAGATTCCCTAGCTTGAGCAAACAGCCTATAAGCTGGTAGCTTATTTTGCACAGACTTTTTAT
Organism: Monodon monoceros; assembly: GCF_005190385.1. Lineage (NCBI taxonomy): Eukaryota > Metazoa > Chordata > Mammalia > Artiodactyla > Monodontidae > Monodon > Monodon monoceros. The sequence continues at coordinate 60,319,605 of NW_021703783.1, forward strand.
CCTCTGCATATCCTTGCATCTTTCATAGCTGTACCTTCTCAAAGAAATTATCCCACTCGAAATAGGAAAGTAAGAAAATTCTAGCGGAGCTGAAAGTAGTATCCAGATGAAAAAGGACCAAGTCACATGTTGCTCTCATTCTAGACTATTTATTGCTTAGTTGAGCTTTCCACATTTGAGAACATATTTTAATTTTTCCCCACTTTTTATTTGCAAAGTTCTCTTTTCCATCTTAGTGTGAAAATGGAGCATATGCTGATACAATATCCCAGGCTGTGTTTACAGACTCTCTGGAGGTGAGGTGGAGGTGGGAGGGAGCATGGGAAGAAGCAGTTCCTTAGCAGTTGTTTTTCTCATTATGTTGTTAAGCAACCCATCACAAGTTATCCTTGGAACATATTTTTTATATTCACTTATACCACTGACTCTATATATGATTATTTATTTTTCAATTTATAATATTAAGGTGCCATTTTAAAAGGTGCTGTATTAACTCCAGTTTGGACTATAGATTCCAGCTGCTTCTTCATGTTTTACTTATTAAGACTGTTGGAACCAATCCTTGCCTTTGTACTTATAAAGTGTAAGCTCATGACCTTTCCGGGCCTGGTGGGAGAACCTCCCCAGACCGAGCACATGGAGCCTGCAGTTGTGAAGAAAAAGGAGCTAGTGCAGGTCTGGTGGCCTTGTTCTCAGGTGGCCTGGGCCTGCAGCGGTTTGAAGCAGGATTGCGGTTCCCAGCCAGAGATTGAAGTCAGGCTGCAGCAGGGAGAGTGCTGAATCCTAGCCACTAGTGGCCAGTGACAAGGCCCTGGCCCGTACGGCTTTGCAGAAAATGAATTTCCACAAAGAAATGGAAAGTAGTGAAACAAGTAAAGTGTTTATTAGGAGGAAAAGGGGTACGTGTAGATAGGCACACGGGCGGACTCAGAGAAAGAGTTGCATTGTGGTGGTAGTTTGAATCACGTATATGGGGCATTTCTTCCGGGTTTCCTTTGGCCAATCATCTTGCTTTGCCTGGTTCTGTTTCCGTATTTGGTTTACCTCAGGGTCCTCTCATGTGTGTGCGTGCATCTCTTAGCTAAGATGCATTCTAATGAAGAGGCCTGTGGGTAGGTTGACATTATATCACTCCCTTTTTTGACCTCCAAGAAGCCTTTCTGCACATGTAGAGTGGGGAAGGTCTCCTTAACCTTGAGAATGAGAAATCTATGGTCTCTTACCTGGGCAGGGCTCAGCTTCACTCTCACTCCTGATATTTAGGAGTATCTGTCCACAGGGGACAAACTCCAGCTGCTCAGCCTGGGGCCTATCTCCTGCCTCAGCCTCTGATTGCTAGTGTCTGTCAACCACATTGCCTTCTCTCAAGAAGTGCTGGGAATGCGATCAGGCAGAAGCACACTTAAGTGAATGCAACAGTGGAAACTACCAAGGAAGAGTATGGTACACAGAGAAGAGTATGGAGAAGAGTAGACCACAGTGTGAGCTTCCAAGGAACTCAGCATCTTGTTGATATGGAGGGATGTGGATTATGTAGAGAGTAAATAAAGTGTTATGGGAATTAAAATAAGGGGCAAATTTTTTTTTTAAGTGGGGGAATGGGGCAGGATTCATGGAAGGGATATGTTTGATCTGGATCATATGGAATGAGTAGGACTGAAAATGGAGCTTATAAGGGTGAGAATGTTTTACATTAGAGGAAACTGCATTAATAAAAGGATGACCATCTATGGTTTGAGGTGTATAGCTTATTTGTAGATACATGCATTTCAATTTGCCTGGAGTTCAGATTCCATGTGGCTGAGCTAGAGAGGTAGGGGCAAAGGGAGAGGTGACTCTGGAAAGGCAAATAGAAGCAAATCATAGGGGGTGGGGAGCGGGCTCAATGACCAGGTTAAGACTTGTTGATTTTTTTCATGGGTGTGTGTGTTGGGAGCAGACTAGAGTTATAGTATAGTGATTCAAACCACGGACTTTGGGATCAGAGTAACTTGGGTTTCCATCCTGACTCTGCCATCCACAAGCTATGTGAACTTGTATAATACATATTGTTTCTGACCTTCAGTTTTCTCATCAATAAATGAGGAGCAATAATGCAAATTTATGTGAAGCATTCTGAGGATCAAATAAGATTAGGTACCTAAAGTGCTTAGGCTGGTACCCGCCACTCAGCAACATTCTGTGAGCGGCAGCTATGATCATGCTAAAGAGAAGGATGGAAATACCGCTACCTTCAACACAATTATTCTCTTCAGTTGTTGGTGGAGATGTAACATTCCCTCTCTCCCAGATAAGTAGAAGCTGTCCCTGCTGTATTGAGCTTATTGCCAAGTGGATTAGAACACTGGACTGAGCAGGGAGTCCAGTGATCTCATGGAGAGAAACGCAAACCAAAGTCATATAGAAGAGTGTACAACAGAATTATCAATGAAGACAGGAAGGATCTAGAGATGAGGCAACAGAAAGCACAGGGAAGCTAAAGGAGATGGAAATCCTGTGAATTCAGAATGAATTCCCTGAGGTATCAAGGCTGGGAGAGATTTTTTAGGAGCCTGCAACTATGAGTTGTTCAAAGAGGAATCTATTATAGTACTTCCTTGGTCTGGATAGAAGGGAGTGATGGTTCTTTATCCCTTCTATTAACCTTTGATTATCATTCTGAATAACACTAGGAACTGAAAACTGATAGACTTACTAAGATACACATCATGAATGGAAGTTCAGACTACATACCGATTAAAGTCAGAATCTGAAAGTATTGGTAGTTGAGCAGATACAGCTGTCAGAAGTTAGGCTACGCAGGGACCACAAAACTAGGACAATGTTACCTAAAGGAAGGATGATATAACTAATATCCCATCATCAAAAGCAGGAAGTTACCTGCTAAAGGCATGGTAAGGTTAGAGGTGCAGTGAGAGTCAGTAGTAGAACTCAGCCTATGGCCGGAATCAGTTTGGTCAATGAAGCAGTTCCTTGAACTAGTATCTTATATTTTCCATTTCTTGTACGGCTAGAGGAGCAATATGTTGGAAGGATCAATTTGGGTACATTTGACATTGGGAGATGTGTCTGTCAATGATCTTAGTACCAAGCTTCAGAAGCTAGCTCACAAAAGTAAAATGGGAATTAATAAGGATAATGTAAGTTCAGTGAATTAGTGAGAAGGATACTGCAAGTTCAGTGGATCAGTGGGAACCTGGAGGTCCAGACTTGGAAAATGGGCAGGAACTATAGGCACAGTACAGGGTGAAGAGCAGGAACCACAGTGAAGGTCATGTGGTCTTCATGCCTCCACTCTGAACTCCAGTTATTCCCATGTTAATTGTTGTTTCACTTACTCAACACTGAAAAACCTCAGAGAGCCTCAGACTGACCTGGACTCTGCCCATGCCTGGCCTCTTTCTGTCCTGAACAGGGTCGTGAAGATATTTACTACTTTGACGTCCTTAGTGAGAAGTAGTCACTATTTCCTAAGGCAACATGCAATGGGGGAGGATGGAGATCCCCTAAACAGAGATGGATGCTAATCGGAAAAGGGTTTGCATGTTACACAGATGCCTTCCTAGGAGGCACTGAGGTAAAGAAATAGGAAGAGGGGGAAGGGAGCTAAAGAGGGTAAAGGGAGACAGACAGAGGAGGGTCAGAGTGTTCTTCTTGTACTGGCTGTTTCTTAAGTAACTAATTCAAAATCATCAGTATGCCAAAGTGGCATTTTGGGGGCAGCCTACCCTGAACGCCATCAGCAATAATGGTAGGCTCCTATAGTAGCTTCAAGATGCCTTTTATCAGGGGGCAATTTTCTAAGTACATACTTTGGAAACCCAAGAAACCTGTGGCCATTCCTCCTTCCAAATCCTTTAGTAACAGAGCTTACGTATACTGAGTTGAGAAGTTTGTCATGTTAAACATTAAGTCAAGGCTTAGCAGGAGCTGAATGATCTTTTTTGATGAGTGCAGATTTATAAGAATTTTAGCTTGGGGTTTGAGATCAAATTCTCTCACCTAAGCTGTGGGAGCCCATGAAATCTTTCCAATAAAAATGATTGCAGTTGAGATTTTTGCCAAATAGGGCCTCTTAAAAAGAGTCCCTGTTTAAGTCATTTCTCAAAAATAATTGAAAATGGCTATTTTGTTATGCTCCTAACTGCTATGTGACACCACTTATTTCTTTTTGAGAAGTATGATAGAGAATAAGATAATTCTGATTATGGTGAAATACGAGAACACTGATATTATTTTATTGGGTTTTTTTTTCCTGAGTTAAAACTTTATATTTTTGGATTGTTCATCATATACCCCTTTGCCTGCTATCATTTCCAAATGGTGACTATTATCCATGTGTTTTAATATTCTTCATATGTCATTTTAATGTTGTTCATATGTTAAAACTGAAGTGACTGCTTTTTTTTTTTTTGGTCTTTGTAATACTAGGATAATTTAAAGAGAATGTTTTTGAAACATCATTCTATTTTTTTGTAAAGTGGGCCAAATAAAATATTTTTGTTCATTTGGGCAGCATGTCAACAGCCACGTAGTTCAAATAATAAGTATAATTTCTTTGAACATTTTGAAGCAGTTCAGATGGAGGCAGCATACAAGGTGGATCCTTGGAAAAGCTCCTGTTAAAAGATTCTATTTAAAAAAAAAAAAAAAGATCCTGTTAAAGCTGATGTTGAGAGTTGGGGTTACAGATGGAAGGACTATATAGAAGAAATCCCTGAATCTCTAACTCTTCCCTTTTTCCTATCCCCACATCACCAGCTTTTATCATTTCTGACTGCTCAGGGTCTCTCTTTCTGAATGCTACCAGCAATGGTATTAAGGTCTTAGAATCACATTGTTCTTCTATAGGATGTCTTGGCCTTCTGTCTCTTAGCACATATTATCCTCAGTTCCATCATGCCGTTTCTCTGCTCAAACTGTTATTCCCCATTATATCAGAATACCCGAGAAGAGCTTTGATGTTGAAGAACTATTTATTACTTTAAGTTGATTGAAAAGTACTCCCTTTATCCTCTCGTCTTATTGGACAATGTCATCCTGAGGTTGAAGAGCTGGTGAACACCAGGGACAGCTGTGGAGAAACAGAGTTCTTGTTTGTGTGGCTCACCCGTCCTACCTGTCCTTTAAACCAGCAGCACTTGCTTAGATGCCCAGAAGGTAGCTTAGGTACAAACACTGATGTGACCTGCGAATTTTACTGGCATTGTTTCTTTTAGGATGTATTCATTGTCTAATGGATATGAATTCATAAGCCTCCACCTCGTAGCGATTCCTTGAACTAAGTTAAGCAGTTTTTAAAAATAATCTTCTTTGTTATTTAGCAATTTGGGGGGAAACTTCATTTTATGTAAATGTGATTTACCAAGATTGTTGGGTAGATCATCATGCAGTTAATACGGAGTGTGCAGTTTGATAGTTTTACAGATATACATATTTAAAATTGTTCATGGACTTTTCCTGATAATGATTAGATCTAGATTTAAATGGCAACGTGTTTGAAAATATTTTCAGTTTTATTAAAATATTTCATTAGCCCTGTTAGCTTGAGAACAAAAAAAAGGAGAGAGAGAGAGAGAGATGACTGAGAGACGGTATATTATACAGTTCAAGATGCTAGAGCTAGGTTCCTAGTGTTCCAGTCCTAACTTCATGAATTATTAACTCCGTGATCTTGGGCAAGACATTTCACATTGCTGTGCCTTGCTGTTTTCATCAAGTATGGATAATCCTCATGGGATTGTAGTGAGTATCAGTAGACCCAAATAATGTCTTTACTGTGGATTTTATGGAAGTGTATCACGTGCATATACGCAACTTTCTTACTGTTAAAAGAGTTATTCAGAATGATGTTGAGACGTTTGTAGTAAAATTAGAAATCCTGGATGTTAAAAAGAAATACAGCAGGTAAAAATGTGCTGCGTTCATTTCTCAGTCTGTGATGGTTTGGGCCTTAAGTTAATAACGAGTGTGGTCAGTAGAGGCAGAAAGCCTGGCAGCCGCGGAAGGGTAGTCCTGAGATGGGCTCCCATGTGTGAGCTTGGCCAGGTTTCTTAACCCCTCTGTACCCCTGTTGTCCCATCTATAAAAATGCCAACTTGGATTACCTGATCTCTAAAGTGTCTTTCGGCTCTAAAAGTCTATGAATCTTTCAATATACTTTGACTTAATGCATTTTACACATGGAATGTTCTTGAAAGCATTTATCCTTTTTCTAAAAAAAAACAAACAAACAAAGGCTTTTTCAGGTGTTTCCTCTTCCTCCTCCTCCTTCCTGCCTGCCTCTCCTTCTTCTTCCTTCTATTATGTAGAAGAGATACCAGGCCTGACTACTGCTTTCAGGATGGTTAAATGATAGGATTTCCATTTCTAAGACATAGTAATTGAGATTACATGAGATTAATTTCTTCTAGTAGATTGAAACAATAACAAAATAAAAAAATAAAACTAAACTTGATTTTGTCTCCTAACCGAACTTCTCTTCTCTGTTTCCTGGCTCCCCAAACTCAATCCCTCCCCTGCTTTCCCTCACCTTGTGCATGGTATCCCTTTCTACTCCATCTTCCCCAGCCAGAGAACTGGAAGCCACAGTAGAAGTGTCCCTCTAACCTCCTACCCCATCCACAGTAATCCAGTAACCAAGTCATGACTCTTCTATTTAACATACGTACTAGTCCATCCTCTGCTTTCCATTTCCTTTTGCCACTGCCTCACTTCAGACTCTAATCATTTCTTGCTTGGATTATGCCAACGAACCTATTTTCCTTATTCTGATCTCAAATCCTTCCAATAAATTTTCCACTTCTCTCCCAGAGTGGGATTTCCTGGAAATTATGTCTGATTGTCATATCCCTCCCCTAATAAATATCTCCATTTTCTTACCAGCTGTCCATGAACTGCCTCCTGCCTACATTGCCACTTAGTTTATTAGTCATTAATTCCTCTGTCCCCTGACCCTCTACCCTCTAGCTGTTATTGAACTACTTTCTTTTCCTTAGTACTTTTTTTCTGGAATCCTCCTGTTCCCACTGTCTGGAACACCTTACTGTTCTTCATCTGCCCACTAACTCCATCAGCAGTAACAAGCCTCTCTTTGGTGCCCCTACCGTCATTTGCAATATAAATAACCATAAAAGAAACGATAGCAAATTTTCTCATACTACAAACTACAACTGTGATGCACAGTGGACACGTGCTTTCTTTTTTTTTTGCGGTACGCGGGCCTCTCACTGTTGTGGCCTTTCCCGTTGCGGAGCGCAGGCTCAGTGGCCATGGCTCAAGGGCCCAGCCGCTCCGCGGCACGTGGGATCTCCCCGGACCGGGGCACGAACCCGTGTCCCCTGCATCGGCAGGCGGACTCTCAACCAGGGAAGCCCGACACGTGCTTTCTTAAACTGAGCTGGTGTCCTTCACAAAGGCCTACATCTTCTAACTTACCAGAAAAAAATAGATAAGATATATGCAACTGGCTCTTTAGGTCGTGCTCGGCATCTCTAGGAGAAAACATTCAATCTTGGATTCAGGCCTCTGCCCCATTTTAGGCTTTTTTCCTAGATTGATCTGGGTATAAGGTGTTGAGGAATAAATGACTTGCATAGTCTTATGGGTAAAGAGTTGAGGTTCTTGGGTTCTGAAACTTCTGTTTTCTCTGACCCCTGGGTTGATTACCCTTGTCCACCTGGTTGCTGGTCTTGGCAGGTGGGGACAGCTATTAGTGTAGTTTCCAGTCTGGCTTCGTGGCTTGGGCAGGGCCGACCTTTGCCCCCCAGTTGACCAGGCTTTGCTTGTTTCAGAGGTTTTCTGGCCTTTGAGGCTCTGCGCCATCCTCTGTATGGTTTGAGATCGTGGACATTTATCTCAGCCTATAAGATTCACTACCCAGGGGGCCCCTCAGCAGGCCCAGTGACTCTCAACTCACTGTCTAACGATGTAAGAACATTTCAGGAGTGAAAACTAGAGCCTCTCTGCTGGACCACTCCACTCAGGCAACCTCTGCAGACTAGGTCCTCCTTACCTTACTGCTTTCCTCCACTTACCTCATGTTTTTAAAGGCATTTCTCTCCACCACCCCCTTCTCCCCTTATACCCTTTTAGGGTATAATTTCAAAAGCGGAGGAAAAGGAAGGAAGAGAAAAAGGCAAGAACCTTGACCTCAGTTTGGTGTTTTCTTAGTTCCTGTAAGACAGTAAGAGTGGTTTCCTTTTGTTTTGTTATTCTTTCCTTCTGACTCATCCTTATGGGTGGGTCCTAATGATAAAAGAGTATTTTCCTGGCATGTGGAACAGGTTCTCTGATGAGATTGAACCCACTTAGCTCTTAGAAACTTATGATGGGTGCTTTAAACATACTGTCTCATTTAGTCTTCGTAAGTCCCTTATGACATAGGTGCTGTTATCATTTCTATTTTCAGAAGAGTTGCTGAGGCTCACAAAGGGTAATGAGTAGCCCATGGCTTACCACAGGCATGTGGCAGAACCTAACATCTGTTATGTACTGCTGTAAAAGCCACCTAAGCACAAAGCATCTTACATTTTTTTTCATCAACATCATCTAACATTAGTATCATTCTCACTTTGTATGCTACTGCCAGACTTATTTTCTTCCAATTCCTCCAATTTTTTTTTTTCTTTTCCATCTGCTTTTCCCTCTGCTTGGAATTCCTTATCCTCCTACAAGCAGCAAATATAAAGCTCAGTTCACAAATGCAGGTGCCAAGCAATAAAAGTCTTGGTTTCATAATTCAATTTGTTACTTTAACCAATTAAACCTCCTGTTAGGCTGGCAAAAAATTAATCTTCAGCCTTTTTTAGGGCCCCCTCATACACCCACCTACATGGTACCCAAATATCATGTAGGGCTAAGGCTTTGGACATGGATTGTGGTGGCCATGACAATACACCTCTCAGACCATAAGCTACAGGGAGCATCACTGAACCAAGTCCCCTGCTGCTGTGCCCTGAACTCCATCAGCACGTTGACACAGGCTTCTGGGGTGGGGGGGGACTGCTCACAACCAGTTACTAAGCACAGCAGGGATCTTAAGGCAGGCCTGTTCCATGGGATTCCTTTGATGGGCAACTCTAGTTCAAGGACTCTCCACAACCTTGCTGAACTGTCCTTCGATTGCCCAGCAGCCTGAGGCACTTTCACTCCCAAATGTCCTTCCCTCTCTCCTCCATTGGGATCAGACTGGTACAATCTGAAGGCAGGCACAACCTTTTAAGTCTCCCTCCCTATTTTCTTTCATAGATGTTTCCCATAGTAAAATCTTAGCACATTTAATCCTGTCTCGGTGTCTGTTTCTAAAAACTCCCTCACTAATATATAGGGGATTTGGACATCACCAAATCATCACTTCCCACCAGTTACTACCAAGAGGCATTTCTCTCAGTGGACATGTTACTGTGGCCCTTCAAATCTGCTGTCTCTTAGCTGGTTCATTCCATGATTCCAGTGAAAGTGTCTTCAGAGAGGCAACCTATGGCCCTATGTGCCTAGTTACCCTAAGAAGCTGAAACCTTTCTTGGACCTTGCTGATGTCAATTGCAATTGTATGGTCCACCCATACACCAAATGAGGCTGACCTCTATGAACTTAATTTCTACTGAGAAAGCACAGACAATAATGAAATGAAATGAATAAATGAGTGAATAAGTAAAATAATTATAGCTGATAGTTAATCTTGTGAAGGAAAAAAACAACAAAAGAGGTATAATAAAAAGAATCAGGCAACATTATATTGAAATCAGAAAGGTTTCATTGAGAAGGTGGTATTTTGTCTAAGATTGAAAGAGAAGTGATAATTTCTTAATGTCTTCTGTTTAAGGTGTTAAGGTAGTTAAGTTGTAGCTTCCAGTTTATAATATAGAAGAAAAGCACTGAACTCAAGGTCAGGAATCTGTTTATAGCCAAGTTTTCCTCTCAAACTATCGAGTAAAATCTTGGGCAAATAAGTAAATGTCTTAGGGACTCCATTTTCTTATTGTTATTTAAATTAGGTGGTTTTTAAGATCACTTTACTTCTAATGGTCCCCAAATTGAAATCAAGCTACCACCTAGCTATCGATCGAGAAGACTGATCTTGCCAGCTATCTATCTAAAACCATGTCATTTTAACATCAACCTTTATATTTTTCAGAGCACAGTGCAGCAAAGTCAGAGATATTTGGGTTTCAGTACTGGTTTGCTTTCACCTAAGATGTGTGACCTTGGTACAAGTTTTCAACTTCTTCTTACTATAAAATGAAAATAATAGTGCTTTTCCATACTGTGTGTCAGAATGGAGATTATGTATGTACAATGCCTAGCACAGATAAACAGTGTCTCTTGTTTTTTATTTCATTTACAAAATATTCATGGAATATACATTATTGTCCTATTTTTACAAATTAGAAAACTGAGGCACAGAGAACACAACTTACCCAGGTCATATCAGAGCTAATAAGAGTATTAATCAAGGTCTTAGGAACCCGATTTGTTTTTTCTATAACCTATTATTTACATGTGGTGTTCTTTAAAAGCATCTTTTGTGGGTTCTCAATATATACGTGTTTGTGCATGTTAAACTGATTCAAAAATTATGATGTGACTATTTCATTATATACTTAGAGTAAGTAAATCTGTAACTAACACGTTTGCTGATTTAATTTTCTGTACCTAAGGATTAAATAGAATTTTTACAAAGTAGAAAGTTGTTTAAAGATAACATATTCAAATACCTTCATTTGATAAATGAGGAAGAAACTAAGTTCAGGATAGGTAACACACACTGCATGTCTAACAAATTTGCTTTAGTAAAGGCAATTTGAAGTTAAGCATTTCCATTGATCTTTCTCTTTTAAAACTCATTGTTACTGTGATATATAAATACATTTAGTCTTACATAACTTTTATATATGTATATAGTTAGTTATATAACTGTATGTAGAAATTATGGAAAATCAGTGCATTTAATAGCTGTGTGACAGACAAATTATTTAACATCTTGAACCTCATTTTCCTCACCTGAGGAATAAGAATACAAGTAAAACCTTGTTTATAAGGCTTCGTGAGGATTAAATGAGATAATGTATGGTGCTTGAATATGTAAATTTTAATTTTATAATTTTTAATGATAAATGATAATAAAATATCATAACTGTTATGAATACTGTTGGGGGGGACTTCCTTTCCTCTGACCTCATGTTGCTATGAGGAAATTCTTGAGGGCAAGATTCATATAGGATTTGACTTTGTTTTTCAATGTTTATATACTATAAATAGGTATCAGTGAACGAATTAATGAATTAATGAAATGGAACTTCTCTTTGATCCAAATAAGCAACTTAGAATTACTTCATTGGAGGAGAAATACCTTATCAATTAGCTTTTAGTACATAACAAAACACCCCCAGACCACCATTCATTAACAAATTGTTCTGTGGCTCAAATGGAATGTTTTTTGTCTGCTCCCTGTGTTTTGGCTGTGCTCAAGCATCTGCAGTGAGTTGGCTGGTCCCCTCATGGCCTCGCTCACATGTCTGTTGGTTGGTACTGGCTCTCAGCAGGACCACATGTCTATACAGGGCTAGCTTGGGCCAGAGCAACAAGAGATGGGGCACACCCCAGTGTGTAAGTACCGTTCAGGCATCTGTTTGTATAGTGTTTGCTCTTCTTCCATTGGCCAAAGCACATGTGGGAGGAGTCAGTGTGAGAGGAGATAACACAAGGGTTTGGATACCAGGAAATATGATTATTGGGGCTCTTTCTTGTAACAGGCTACTACAAATATAACTTTTGAGCCTCCCTTGCTTTATTGGATTTTTAATTTATGTTTAATGCTTTGATTAGCTTTCCTGTTAATGAAGTAAAATGGATAAATCATTGAACGTGATTTTAAAGTCAACATGATCCTTTATTAAGAATTATTGTCTCATTATAATTTTTTTTTTTTTTTTTTCTGGTACGCGGGCCTTTCACTGTTGTGGTCTCTCCCGTTGCGCAAAACAGGCTCCGGACGCGCAGGCCCAGCGGCCATGGCTCACGGGCCCAGCCGCTCCGCGGCATGTGGGGTCTTCCCGGACTGAGGCACGAACCCTTGTCCCCTGCACTGGCAAGCGGACTCTCAACCACTGCGCCACCAGGGAAGCCCCTCATTATAATTTTTAAGTCAGAATGTGACTGAGCCAAAGTTTAGTTGCTGTGACTGGCGATAAATACTAAGAAAATTTATTCCTCCCCCAGTGATGATGATGCTAATGATGGTGACTGCACCTAACAATAAATGAGCTCTTAATATATGTCACACACAACGTTAAATTCTTCACATACATTCTCCTATTTTAGCCTTATCATAGACTATTATTTTTCATTAAAAAAATCAAACAGGAAAGTGAAATACTAGGAGGCTAATAAGTTCTCCCAGAGTTATATACTAGTAAGTGGTAGAGGTGTCAATTGACATTTGTTGGTCTGACATTAGAACACAGACTTCTGATTTATACTATACAGTGTCACAAATTTTATATGTGTATACATGGGTTTGTATACATATATATTTTAAATATGAAATGAATGTATGTACTTACAGTGCTTTACGTTATCTGTACTTAGTTATAATGCTGTTATATTATTTGATTCTTCCAGAATCTCAACAGTAATCTCAGTGAGTCAATGTCCCAAAAAATTAATGACACAAGTAGAATACTGTGTTAAAAGGCATCATTCTCACCATCATATGTACTTGCTTTCTGAGAGGTATAACAGTTAAAACATGTCAAACCATGGATTTGGATAATAGTTTAATAGTAGGAGACTTGGACTTTCATGGAACATCAACAGTAGTGTCATGAGATGGCTTTTGAGGCCTTGAACTTGGCAGCCACTGCAAAGATTCAATTTGGCCAGCAAAACATAGGTAAAGGACAAAAGGGAAGAGGGTAAGCAGGAAGGGACTGGCTGTATTTATGGGTGGGCTTTAGAAATGAAACTCTCCCAAAGCAGAAATGGAACATGGAAGTCAACTGCCATAGTTAATAAACTGAGGTATTTAAATCTACAAATCACACGTGTTTGCTATCGTGGTGTAAAGTAAATGGGTTCTAGTGAGTGTATAATGGAATGTTCTTGGGGCTCATATTTTTCTTGAGAGAATGTGAAAATTTTGATGGTTACTATTTATAAAATGGAGCATTTGACCCCCGAAAGTCATTGGTTTGATATTAGCCTTAGTTTTCTAATATTTCCTAACAAAGAAAATAGGCATTTTTCTTGTCATTTTTAAGTATAGTAGGTACTACTATGGTCTACGAACAATTTATGATTTTATTTAGAAGTGATTATGTAACTCTGCTTTTAAAATTAGAATTAACAGCAGACTTTGGCATCTGTGGAGGTGGCCTACATATCTGAGTTTATATCAGAATGAGTTGTCAAGAATTAATTGGGGGAATATTTTTAAGACCTGCTTTTTAGGGCTTCCCTGGTGCCACAGTGCTTGAGAGTCCGCCTGTCGATGCAGGGGACACGGGTTCGTGCCCCGGTCCGGGAAGATCCCACATGCTGCGGAGCGGCTGGGCCCGTGAGCCATGGCCGCTGAGCCTGCACGTCTGGAGCCTGTGCTCCGCAACGGGAGAGGCCACAACAGTGAGGAGCCCGCGTAATGCAAAAAAAAAAAAAAAAAAAGATCTGCTTTTTAATGGACACAGATGTGTGAGGTAAAACACATAATAGAAAATTCCTCATTTATTTCTATACTTATTCACCCAGGATACTCCTCATGATTTTTTAAAACATTGCAATTATTCACAGTGGATTCTATGATTTTATTAAAGAGGCAATTAGGGCAAAACATGACAACAGTCTTTTCTTACCAAAAATGATATGTTTCTTTGCTTTGCCTACCTGAGCATTAGAATCTGAAAAAAATCAGTTTTGAATTCAGATTCTAATTCATCTAGATTTACCTTGGGTACAATATTGAATCTCACAGAGTTTTAGTTCCCTACAACAAAAAACTGCTATTATAACCTAGCTCAGAGTATGGCAGTCAGGATTCAATGAGCTAAGTATATGACAGCAACGTGGCAGAGTGGCTGCTGCATAGACATTACTCAGTAACTATTAGTTCCTTTCCTCCATTTACATGACTACATACCGTACTGTGTGTATGTGTGTGTGTATATATATATTTTTTTATTTACATATATATATATTTACATATATGTAATACTGTATATGTAATTTATATCATTACATAGCATGCATTAAAAATACTGTCATTGTGAACAAAAACTAAACCTTACCTCAAAGTGGTTTTAGAGATGTAATGGATTTTAAAAATTAATTATACATGAATTTTAATTTCTTCTCCTATTTTTAAAATTCACATCCTCAACATTTATTTGCAGCTCTCTCACACAAACATACATGCTGAGGAAGAGAAGGATATTTGTTTTTCCCGTGATTTTAGAATTTCTGTTTTGACACTGTGTACTTACGGTATTGATTTTCAGAGCCTCAGAACGCATTAATGTGTTTTTTTGCATTCTTTCTTCCTTTGATGAATAAAAATGGAACTTGGGGGATATTTTATTTCACTAAAACTCTGAAAAAGTAGTGTGCTCCATCCAAATTGGAAAACTTAGTGTATAAAACTTAAATTTTTGTTTCTTGGGTTTTTTGCTTTATGATAAGTCAACCTGGAATGCTTGCTGTGACTTGCTTCCCAAGACTTCAGTTTAATGCCTGGAAAAACTTAAGAGCTGCCCCTCATGTCCAAAATTCTTCATTCTTCAGCCCTTTGGGGGTAACTCCCTTAGCCCATCAGAGATGTTCATCTTCACTCTTTCATGATTTCTAAGTGATTTCATCTTCACTCTTTCATGATTTCCAAGTGAAAAGGTCTTGTCTTAGCTTCCTTTTCAGTTAGTAAGCTACTGAGGGAGAGACGACATTCCTTACATCTCTCTCTGCTCTTTATAGCACTTTTGCTCATAGCTGCTGCTGACTCAATATTTGATAAATGAATGAATGGTCATGTAGTCTCTCACGGGCTCCATGTTGAACATCCTAGAATTGTACATATAAATATAAAAGTGGGCTAAACCACTCTTTAAAAGAATACATCATTTAAAAGAAGCCTTTGGCGTTAAAGTGTTTCCATGAATATAAGAATATGAACAGTTTCCTAGAGTCTAGGAAAACCATACCTAAGAGATTTGAGAAGTTAGGTATGTCATGAATTTCGTATTAGATTAACTGTGTGGTTTACATTTATAGCTCAGTCAAGCTTATCTCTGATTTTTAGGAAGGAAAGATGGAAAAAGAAGAAATGCTTTTGCTATTATTCCCAGGGATTCAAAAGGAAAACAGTTTCTCCTGAGAGAGTCAAATAATTGTTTTCTGTAAGTGGATACTAGGGTAATATAAATGTGTTTCAAGTAAACTGTGTTAATGAAGCCCCCAAAAAGCTTTAAAAATTACATTCTTCTTGTGTGCCTAATACTTGAAAACTCCTTCAGACAATTTAAAGGGTACATTTATTATGCAACATCGTATATTCGATGATATTTTAATGACAATGTCACATTGTCTAGCTTTCTTCCTTGGTATATTGTTTACATTTTAGCCAGTGAACTGAGGAATGAGTTACTATCTTTCTTGTTTTTTTGTTTTCTTTAGTTATGAAAAAAATGCAGAATAAAAAAGTACTTTGCTGATGTGGGTTGTTTATTCTTTATGTTTGAACTCTGTCCTTTAAATTGGGCTAAGTTGCTAATTTCAAATTCATAGCAAAACCACCCTTGTGTGGCTTTTTCCATGGTGAATTACAAATCATTTTGGCTTTAATGTTTGGCAGATATGTACTTGGTCTGTGTATCAGATCTGCCTTTGGTTGGGTTCCTGGTTGCTCCAGTGCAGCAAAAATTGAATTGCAAAATATTTTTATTGGCTTGTCACCTTTGCTGTTGTAAAAATACTAAATCAAGTATCTATTAAAACCAGATTCTCAAATGCCTGAGTATTCAAACTGTTCTGCTCAGGATTGATCCGGGTTTTGCCTTCTTTTTCAGTTTAATTCCAAATTCTGTTGGTCAGTTTTCTGAACTTAGTCATTTTACACATTTTTTTTGGTACAAGATCCATTATATGTTTTTATGTTTTAGTGAATAATTGATTGTTATTACTTGTGAGTAACTGATTGTTTTAAAGTGATATTATATGATTCCATTTATAGACTGATAACTGTTTTAGAAAAAGAAAATACTTTAAAACTTAGCGTAATGTTGCAGACCAACAAGGCTAAGCAGATTTTTCTTTCCAGGGTTAAATACTTTACGGCAATTATTTAAAATAGAGCTAAGACATTTGACATTTGTCAACAAATATGTTTCTTAAAATTTTTTTTAATTCTTTTCATTCCTTAACAAATATTTCTGCCAAGCCATTATGAATAAAAGTAGACCAATATTCAAATTGTTTTTTTTTTAAATTGCCACTTAAAAGATTTATGTTAAATCAGCTTTATTAAGCTTTCTTATTTTAATACAAAAATACTTGTTCATTTTAAAATATGCAGTGAATGATAAAAATAAACAAATAGCTTTATATCAGATTCCCCTGCTATGACTACTGATAATATTGAAGGCAGTTAGATTTCTTAAAGGGAAAAATTGAACCTTTTCAATTAAAAAGATTTCTCTCAAATGGGATGTAAATGTGCATAGTAGATAAATTTCTAAAACTTAAAGAATAAAAGTGTTAATTAGTATTGTAGTTATTAGGTGGTAGTGTCTCTGTCCAGTTCTTCAGCATCTACTCCTATAGTCCATGAATATCTACTGATCATCCACCCATTCTTCCATTCTTTCAGTATCATTTAAGAGCATGATAATCTGCATAGTATTTGGCCTTGTTTTCTAATATATGGGAAAGCTAATTATAGTAATTCATAATTAAGAGAATATATGATAAAACAGGTATTAAGAAAACCCTTTCCTGACAACCTCCATCCCCAAGTCTCAGTCAGATTATTTAGTTATATGTTCTCAAGGAATGTTTCTTTTTTTCAAAGTACTTTTATTGATTTGATGCTAAGCCTTCTTTAGTTTGATAATGTAATTCTTCTCATTTGTTGTAAGGGGCTCACCAGATTTTTCCAGAACTTAACACAGTGCCCTACACATAGTGGGTGCTTAACAAATATTTGTTGACTGAATGACTGAATATGAAATACAGTATAAACACTCAGGGAAGTGAAAGTTAACTTGGGGTTGGAATTAACAAGGAAGGTCTAAATCAGTAAATGACATTTGAATTGCCTTTCTAAGAAGAGAAGGACATGGATAGGTGGAAAGAAGAAAGAAAGGCGTTCACTGGAAATGCTGTAAAATAAGAGAAGATAACATAGCACAAAATTAACCATTTTGAAGTGGCATTCAGTGGCATTTAGTACACTCACAGTGTTGTGCAACCACCAACTCAATCTAGTTCCTTAAAACTTTTATCACCTCAAAAGGAAACCCTGTACTCATTAAGCAGTTGCTCATTTCCTCTCCTCTTCTTAGCCCCTGGCAACCACCAGTCAGATTTCTGTCTCTATGTATTTACCTCTTCTGGATATTTCATAGAAATTGGAGTTGTATGACATATAACCTTTGTATCTGGCTTCTTTCACTTAGTACAATGTTTTCAAGGTTCATTCCCATTGTAGCATATATCAGTACTTCATTCCTTTTACAGGCTACATCTTTCATTGTATGTATATCCACAATTTGTTTATCCATTCATCCATCTATGGGCCTTTGGCCAGTTTCCACCTCTTGGCTATTATGAGTAATGCTGCGATGAACATGAATGCGCGTGTAATTTTTAGTATATTTTTTTTCATGCTTTGAATTTTCTTTTATTTATTTTTACTGAAATATAATTGACTTGCTATATTATATTAGTTTCAGGTGTACAGCATAGTGCTTTGTACACTATGCTGTACAAAAATGTGTTTTTATACATTATGAAATGATTACCCTAAGTTTTGTTACCATCTGTCACCATATGAAGTTCTTTATAATGTTATTGACTATATTCCCTATGCTGTACATTACATCTCTGTGACTTATTTATTTTGTAACTGGAAATTTGAACCTCTTAATCTCCCTCACCTATTTCTCTTCTCTTCCTACCCCTCTCCCCTCTGGCAACCACCTGTTTATTTGAATCTATGATTCTGTGTCTGTTTTCTTAAGTTTGCTCATTTATTTTGTTTTCTAGGTTCCAAGTATAAGTGAAATCATACATTATTTGTCTTTCTCTGTCTGACTTATATCACTTAGCATAATGCCCTCCAAGTCCATCCATATTGTTGCAAATGGCAAAATTTCATTATTTTTTATGCCTGAGTAGTATTCCTCTGTGTGTGTGTGTTGTGTGTATGTGCACCACATCTTCTTTATACATTCATCTGTTAATGGACACTTAGGTTAATTTCATATCTTGGCTCTTGTAAGTAATGCTGCAGTGAACATTGGGCTGCATATATCTTTTCTAATTAGTGGTTTTGTCTTCTTCAGATAAATACCCAAAGTGATTGCTGGGTCGTATAGTGGTTCTATTTCTAATTCTTTGAGGAACATCCAGACTGTTTTCTACAGTGGTTGTACCAATTTATATTCCCACCAACAATGCACAAGAGTTCCCTTTATTCTACATCCTTACCAAAACTTGTTATTTGTATACTTTTTGATAATAGCCTTTTTGAAAGGTGTGAGGTGATATCGCATTGTTGTTTTGATTTGCATTTCCCTGATGATTAGTGATGTTCTGCATATTTTCATGTGCCTATTAGCCACTGGTACGTCTTCTCTGGAAAAATGTCTGTTTAGGTTCTCTGCCAATTTTTTAAATCAGATTGTTCATTTTTTTGATATTGAGTTGTAGGAGTTCTTTGTATATTTTGGATATTAACCCATTATCAGATATATTATTTGTCAATATCTTCTCTCATTCAGTGGGTTGCCTGAGGAGACAGATCCAAAAAATATTGCCAAGACTCTTCTAGGAATCTCACGGTTTCTGGTATTACATTTGTCCTTGAGCCATTTTGAGTTTATTTTTTCATATGGTGTAAGGTCCAGTTAACTTCTATTGTATGTAGCTCTCCAGCTCTATTTGTTGAAGAAACTTTTTCCCCATTGTATATTCTTTTTCTTTTTTTTTAAATTTATTTTTGGCTGTGTTGGGTCTTTGTTGCTGTGCGTGGGCTTTTCTCTAGTTGCGGTGCGTGGGGGCTACTCTTTGTTGCAGTGCGCGGGCTTCTCATTGCGGTGGCTTCTCTTGTTGCGGAGCTCGGGCTTGACTCTAGGCATGTGGGCTTCAGTAGTTATGGCTCACGGGCTCTAGAAGCGCAGGCTCAGTAGTTGTGGTGCATGTGCTTAGTTGTTCTGCGGCATGTGGGCTCTTCCCAGACCAGGGCTCAAACCCGTGTCCCCCGCACTGGCAGGCAGATTCTTAACCACTGCGCCACCAGGGAAGTCCCCATTGTATATTCTTGCCTCCTTTATCATAGATTAATTGCCCCTACAAGTGTGGGTTTATCTCTGGGCTCTCTATTCAGTTCCACTGACCTATGTATCTGTTTATGTTCCAGTACCATATTGTTTTGATTACTGTTGCTTTGTAGCATAATTTGAAATCAGGGAGAGCGGTACCTCCAGCTTTGTCCTTCTTTCTCAGGATTGCTTTGGCTATTTGGAGTCTTTTGTGTTTCCATACAAATTTTAGAATTATTTGTTTTTAATTCTTTAGGTTATCTATTCAGGAATAAGATTGCTGGATCATATTTTTATGACATTATGCTGATTTTAGGGCATATTATGACCAAATATTTGATATCCTAAGATAAGATCATTTTTTGAATATTATGATTATTCATCTTGTTAATTTTTGCATTAATGGAAAAATTATTTTCAAGTTTATGATTATTTTATTCACAAACATATCTTATTAAAATTACTTTCTACTGTATGTGAGTTTAAAATCAAAGTTTACTTTTTGGTTTGTTTTAACCCTTAAGCCTTTTATCTTCTTACTACTCAGATGAATAACCTGGTAAGGTGATTCTTGACTTTGGAGATGCTGATTAATTTCAGAGCCTTGATTCCATCATCACATTTTTATTTACACTTAACCTTGACATTTCTTTATAATATTCTGCAAATTGGTAAGCATAAGCATAGAAAATTTTATTCCATTCTTCTAGGATTTCTTCATTCAGTGAGACATGTATTTTCCTCTGTTTTCTTTTACTGCCCTAGCCTGAAATAACAGCCCCACATCCTGTTGCCAAACTCCATGCCATTCAAATTCTTTAATTGTAACAAACTTCAGCTTCAGTTCTATTCCTTTAACTTACCTTGTACTCTCCTTGGACTGGAGATACCTGGATAGCCTATTCTGATGGGAATTTAAGTGATTGGCTAAATATGAAGATAAATAACTTAAATAATGAAATGCTATTTAATAAATAATTCTTTTCTACCCACCCTGACTTCCATGATTATTTCAGAGATCAGAGCTTAGTCTCTGTGAAGTATAGAGAAACTTTTTTTTCCTAATGTAACAAAAATCACATTTGCTCATTGAGCAAAACTCAGGGATTGACATAGACAGTCTTCATAAATAAAAAGTCACCAAACTCTTAAGGGTCCTGGAATTCTCTCAGCCATTGGTGCCTGGGCAGAGTTTACATACAAGCAAGGAGCCTGTGTGCAATGGACATCTTTTGTTTTCACCTGCCAACATTCATTACTCATTCTTTTGCTGACAGCACACTCATTTTACTTTGGGGAACCAGCCATCAAAGACATTGGATACTGTCTTGATAGGACGATATATCAAGGTACTCTACTTTTGCTGACCAAGGACTAGGGATGTGACCCAAGTTTTGTGAATCAAGTCTTTTTTCCCCTGGAATGCAGTCCTTGAACAGAGTAACAAAAAGTCTGAACTTGATCTTAGGAAGCCCTGAAGAAAGTACCCATCAGTTCCTGCCACTCAGATCACCAGACCTGATTGATTTGTTTTGTTTTTTCCTCAGTTCAGTATCTCCTCTGCATCCTCCTTCCAATGGTTATATTCATACATGGAGAGGCTATCCCAAATCCTAAAGCTATCCTACAGAAAACAGCCTGGGAGAAAGATGAACCCATCGAAATAAAAGGGCTTAGGGAAGACAGAATTAAATGTGTATCTAAGAGATTGTTCATAGGGAATTATGAAGGATAGGACTAGTCACCAGCCACAGGGCCAGTACTAGATTGGTTCACAGCTAGATTGGTTCACAGGACTGACAGCAATTACTCAAAAAATTGGAGTCTGGCACTAATCCAAACTATTTCAGGAAAGGTGGCAAATTCTAGAACTTCAGTGTCTTCATTTCCTTCAGTTATTTTTTTTTTTCTGGCATCTAGTATAAATACATCTAAGTTATTCTCAAAAGTAAACCCTCTTTCTTGCTCTTGTCTGTGTTGCACACTACAAAACAGTGGTTGACAGAGTGCGGTCTCCAGATCAGCAGCATTTAGGAACTTGTTAGAGAAACAAATTCTCAGGCCCCACCCCCAGATTTATCATTTCAGAGACTTTAGGGGTGGGGCCCGGCCAGCTGTGTTTTAGCAAGCCCTACTGGTTCCGAAGCCCACTACCATTAAAGGACCACTGACCTAATACCATGCCAGAGTTTGGTGGACACTCACAAGTCCAATATCCCAGGGGAATTAATGTGTCATTAATGGTTCAGGGAGACTCATGGCCCTTCATAGGTTGAGGAAAAACTGATTGGGGGAGAACATTTCCTGCCCTGTGATAAATTTCTCAAGAATCCTTTGGGATGATGTGGTCTCCAAATCAGGCATTCTGCTTTCTCTCTCTACTTCCACCAAACTCTACACCATGCAAATCGGAAGAGAAATAAATAAAGCAACACCAAAGCGATGGAGATCTTTATGTGAAATGTTATACCAAGAAAACAACAGGGAGAAAAGGTTGAATTCAAAGGGAATGAGTGGGTTACAGCCAATAAAAACAACTGATTGTGGTAAGCAGAGGCAGTTATTGAAACAGGGAAAACACTGGATCCTGTGGAAAGTACTAAAGAAGTGTGGAGAAGCAGTTTGTAAACTGAGAAAGTGAGTCCTCATGAGCACAGGCCTACTTTCCTCCTTAATTAGACTGGAATTACCCATTAGTGGGACTCACCTGTGATTAAACCCAGCAAAACACAGTAGGCTACTGGATGTGCAAGCTTGAAAACAAGTTAAGACTGTTTTAAGATGGTTCATGGTTTTAAAATGTTGATTAGAAAGTTGCTTCTGCTGGTGCTATTAATCAGTGCGGTTGGAATGTGAGTCCCCAACTTAGGGAGAGGAAGAGATTTTTTTTTTTTTTTTAATTTTCCCAAAGTATTTAGATGTATGCAGCAAGATGTGCTGATTTTGCTATCATTTAAGTTGGCACTGTTAATGGAGGGGATCCTTGAAGCCTGTCGGGGTGGAAACTGACATGAACATCAGAGCATGGCAATGTAATTGACAAGTTGGTGAGTGCTGATGGTGGAACGGGGGATACACGTTTCTTGAATTTTAGTTCTGGCTCTATTCACTACCAGTCAGATGTTCTTCGTTATTTCAAAGTAAAGTTTGAGGCTGAATAAATAAATAATACAAAAAGCAAATAATTTGTAGACAGTAATTTTAGTAATAACTTACTATTTAGTTCAGTGCAGTTTTTTATTTATGGCATGACAGTTACTTATATTGTTTATATTGAAGCAATTAAGGATCTCCCTTGATCTGGAGGATACTAGAGTGGGCAGAGATATAATTACTTTAAAAATCCAAGTGGTGAAACTTGAACATCTTGTTCTGTGAAGATGCTGCTATGTTATTATGTTACTATTTTCTCATTACTAGAATTACAGCATATGCATTTTCAGGAGCACATAGTAAATGCTGACCTTTCATTTTAAATATTTGGGTAGGCTAACGATCTCTACTATGAGTAGATAGGTTAAATATGGTGCATTAAAGCAATCCTGATACACCCCTTGATGTATGGCTTTTTAAATTATCATGTATATCATCTCCAGTAAGTTGTAGCTTTTAAAATTACATTGTAGTCTCATAAAATTATCACTTTATATTAGAACATCTTAGTTCTAATATAAAGTGTGGTCATGGCTTCCTGAGATGTCATAATTCATCAAATCTTTTTTCCCCTACATCTCATCTCCACATCCTTTCTGAACTGTACACTGTAATTTTTAGATTGCCAAGTATGACCTATCAAAACTAGAACTTGGGTGTGGTACTTAGTAATTTTTGGATATTCCAATAAAATAATAATCTGATGTCTAAGGAGAACTGGATACTTTTCTATTGATATTTTATGGTATTTTGGAACCTCTTAATATATGAGTATGCACTAGCAGAGGTGGGGAATTGAAATACATTATATTATGTGTCAAGCTAGTCTCATATGTCAAATGATTTGAGAGGACAGGGAATAAGAGCCAGGAGTACTGAGGAAATATAAGATAGAATTTCAAAGGCAGGAAGAAACTTGATGGGAGAGTAATTAAGAATGAATTGGTGGAGGTTTGTGTATAATTACAAGGCATGTTTGGGGGAAATGAACACAGTATTCATTGGAAGGGGTTAAGAATGAAGACTTAAAAAATACTAGAAGCAGGAAGTCTGGAAACATAGGCTGTTTTTAATGATGTTTTATACTGTAATATCCATGTTTCATCTAATGTATTCATCTATATTTTCAGACTTGATGACCACCCTCCACTATGATCAATATGTAAATAAGTGGTTTTAGCTCAGTCAGAGAAGAAGGTGCATTTGTACAGAGAGAAGGAATTTGTCAGCCTTCTGAAAAGGAAACACACTGGAAAACCACTGTTTTCACTTTCTGGGTAGAATTGGTACTGGGTCAGTATTTTCAGATCACCTCTAAGATAATGGCATTTATATCCCTTTGCTCTCTTTCCTGTGAGTTTATCATCCAGGACTACCTAGAAATTTTTTATCCAGTGTGAGCACAAATGACTAGAAAAAATGAAAGATGAAGCCACCAGGTAGCCTGTGACATGCAGTGTTATCTGCCTCTCTCTTGAATGGTGCCCAGCTATGGACCCTACAGTCTTTGTGCCTAGTCAGCTTTGAATTTTACTTACAAACACGATATCTTTTTCCATTTAGCTTTATGTTTACTTCGTTTTATTATTTGCCACTCCTCTCCCCACTTCCCTAAGCCAGAATTGGAGGAAAAAAATTTATATCAGTAGGCAAATAGTTTAAGTTATTTGAAGTAAATAATGTGGGTTTGGGGCTTTATGTTTCAGCTCACTTCTAAACATCTTTATGATTTCTAACCTATGGAGGGAATTTTCACTGTTTTCCAGTGAACGTTTAATGCTAAAAGTTCAGAGAGAATAATAAAGTGCCATCTATATGGTAACAACTCTATGAATTCTTGCTGCTTGACAAACTGGATTTTGTGACTGTGTCTGCACAGCTGATATCTTACATGCTTCCATCAAATTGTGGTTGCTCCTGTTGATTTCAATTTTTTCATTCTCTTTTCCAATTTATTATACTCTTTCCATCTTCTGGTTGGCTAGTTATTGATGCTTAAACCTAGTTTACTGTGTACACGTTGGTGATCAGTTTTTGGAAGGATGCTTGTAGGAGCTCAGATACTGAGAAAGAAAATATACCAATAAAATGTAAACTGGAGAGAAAGAAAGTGGGCAACCAAACTTTAAAGCTTATGTAAATGGAGCTCACTGTTTTAAGATTGTGAGCCTGGAATGGGTGTACCTACTTTAAGATTTACTAATAATTTTACCCTTTTAGTGAATATTCTGTGAAGGAATAATAAGCCCTGTTCTTTGCCATAGATGCGTTGTTTAAGTCAGATCTTTTGGAGAAAAACTCAAGAGGAGAAGCTGCTGAGTTTACCTGAGTTTTGTTTTTTTTTTACTTTAAAGTTCCCTTGACGGCACTGCTTGTTGATTAAAATGCTTTGAAAAGTTCTTCCAGTGACTGTCAAGAACACACTCTACTTTTTTACTGCAGAGGCAAATGTTAACCTCTCTTCAGGATTTTCTCCTTTTCAGCTCTTAACATTGCCAGATGTGCAATTAAATGGTCACTTCACCTTTATTATAGTTTTCGTGGCATGTTATTGTCATTATTTTTCTTGTTTATGTACACTATAGCAGTTATGGTCTCCATACGCTTGTTTTGTAAGATAGCTTTTAAAACCCAGCTGAGAGATGCAAGCTGGTGGGGAAAAAATCACCACTGGTCTCTCATTTATCTCCTTTTAACCCTCAGAGGTAAATTCATCTGGGTAAATGTGTGTCTAAGCATCTTTCAGGATCAGGCAATGTTGTTGTATAGTTCCTCTCTAGAAAGAAGAAAGAGGGCTACAATACAGAACCTGATCTTATCAGTTAATAGCTTTGGGCTATTGAGGTAGCACTTTTTAGATAAGATACAATAAGCAGATGAATTAGAAGCTGAGGTGTGGTGAAATAAATATATGTAGAAACTTGGCTCTTTGTGTTTGGGGAAGAGGGCATGTAAGGATTTCTTCCTGATGAGTATAAAGAAAAACAACTTCAAAGAACATGGGAGTTTACTAATTTAACTAACTTAGAGCAAGCCATAAAATTGAATTGAATTGATTTCTCATAATGCTCTTCTTAGAGAAATCCCAAATATCTTGTTTCCTGAGAGTCTGGGATATGTACAATGCAAAATGCAAATATGCCGTTATTGCTGAAAGAATTACAGAAATAAAACTTCTAGAATGCACATCCTTTGGGGCATGGTTTTTAAAACTGTCCTATGAAAATGATATATTTCTAATGAGTAATTTTAGTGCTTAATAGGAAACAGGGAAATTGGCTTTATGGGAGAAGAATCTATCCCATCCAATTTGAATTATGAAACTTTCCATTTACGTTTGTTCAAAGAGTTTTGTCTTGTTTTGTTTGCCTGTTTTTTGTCAGAAAGTGTGGAAAGTTGGAAAGTGTGGAAAGTTGGCAGTGTTGTCCCCAAGACTAAGAGTATGTGAACCCTTTGTTTTCAGTGACCTCATCCAGGTTAGCATCCGATGGTCTCCATCAGACAGGGTTTAGAGGAGAGGAGACAAATAACACATTACCTTTCATCGTTAACATTTCCTCTTTCATCCTGCCTGCATCTAAGAGGAGACAGTTCTTTTCTGTTAATTCCAGAAAATATGTGAGAGATTTTGTTTTACTTATGATAAAGAATATGAAAATACATTTATTATAAGCCAAGTTTAAGTAATGAAAAGTGAGATTATTTTAAAACTTAGCAAACTTTTCATTCCGCTGTTTCTGTATTCCAAGTTCACATGTAGGATGTATCATGCCAGTTGATAGATTTCAGCCTATCCCATTTTCAGCAAATCTAATAGTATTTTATTCTATTTTATTTTGACTGTGCAAATTTTCTCCATATTCTTAAAATCCATTGAAGGCATTTTCAGTGACTAAGGAGATCACTGTCAGTGATAGTGGAATTGACTGATTTCAAACCTTCTTGGTACTGTTATAGAACTTGGCAAAGAGAAGACTCGTAGCAGCGATAGATGTTTCTGTGAACTTTTTATGAGACCAGTGGGAAACTTATAAATTTTTTTGGTGACTCCCTCTCCCCTCACCCTCTTTTTCCTTTTTGTCTGGACTGACTATTAACATAACCATGGTATAAATATGCTACTCATCCTGAAAGTACAATTGACTAATAGTGAGGCTTTTAAGCTGACGTTACTAAGTCAAACTTCCTCTTCTATTAGATGAAAATCTACCTTATCACCAGCTACTTAGTAGCATGTTATTAGCAAATTTTAAAATTCTCATTTCTTCTAAGTTTGAGGAACCTAATTCTTAAAAATATAGCTATTGAAAAATGAAAAATAGGCTGACGTTTTAGATACCAAATTTAGTTATCCTTTTTTTTTCCCCCCATTCTCATCCTTGCCTAGCCCCTAACGCTTATAAAAATTTTGTGGAAGCATTGTGGGGGGGATGAGAAACAAAATGCTTTTGTGAAAATATTTAGCAAGAGAATATGGGTACAAGGAATAAAATGAGGAAAATAAAACAAAACATCTTAACCTTAGCCTAAATTTTCAACTTTGTTAAAAATTAAAAGCTCCTCATGTATATCTTATGTTGATAACGATAAAGAATTTCCTAAACTAAATTAATTAAAATTAATTAATTAAAAGTCATCTTTATAGAAATCTATCATACTTTATCAACAGTATACTTTTCTACTCAGCCATATTCAAGGTTCAAGCAATTAAAACAGAAAAGAGGAAGATATTTAGGGCAACATATGTGTTGTTCATAAAAACAGTGACCAAAAATATCTAAGAAAGATTTAGACAACTGTTTCTACTGCTGTCAGAAATCATTCTTCCTTTGTGAAATTTCAAGAAAAGGAACCCTTGAGATTCGGATAATGTGGAAGTGAAGGGAATGTATATTTGGACATCAATATTTTAGTCAGAAAACTGATTGGGAAAGAAAACAGATGTCAAGGTCTGGATGAATATAATGTCTAAGAGGAAATACATAAAGGAAAACTATTTTGGTGAAAGGCAGATAAGAAAGAAAAAGAAAACTGTGAAGTGTTCCCTCAGACTTTTTTAAGAATATATTTGAAGCTTGCATCTTTTATGGTGTATTTTCTATATATTCTGAATCCAATGGATTAGATGTCCCTGATACAAAAACATGGTTTTCCAGTTATTAGTCTTATTTTATTTCTGGGCTGTTGAGAATATGACCATTGCATACAGCTGGGAAGATTGTGCACTGCAACAGTCCAGGTGTGAAAGGCACTATAACTACAAGTGGTGGCCCTGGATCATTACTTTTGTTCAGTGGAATAAAGAGATGATCTTAATGTATATGTAATATTATGTTGCTGACCAAGCACCTGAATAAAATACTCAGGATAGTAGGAGAACAATCCTTAGACCTCATGTTTTCATCCTCACTCTTCCTAATTCCCCATTTCTTTTTTTTTTTTAAGATGTTGGGGGTAGGAGTTTATTAATTTATTTTTTAATTTATTTATGCTGTGTTGGGTCTTCGTTTCTGCGCGAGGGCTTTCTCTAGTTGTGGCAAGTGGGGGCCCCTCTTCATTGCGGTGCGTGGGCCTCTCACTATCGCGGCCTCTCTTGTTGCGGAGCACAGGCTCCAGATGCGCAGGCTCAGTAGTTGTGGCTCACGGGCCCAGTTGCTCCGCGGCATGTGGGATCCTCCCAGACCAGGGCTCGAACCCGTGTCCCCTGCATTAGCAGGCAGATTCTCAACCACTGTTCCACCAGGGAAGCCCCCCCATTTCTTATTTTCATGCCTTCAGGTAGGATGAATAATAGGGAAACTTGCTGAATCTCTCAGTACTTCTCCTCTCCTCCCCGCCTCTCTCTCTCTCTCTCTCTCTCTCTCTCTCTCTCTCTCTCTCACACACACACACACACACACACACACACACACACACACAGAGCTGTTTTGAAATATCCCCAGGGTTCCTAGTAAAATATTGTATGACGTGATAAAGACCACCTTTGCAAAGCTATTGATTTGGGTGGGTTTTCTGGGTGGTCTCCTAGAATGGAGATGAAAGTTAGTTATATCTGAAATTCCCTTTGCTAAAACTAAGGGGCATATCTCCTGATCACAGGCAACAATTAATTTAACTCACTTTTTGGGTTAAAATTAAAAAATAAAGTTAGAAAGAGAACTTTAGAAAATATTTCTTCTGAATTCCTGAAAGAATCCTGGTGCACCCTCAATATATCTGAAATAAAGTAGGGGATAGTTAACATTTTTATTCTGAAAGAGTAAGAGCAATGGTTATATATCATGCCCTAGGATGCTCAGGATATGAAAATGTGTAATGTTCCAAGTGATATTCCTACAAATTCTTCACAACTAGTAAGTACAACCTTTGCAAACAACATTATTATTGATACCTTTTAAACAGTCATCTCTTTGTGTTTTAACCAATTCATATTTATATATAATATTCAAAAATAGCTGAAAATAATGAAAAGTGGCAAGAGAACAGTAGTAAAAAAAACCATACTTTTATAAAAAAGTGTTTTTACATATTGTTATGCCTAAAATTATTTGGCTGCATTTTCCAGGACCAAACTGTCAGGACGTGGCTTAAGTTCCCTTTCTTTACCTTCATAACACAGTGTGTTTGTGTACTTATATGCCTAGGAATAGTCCTTTCAAGTGTAACTATTTTTAAAGTTATTAATGTCCTTTTTCAGTAAGGTCTGCTGTCTTGTTGGAGCACTGAAATTTATCTGGCAAGACTATCAAAGAGATTTTTGTCTTAATAAAATAACTATCCTTTCTCCAGATGTGTATATTTTTGACTCTGGGGGATGATATTCTGAAAGGGAGACTATCAACGTGAAGTGCCATTTCAAAGCTTACTATATTTGCTTTTCATTGTACTTTGTGGTTAAGAGGCCTTCTGAATTTGGTGAATTTTACTTGCTCAATTAACTATATCAGTAGTATATTGTAAGGAAGCCTATAAGATGCTAAATATTTGCCATAGAGCAAATATAATTAGTTTTCACCTCTCCTGAATTGTTCCTCATTTTAGTGGTTATGATGTGCATTTCCAAATGTCCATTAACTTTTATTATTGGTTCCTTTGTACTCCTCACCTACCTTTATATTTGAACCAGCTGGTTTACCTTCTTTTCCCCTGCTTAATACCACAATAAAGGCATATCTTGGCTTATTGCTCCCTCATGTATACTACATGGCTAATACTTCTCTCTGCATCAAATTTTTCTCAGATATCTGAAAAAAAATGGTGCCAATGGGGATTCTGGAAAGACATTCTAAAACAGATCTTAGTGTTTTAAGTGCTTCAAGCCAAGTTTGGAGAAGAGTTTTAACTCCATGCTCATTGTATCCTGTATTCGTTTTTATTATTTGAATTTTCTCATTAGAGCTGGCAGACAGTCTAACCCAATCAATCAAACATTTTGCAAGTTGTCAGTACAAAATATTTCTTCTCTAAGGTTTAAGGGAAGTTCTCAGCTAAATGAAGGAGGCTAACAAACCAATAAAGGTTTTGAGGTATATTGTGAAAAACTAATAACAGTAAACAGTTTTCAGGATGGATTGAAGAAAAAAATTAAGATCTGACTCTTTACTTTTGCTTCTAACCATTATAGATTAATAGGGATCTGATTTAATCTCATGTCTTAAACAACTAGAAACTGGACAAAAGTATAAAAAAAAATATATTATTCAGCCATTGGATAAAAGGCAGCACAGGTCTGTGATACCCAAGGGAAGGGTAATTAAAAACCAGTCCTATTATTGTGCCAGCTTACTGCCTGGAGGCAATATCCAGATCCCAGAGAAGGTCTGGAGAACCCACGTAGAGTCCAGCCATTGTGCTGAGTTGTAGAGACTGAAATCAAAGTTCAGGAAAGCCTAGAGGTCTAAAATTTTCAGACAGAGTACCAGGAAGGAAGGGAAAAATGAATGAGAGAGAGAGAATGAGAATGAACACTGGAAACTTACAGAGGCGTTTCCTCCAGTGTTTGGTAAAGGACTACACTGTACTTGTATGAGAAGAAACAAGCAAAGGTCAAGGAAAGAAGTACCAGAAAGGAGTATGATAAACAATTCCCAGAACTCGCATAAGTCTGGGGACACTGGGTATTTCCCCCAGCTGGAGTGGAGAGGCCACTTAATAGGCATTTGTTTGAGTTCAAAAAATTGTATTTCTTTAGGAGTGGTGTTAAACTAGCCCTAGACAACAAGCTGCTCTGTACCTTTTTAAAAATAGCTTGTAATAAAGTCTCAAAAGGAACTTAATTGTGCCATTACAAAGTCATACACCACATGAAATCCAGCACACAACAATGTATAACTTAAAATGTTTCCCATCCAGGAAAAAATTACCAGACATGTAAAAAGCATTATAACATGAGTCGTATCCAGGAGGAAAAAAAAAGTCCATTAATAAAAACATACTCTGAAATGACAGAGATGATAAAATTCATGTATAAGAATATTAAACAACTAATATTAATATTCCTCATAAATGCAAGAAGGTAGAAGGGAACATAAATACGGTGAGAAAAGAAATGGTAGATACAAAAAACACTCAATGGAACTTCTAGAGAAGAAAAATGCATTATCTGAAATAAAATACACTAGATAAGGTATAGCAGATTAAATATTATAGAAGTAAGTAAAGGTTGGTGAACTTGACAATATAGCAATAGAGGTTAATTGATTGCAAAATGAAAAACAGAGTTAAAAAGACCTAAAGAATAAATGAAAGGGGGAGGCAACAAATATTTTTAGAAATAACTGTTCTAAATTTTCCAAATTTGACAAAACTCTGAAGACTGCCAATGAACACAAAACCAAAGAAGCATAACAAAAGTCAAACTGCTAAAAATGACTAAAATGAGGAAATCATAACAAAAGCTGGATAAAATAGCCAGAGTACACAGGGAGGAACAAAGATCAGAATTACAACAGACTTCTCCTTAGGAACTATGCAAATGAAAAAAAATAGAGTGACATCTTTAAAGTATCAAAGAAGGAAAATTTTTAACTCAGAATTCTATACTCAGAAAAAAATTTCTTTTAAAAACAGAGGTGAAGCAAACTCTTTTTCAGCCAAATGGAAGGTGAGACAGTTAATCACTAGCAAATCTGTAATAAAATAAATTTTACGGAGGTTGTTCAAGGAGAAGGAAAATGATACCAGATGGAAATTTGCATCTACACAAAGTAATAAAGACCACCGGAAACAGAAATTATGTGGATAAACATAAAATGCATTTTTATTCATTTTTGTTTTTCTTTAAAAGGAAATTGACAGTTTAGAACAATGTAATAATGTGCTATTTTAATGAATGTAAAGAAAATGTATGACAATAATACCAAAAAATGTGAGGGGAACATGAAAATAAAATACTGTGAGGCCTGTACATTATACATAAAGTGGTTTAATATTATTTGAAGGTATATTGTAATAAGTTAGTGGTTTAAATTGTAAACCCTAGAGCAACCATTAAAAAATGTTGACATAGAACTATATGTTATTAAATCAATAGCAGAGATAAAAGGGAATCATAAAAAAATGAATCGATCCAAAGAAGACAGCAAAAAAGCGGAAGAAGAATAAAGAACAAATAGAAAACTAATGGAAAGATGGTAGACTTAAACCGGTCATATCAATAATTACATTTATCTGAAGTGGTCTAAATACTCCAATTAAAAGGCACAGATTGTCAGAAATAATAAAAGAACAAGATTAAAAATGTATACCCTAACAGAAATCCACTTTAGCTGTAAAGACACAAAGAATGGAAAAGTTATACCAAACACTAATCAAAAAAAAAAAAATCAAAATATTGCCAAAGTAGACTTTAGAATAAGAAATACTAACAAATATAAAGAAAGTATTTTCATTATGAATGTTAAAGGAGACAGCTAGCTCATCAAGAAGAAATAATAATCCTAAATGTGTATGAAGCCAGTGATAAAGCTTTAAATACATAAAGCAAAAACTGATGATATTGTTAAAAGACAATATTAAGATAACTAAAGGGTGTCAAGAACTATAAGGCGTCTGAGACTTTACTCTGTTTGAAAGCTAATAAGTTAACCTGGCATATATTCATGGGTGTTGGCAGAAGACATTAGACTTCTCTATTAGAGACCAGAGATGGTTTATTACTTAGAGCAATAGCAGTAGCCAGAATATCGTATTTTCTTCTGTAGGTTTCTCTAGCCTCAGTTCCTACAGGACAGTGTGACAAGGGCCAGGTGATGTCTGCATATGCAGTAGGTTGGGTTACAGGAGAAGAACTTTGAGCCTAGGGAACACAAGTCTTTTATAATTAGTTGTAAGCAAACCTGTGTCACCTTTTTTTCCTGGAGGGAGGCATGATTTTTATTAAAATATACAGCAAATAAATCTACTCTTTGCTTCAGGGGAAACACCATTCCTATCTTCCAAGGCTGTTTGCTTCTAGACAGAAGTCTTCCGAGGCTGTTTACAACTCAGAATCCTAGAAAAGATAATTTAGCATAAAAGGACAGTTAGTTATGGCCTCTGCTCTCAAGACTGCAAAATTGTGAAAAATATATAGAGAATTTTCTCCTAATGAAAGGCAATCTGTATACTAGGAGAATATGTTTTTAAAAATGTATCTAAGAAGGGACCTGTATCCAAAATATATAAAGAGCTATTAAAACTCAATAATAAGACAAAAATATTGGTAGACATTTTGAACAGATATGTCACCAAAGATGATATATGGGTGGTATGGCATATAAACATATGAAAAGATACTAAATAAATTATTAGAAAAATTCAAATTAAAACTGCAGTGATGCACTATGCACCTCACTAAAATGGCTAAAAGATTGACAGTGTGAAGTATTGCCACTGGTATGTTTTGGAAAACAGTTTGGTAGTTTCATATATAGTTAAATATATGCTGATCCCCTCCTAGTTATTAATCCATGAGAAAATAATATCAACACAAAACATATACACATATTTATAGAGGTTTGTTCATAATATCCTCAATCTGGAGACAAGTCCGTATGTCCTTCAGCTGAAGAATGCATAAACAAATTGTACCATACCATGCAATAGACTACATCTCAGCTATACAAAAGAAAGAACTGTTGATACACATAACATGGACAGATTTCAAAAGTATTATGCTAAGTGAACAAAGTCAGACAAAAATACTGCATGATTTCGTTTAAACGTGTACTTGAAAAGGCAAAACCAGTGTCAGAAAGCACTTCATGGGTTGCCGGAGTTGGGTGTGGGATGTTGACTACAAAGGGGCATGAAAGAAGCTTTTAGGATGAAGGAGATACTCCACATTTTGATTACGGTGCTGGTGACATGAAGTATTTCCTTAGAATTTTATTATGTGTAAATTTTACTTCAGTCAAGCTGTTAAATATAGGAGTGTGACTCTATCTTAGAAAATATCAGAGTTGACTAACCAATCATATTTTTTCTTTACACAAGCATGTTTTTAGTGTTCATAGTAGTTCTTTTTTTCTCTCTTTTTCTTATAAATGAATAATAGCAAATTGTCATGTCATGAGGTTTTATTATATATTTTCAAAATCACTGGTATTAAAATCTAGCCTCGTTAGAATTCTCTTACTGCCTTCAACTTAAGCTTGGCTTTAAAAGGCAGTATGTTTTAGGAGTCATTGCTGCTTTTCCTGTTAGGTTTGATGGGGAAAAAATGACTATAAATTTATCTCATTTTTATTTTCAGGATTTTACCGAGTTCAGTTATGTTAACCCTATGATCCTGGCCAATCTCTTCAATTACGCCTCTTGACCTTACCTCAATAATTCTCAAGACTATTATATTTCTAATAACATTAATACCTAACATTCATTGAGCACTTACTGTATAGTAGACTCTGTTCTAATGACTTCATCCATTTATTTTCTTTAATTCTCACAACTACCTTGTGAAAGAAGCACCGATTTTTTCCCATTTTACAGAAGATGAAACTGAGTCATAGCAGCTGCCAAATTCATACAGCTAGTAAGTGAGGAAGCAAAGATTTGACTACAGGCAGTCAAGCCTTTTAGAGTCCATTCCCGGGACTGTAAAGCTACAAATTAAGTAAAATACAGATCATAAATTTTAGTGTCTAGGAGAATCAATCAATTTATTTAAATTCAGTTCTCAAACTTCTCCCTCTCCCTCCTGATTCTTATTTGGTAGATTTGGGATGAATTCAGGAATCTATGTTTTTAGCAAGAACTCCAGGTGGTGGTTTGTTGAACCCAGTTTGAGAAACCCCATTTTCTGTGACCTTAAGCTAATTACTTCTAAGGGCCTTTGTCTCCTATTCAAAGGTGGATTCTTTTAGGATGAAATGCTTGCCCAGTAACTGCTATGTAGTACATTTCCCATATGTATTAGCTGTAAATATTTTTCTTGTCACCATTATTAAATTTTAAATGATTACTATATATCTGGTGCCCTGTTCTCTGTATTTACTATATTTCCATAACCTAGGCAGGCATAATCTGCTGGATGAGTTAGCAGCTTTAGCTGCTATTGCATGAATTTAACCTGATTTCATGGGATGAAACAGAATGAACACCGTGGTTCATGGCTGTCAGTAGTGAAAAATAGCTGGAAATCAGACAAACAGCTTCATTGCTGGGATTGTTTCCGGGCTAAAAGTTCTTCCAACAGCTGTTTGTTTTGGCCATTAATCGCGTCCATTCTTTTTTTTTTTTTAAGCTGGGGGAAATACAGTTTTCTTTAAAAGGAGAATGCAGGCTGGTTATTTCTGAAGTTAGGAAGAATGCCTCTCCTTCCACTATTGTGGTCTTTTGGCTGCTTTGACAGTTGGACTGAAGGGCTTTCCTTTTGTTCTTTTTCACTCTCAGTGCTCAGACTCAGACTGTGTAGTGAGAAGAAAAGGTAAAACTAGGAGCTCTTTAATCCTAGAGAAGGAGCTTTGTAGCAGTTACCTTCAAGAAAAGTTTCCTCCCCAAAGGAATATTTAATATTACATGGACACTGAACAGAGAGAGAGAGAGAATGGATATATGGGAGAATGAGAATATGAGAATTCAAGCCAGCAAGAAAGAAACTTAACTAAAGATGAAGGGGAGTTTTGCCTCTTCCTGAAAGTTATATTATTAGTTGTGTTTTTTTCGTTTTTTTTTTTTTAAATCATGTTGACTGCTAGTTTTGTTTAAAGTATTTGTTCTGGAAATACTAAAGTTGGAGTCTACCAGACTGAGGTTAGAAGCATTTTCTTTGGCAGCAAGAAGATACTTTTATAGAAGTCATGCCTGTACTTGGGGTTGCCTCAAAACTGAGGCAGCCAGCTGTTGGGTCAAAGCCTATTCATACTGCTCTTCCGATACCAAATTTTGGCACTACTGGGTCACAGCACTATTCTTCGAGACCTCTGGAGCTTACTGAATCAGAGAGCTCAATGCTTTCTTGTCAGGTCACATTACAATCAGCCTGTGAATTTGAAGAGAAGAAACCCCTCCAAGGAAAAGCTAAGGAGACAGAAGACAGCAAGGTTAGTGGCTGAAGGTTACCTGCAGACTTATAAAGCTGAAATGCAAATTTCCTTTTAGGTAGAATATAAAACACGCTGTGAAGTGGGGAGTAGTAGAGGAATACCGGTGTAAGAAAGTAAGTAGTTTGAAAAGCTGGATATTTAGCCTATGCAGAACTGTATTTATAATTTATGGTTGTAAAAGTTGTGAACGAAATTCTCTGAATACGCCTGTGTTATCAGTACTTATTGATGAAGTGCCTAGTTAAATCCTAGATAACTCTCTTACTGATAACTGTAATTGATCACAAATAGGACGAAAAGGGGAGCTATTTTTCAGATATAAAGCAAAAAAAAGATTTATTTGTGAAAACTAGCACAGACAACATCACTTTTCTCTAAATGTCGTTTGCCTTTTAAACACTTTCTGATTGAATATGTGAATCCTAGCCTGCTTAATTCATTGTAGTATCAAGCAAAATGAAGTATGATTTTCCTTGATACTGCACATTTGTCTGGGTTTTCACTTGTAAATTGAAACCCTACTCTTTTACTTATTACTGACATCTTTTTCAGTCATTTAATTTATGATATTTGTGAGCAGTAGCTCATAGCTTTTGGGTTTTAAGCCATACTACACTCGTTTTCTCCAGATGCTGAGGGGTAGCATGGCCCTTCAGTTGGTGAACTTCACGGGGACTCCTCTGTACCTTGATGAGCATCACTTTTTAATGCAGCATTAACTATGACATCAAGCTTTACAAAGTCACCATTCTCACCTCTGGCTCCTTAGGGAATGATTTGATTTTACTCTCCCGCCCAAATGTAATTTAAAATAATTTAAGAAAAGGCTTCATATAGAAAACAACTCTACAAGTTAAAAAGGAAGTCACGCTTTTTGTCTGAAATATCCATTCAGTCTTCACCTGTTCAAATCCTCTCAGGTGCAGCCCAAATGCAGCTTTCTTCATAAAGTCTTTGCTAGTTACCCTTTCCTTTCCTGTGGTTATTCATCTGTAGTAATGCTTACGACACCTTAATTTATATTGCGTTTTAATTATTTGGATAATTTATTTCTATCCCCACTAAATTGAAAATATATAGAACCTAGGACCTTATTCTGTGCTACAGCTCCCTCTCCTCAATGCTTTAGGCATAACAATTAGTAATTGAATGGATTGATACATGAATGAATGAATCAATGAATGAACAATTATACTGAGAAAGATTTAGTTATGTTCATTAGTCTCTTTGGATCATTCAATCTATAAAACGTAAGGTTTAGAATGAATGATTTTTAAAGTCCTTCTAGTTCTAAAATTATTCCTTTTGTGTTTTAGGACAACACTATCTACCCAAGAAAAAATCAATTAAAATAAAATAGTTATTTTTAGGCTTAGAGTTCTCAGTCCAACATAAGCAATTCAGGGTAAAAGTAGGGAAGTGTAAATTATCAATAAAAGACTAACAATATTTAACTTCATGCAAATAATTAAAACAAATGCATGCTGTTCTCTTCTAATATTCTGTGTACCCACAATGACTTGTCTGGATTAGATGGAAGAGAAACCACTTTTCTCTCCTGACCATGGCTATCATCTCTGCAGGTTTACTCAAACTTGTACTTTGATAAATGGCCTTGGCCTAAGACTTGACCACTGTAAGTACTATTGGCAATAGAATTTTGGTTGGTCTCTTTGGTTAGCAAACATAATCAATCATACATCTGATATTCCAATAAGACTCTGTGGTAAGCAATGTTGTATTTATAGAGATGTTTTTACCATGCTGCTTATCAGATGGAAAACTTTTTCAAACAAATGTAAAGAATACCTGGTCAGCATTTCAGAATATTTCTAAATGTTAGAAAAGAATTAAGATTTGTATAACCTTCTGAAAAAAAATAGAACTAAAGAAAACAGCAAAAATGATCAAGGTCGTTGTGTTAGAGAAAATTAGATTTGGCTGCAAATAGTAAAAAAAAAAAAAGAAAAAAATCAACATAACAGCATAAATAAGATAGGAGTTTATTTCTTTTTCATTTAGAGGATATCTGGAAGTAAGCCGTCCATGACTGGTATGGTGACTTCATGCAATTGTCAGGGAACCAGGCTCTCTCTTTTTGTCCACCGACGTCATTTTGGCATCCATCTCTCAGTCCTGAGTGGATAATTGAGTTACACTCAATTAAAAAGACACATCCTGGGCTTCCCTGGTGGTGCAGTGGTTGAGAGTCCGCCTGCCGATGCAGGGGACACGGGTTCGTGCCCCGGTCTGGGAAGATCCCACATGCAGCGGAGCGGCTGGGCCCATGAGCCATGGCCGCTGAGCCTGCGCGTCCGGAGCATGTGCTCCGCAACGGGAGAGGCCACAACAGTGAGAGGCCTGCGTACCGCAAAAAAAAAAAAAAAAAGACACATCCTGTTTCATTAAGGATTCTTCCATATCCGTTTGGCCTGTTGATAGTTCCAAGGCTTTATCTAGTTGCAGTGGAGACTGGAAAATGTAGAGTTTATTCTAGGCCCAACTAAAAATTATGGGTTCTATTTCTCAGGAAAAGAGACCGTTGATAGTACCCACAATAGATGACTGTCATTAAGAAACATTTATGTGGAGTATTCTGCTGGTCCTTGCACCAAACAGCCTCAGTCTGGTGAGAGAGAACAAACCTGTATACGACAGTGTCAGAAATGTATCTTCAGTCCAACACTCCCTTCTCCTATCCTTGTTTTTGGTTAGTGTACATGCCATCATTCCAGGCATCTAATCTTGAATTCCTAGTCTGATTTCTGGTGATATACATCGCTATTCCACATTCCATAATTTGCTAGAAATTGGAGATTTTGCTTCTGTACTACAGCTTGGATTTATCCCCTTATGCACATCCTCATGCTTTGGCCCTTGTTAAATTTTCTGTCAATTACTGTAATCATTCCAAATTGGTCTCTTCTCCAGTGGCTCTCCATCACATCCATCCAAAACATTTACCATTCTGATTAAAGAAAAAACTTTAGTTTCTTCTCCTGTCTTACAATTTTTTTTTTTGGAGCACAGGCTCCGGACGCGCAGGCTCAGCGGCCATGGCTCACGGGCCCAGCCGCTCCGCGGCATGTGGGATCCTCCCGGACCGGGGCACGAACCCGTGTCCCCTGCATCGGCAGGCGGACTCTCAACCACTGCGCCACCAGGGAAGCCCTGTCTTACAATTTTTTAATTCAGGCATTTCAGTCTCCTAATTGTTGTCACTTCTTCGATCATAGCTCTATCTAGCTACTCTATATCTCATTCTTGGGTGTACCAAATTTTTCAGATTGCTTAATCTCAATGTTCTTTTTTTTAAATTGAAGTACAGTTGCTGTACAATATTATATGAGTTACAGGTGTACAATATAGTGATTCACAATTTTTAAAGGCTATACTCCATTTATAATTATTATAAATTATTGGCTGTATTTCCCATGATGTACAATATATCCTTGTAGCTTATTTTATACCTAATAGTTTGTACTTCTTAGTCTCCTACACCTATATTGCCCCTCTCCCCTTTCCTCTCCCCACTGGTAACCACTAGTTTGTTCTCTGTATCTGTGAGTTGGTTTCTTTTTTGTTATATTCACTAGTTTGTTGTATTGTTTAGATTCCACATATAAGTGATATCATACAGTATTTGTCTTTCTCTGTGTGACTTATTTCACTTAGCATAATGCCCTCCACGTCCATCTATGTTGCTGCAAATGGCAAAATTCCATTCTTTTTAATGGCTGAGTAGTATTCCATTGTATATATATACCACATCTTCTTTATCCATTCGTCTGTTGGTGGACACTTAGGTTGCTTCTCTATCTTGGCTATTGTAAATAATGCTGCTATGAATATTGGGGTGCATGTGTCTTTTCAAATTAGTGTTTTTCAGGGGGGGTATATACCCAGGAGTGGAATTGCTGGGTCATATGGTAGTTCTCTTTTTACAGTTTTGAGAAATCTCCATACTGTTTTCCATAGTGGCTGCACCAATTTACATTCCCACAAGAGTGCACATGGGTTCCCTTTTCTCCACATCCTCGTCAACGTTTGTTATTTGTGTTCTTTTTGATGATAGCCATTCTAACAGATGTGAGGTGGTATCTTGTTGTGGTCTTAATAAATAACTTTATAAATAAAGTGGTCTAAATAAATAACTTTAATTACAGATTCCATGGCCTATTTTCAAATTCCGCCATGATATCTAAAAGGCATATTTTTTCTATTTACCTCTTGTTCTGATTTCTTGCTTTCCTTGAATTTTCTAGAGTCTCTCCTCATATGGATTTGTTTTTCCTTTCTTCCTGGGCGTTGACCCAAATGAGAAAGAGAGTAACTTTGCTTTGGAAACGTTACTTAAGAATCTGGAGATTAAGGTTAAGAAAGAGTGTTTTACATTGTCATGGTTCACCAAATAACATACAGTTGAGCATTAGGCATCCTTGTTCATGAAAGTTCCTCAGCCATACCTACCACTGAAAACTGGCCTTCACTGTTTAATCCCCATCCTCCTTTCAGCTTGATCTGTCACCTAAATTTTACCCCTGTTCTCATTTCTAACTTTTTTCAGACTTGGCTTGCTCACCCCTTCTTTCTTGAAGTACCTATGCAAACTCAAGATTCTTTTTACATTATTATAGAAAAAAATTTATTTTTTGAGCACCTATCTTGTACTTTATAGGAAATTTCTCATTTTATTCTCACAATGTTTCAAAGAAGGCACTGTATCCACATTTACAGAGAAGTAATCTGAGGCCTAGATAGAGTGGGAGACACTCGTAAGATCAGACAGTTAACTACCAGTTAATTTTGATACTACTAGTACCAAAATCCAGAATTTGAATCTAGATTTGTCTCTACAAAGCCTTTATTGTCTTTTACATTACACTCTCTCGTCATGGTATACTTGCAATATTTTTTCTAGTTATAACCTTTTCTCCAAGTTTCACCTATTTTTTTTAAGGCTCACTTCAAAAGTCAAAGAAAATAATCAATAAGTTGTTGTGGAGGTTAAAAGGAAGGAAAGTTTATATCCAGTTGGGGAGATATAAAGGAAATTCTTGAATGAATAGTGGAATTTATATACATGGTAGAATGGATACTTGCTTAATGTTCTTACCCTATTAGTTGAAAGGACAATCAAGATAGAGATTATTGCTTACTATTTTGTTCATATAGTGCTAACACTAATGCTTTGAAAACAGAAGATACTCAAAAGCATTAAATTGAATATTTTTTAAAACATAAATTGTGATATAGACAAATATGTGGATAATATTGCTAATGAGGGCAATTATTTCATAATTTACATTTGAGAGAAATCCTATTTGGTTGGAACATTCAGAAAATACTTCATCAAGTAGTTGTAATTTAATGGGCAGATAGGGCTCATATAGAGAGAGGAAAAAGCATTCTTTTGAGGAGAGAGTTTCATAGAGGAGTACCCAGGGAGTAAGCCATCATGGTTTGGGCAGACTATTAGTGAAAACGAACAGTTTGGGGTCAGATTATAGATGTAGGCAGACTTCATTAGGAAGACAATGAGGAAGGCTCTTCGGTAAAAATGAGACAAAATTACACTGTCAAAGACATTTGGGAGAAGTAATAGCAGAAAGGGACTTACATTAACTAATGTCTATAGAGCCTTGCTATATGCCATTTATTGGACCAAGCATTTCACGGAGTATTGCATTCAGTCCTCACAATAGTCTTATAATATAAGCACTGTTATCATCCCCATTTTACAGTTGAAGAAACTGAGGCTGAGGTTAAATTACTTGTCAGTATCCCAATGTGGTAGAAAATGGATTCAAACTAAAACTGTGTGATTCCAAAAGATGCTACTCTTAACCAATAAACAACATTGCCACAATGGGGACTTCTGGTGCCAGGGGGAGAGAAGAAGGGCTATTGGTTGACTTGATTTCCATATATATATATAAAAGTAAGGTTTGCTGTAAGTATTTAATTAGCATTGCTCCTGAGTTGCAAATAAAGCATTGGTATGCCCAAGTGCCTAGAATTATCAGAAGACAATTAAGTGGACACAGGGTCTCCACCGAATTGTTTGAAAAACAGAAATAAATAAAAGAAACCCCAGAAGAGAAATATATAGCAGCAGATGTCAGTAGAGTAGATGACAGCCTCTGGGCTCCAGCTGTTTCCTTCATGGCGAAGATGCCTGATTGCTGAGGACTGTGGACACCCCTGTTGGCTCACTCACATGGTAGCACTTCCAGAGCTGGCCAGGCCCACAGCTGCATAGGTCAGCCCTCAGGTCTCTAGATGATTCTGCCTGCTTTGCCTGTTTCTGCTGTGCTTGCACATTTAGTTATTTGTATTTAAAGAAACATGATGATTTCTTTTTCTGGTTATACTTCATGCTCCAAGTTTTATAGTGAAGCTGTTAATGGTTGTTTTAATTGTTTTTGCCTTTGTGGTAGCAGTAGTGTAAAGAATGCTGTAATGACCCTTGAATTTTAACTTTTTCTCTGCTGGAAGAAGGCTCAGATTTTCAGTATCATACATTTATTTCCCTTAAGTAACAATTTATAGAAATGTGACAGTCTAATACTATTGTCTATTATTTTTGTTTGTGCTTTACAACGTCTTTAAAGAATTATATGTAATGCTTTAAACTATGAAATTACCAGAATTTCTGCTGTAAATTATATGTGATTAAATGTTATTCAGAACCTCATACAACTTTTAAATTGTTCTTCTGCAAGTGTCAATATTGAGTGTATATTTGATGCTGATTTGCCAAATGTATTCTACTTAGTTTCTTCCTTTCCAGTGTTATAGACATTTTCCTTTCCTTTAATAAAAAGGAAGGTACTAAGTATATTGTTTATGGAGACATAAAATCATTAGGTATGTCATAATTTTTAAACAAAATAATTGTTTCATGGTTGATATTTATGCTGTCATATCTCCAGCAATTACCCTCAGTCAATCTTGAACTTAAAATACTAGGTGTCATAGTTAAAAGAACATCAAATTAGGAGCTCAAAAGATTTGAATTAAACTTCTGCTAGATTTTGAAATGATAAGTCGCTTAAACTGTCTCAACTTCAATCTCTGTTATCTGTAAAAAATGAAAGAGAACTGAGGACAATAGTTCTTGGTAAAGCTTTTCTAAGGAGAATATTTTTATTATCTCCTCCCCTTCTTCTTCCTGATTTTTGTCTTATCACTTACCACATTTCTCTTATTTTTTCAATCTCTTCCAATCCAATGGATTCTTTGGACCCAGATTTTTCAAACTTGTCACATTTTGGAGCTGATAATTCTGTGTTTTAGGGGAATAGTCTTACTATTGTGGGATACTTAACATCATCCCTTCCATTATCTACTAAATGCTAGCAGCATTCTCCAGTGTGACAGCCAAAAATGCCTCCAGACTTTGTGAAATGCATCTGTGGGGAAGGTGAAGTCAAACTCCGTAGAGAATCACTGCTTTAGAATCAGCTTCCAAAAATGCTCAGATCTTTACTATTTTTAATAATAATTATTATTATATCCTTCAACATGCTTCAGATGATCACTCTTTCTAACTTTGCACATACATTTCTTTAAAGAGTACTTTGTGTCCATTGCCACTATTCCAAGGTTTACATTTGCTTTACTTTTCTTGATTTCAGACTTCTGTTTTCTGAGAGGTTACCAGAGGCTTTTAAAAAGACTTCTTTTTTTGCCTTATACACTTCTAAATTGCAGGGATTTTTTTAAACATCTTTATTGCAGTATAATTGCTTTACAAAGGTGTGTTAGTTTCTGCTTCATAACAAAATGAATCAGTTATACATATATCCCCATATCTCTTCCCTCTTGTGTCTCCCTCCCTCCCTATCCCACCCCTCTAGGTGGTCACAAAGCACCGAGCTGATCTCCCTGTGCTATGCGGCTGCTTCCCACTAGCTAGCTATTTTACATTTGGTAGTGTATATATGTCCATGCCACTCTGTCACTTTGTCCCAACTTCCCCTTCCCCTTCCCCACATCCTCAAGTTCATTCTCCGGTAGGTCTGCGTCTTTATTCCCGTCTTGCCCCTAGGTTCTTCATGACCATGTTTCTTTTTTCTTAGATTCCATATATATGTGTTAGCATATGGTATTTGTTTTTCTCTTTCTGACTTACTTCACTCTTTATGACAGTCTCTAGGTCCATCCACCAGACTACAAATAACTCAATTTCGTTTCTTTTTATGGCTGAGTAATATTCCATTGTATATATGTGCCACATCTTCTTTATCCATTCATCTGTTGATGGACACATAGGTTGCTTCTATGTCCTGGCTATTGTAAATAGAGCTGCAATGAACATTTTGGTACATGACTCTTTCTGAATTATGGTTTTCTCAGGGTATATGCCCAGTAGTGGGACTGCTGGGTCATATGGTAGTTCTATTTTTAGTTTCTTAAAGAACCTCCATACTGTTCTCCATAGTGGCTGTATCAATTTACATTCCCACCAAGAGTGCAAGAGGGTTCCCTTTTCTCCACACCCTCTCCAGCATTTATTGTTTATAGAATTTTTGATGATGGCCATTCTGACCGGTGTGAGATGATATCTCATTGTAGTTTTCATTTGCATTTCTCTAATGATTAATTATGTTGAACATTCTTTCATGTGTTTGTTG
Organism: Monodon monoceros; assembly: GCF_005190385.1. Taxonomy (NCBI): domain Eukaryota; kingdom Metazoa; phylum Chordata; class Mammalia; order Artiodactyla; family Monodontidae; genus Monodon; species Monodon monoceros. The sequence goes on from NW_021703783.1 coordinate 60,364,449, forward strand.
GAAATCTGTATATCTTCTTTGGAAAAATGTCTATTTATGTCTTCTGCCCATTTTTGGATTGGGTTGTTTGTTTTTTTCATATTGAGCTGCTTGTAAATTTTGGAGATTAATCCTTTGTCAGTTGCTTCATTTGCAAATATATTCTCCCATTCTGAGGGTTGTCTTTTGGTTTTGTTTATAGTTTCCTTTGCTGTGCAGAAGCTTTTAAGTTTCATTAGGTCCCATTTGTTTATTTTTGTTTTTATTTCCATTTCTCTAGGTGGTGGAACAAAAAGGATCTTGCTGTGATTCATGTCATGGAGTGTTCTGCCTATGTTTTCCTCTAAGAGTTTAATAGTGTCTGGCCTTACATTTAGTTCTTTAATCCATTTTGAGTTTATTTTTGTGTATGGTGTTAGGCAGTGTTCTAATTTCATTCTTTTACATGCACCTGTCCAGTTTTCCCAGCACCACTTATTGAAGAGGCTGTCTTTTCTCCATTGTATATTCTTGTCTCCTTTATCAAAGATAAAGTGACCATATGTATGTGGGTTTATCTCTGGGCTTTCTATCCTGTTCCATTGACCTATCTTTCTGTTTTTGTGCCAGTACGATACTGTCTTGATTACTGTAGCTTTGTAGTATAGTCTGAAATCAGGGAGCCTGATTCCTCCCACTCCATTTTTCCTTAGAAAGATTGCTTTGGCTATTCGGGGTCTTTTGTGTTTCCATGCAAATTGTGAGATTTTTTGTTCTAGTTCTGTGAAAAATGCCAGTGGTAGTTTGATAGGGATTGCATTGAATCTGTAGATTGCTTTGGGTAGTATAGTCATTTTCACAATGTTGATTCTTCCAATCCAAGAATGTGGTATATCTCTCCATCTATTTGTATCATCTTTAATTTCTTTCATCGGTGTCTTATAATTTTCTTCATACAGGTCTTTTGTCTCCTTAGGTAGGTTTGTTCCTAGATATTTTATTCTTTTTGTTGCAATGGTAAATGGGAGTGTTTTCTTAATTTCACGTTCAGATATTTCATCATTAGTGTATAGGAATGTTAGAGATTTCTGTGCATGAATTTTGTATCCTGCTACTTTAGCAAATTCATTGATTAGCTTCAATAGTTTTCAGGTAGCATCTTTAGGATTCTCTATGTATAGTATCATGTCATCTGCAAACAGTGAAAGCTTTACTTCTTCTTTTCCGATTTGGATTCCTTTTCGTTCTTTTTCTTCTTTTCTGTTTTCGATTCCTTTTAGTTCTTTTTCTTCTCTGATAGCTGTGGCTAAAACTATTTTGAATAATAGTGGTGAGAGTGGGCAACCTTGTCTTGTTCCTGATCTTAGTGGAAATGGTTTCAGTTTTTCACCATTGAGGACGATGTTGGCTCTGGGTTTGTCATTTATGTCCTTTATTATGTTGAGGAAATTTCCCTCTGTGCCTACTTTCTGGGGGGTTTTTATCATAAATGGGTGTTGAATTTTGTCGAAAGCTTTCTCTGCATCTGTTGAGATGATCGTATGGTTTTTCTCCTTCAGCTTGTTAATATGGTGTATCACATTGATTGATTTGTGTATATTGAAGAATCCTTGCATTCCTGGGATAAACCCCACTTGATCATGGTGTATGATATTTTAATGTGCTGTTGGATTTTGTTTGCTTGTATTTTGTTGAGGATTTTTGCATCTATGTTCATCAGTGATATTGACCTGTAGTTTTCTTTCTTTGTGACATCTTGGTCTGGTTTTGGTATCAAGGTGATGGTGGCCTCATAGAATGAGTTTGGGAGTGTTCCTCCCTCTGCTATATTTTGGAAGAGTTTGAGACGGATAGTTATTAGCTCTTCTCTAAATTTTGATAGAATCCGCCTGTGAAGCCATGTGGTCCAGGGCTTTTGTTTGTTGGAAGATTTTAAATCACAGTTTCAATTTCAGTGCTTGTGATTGGTCTGTTCATATTTTCTATTTCTTCCTGGTTCAGTCTTGGAAGGTTGTGCATTTTTGAGAATTTGTCCATTTCTTCCAGGTTGTCCCTTTTATAGGCATAGAGTTGCTTGTAGTAATCTCTCATGATCCTTTGTATTTCTGCAGTGTGAGTTGTTACTTTTCCTTTTTCTTTTTTAATTCTATTGATTTGAGTCTTCTCCCTTTTTTTCCTGATGAGTCTGGCTAATGGTTTATCAACTTTGTTTATCTTCTCGAAGAAGCAGCTTTTAGTGTTATTGATCTTTGCTACTGTTTCCCTCATTTCCTTTTTCATTTATTTCTGATCTGATCTTTATGTTTCTTTCCTTCTGCTAACTTTGGGGGTTTTTTTGTTCTTTTTTCTCTAATTGCTTTAGGTTTAAGGTTAGGTTGTTTATTTGAGGTGTTTCTTGTTTCTTAAGATAGGATTGTACTGCTATAAACTTCCCTCATAGAAGTTTTTGCTTTTGCTGCATGCCAAAGGTTGTGGGTCGTCGTGTTTTCATTGTCATTTGTTTCTAGGTATTTTTTGATTTCCTCTTTGATTTCCTCAGTGATCTCTTGGTTATTAAGTAGTGTATTGTTTAGTGTCCATGTGTTTGTATTTTTTACAGATTTTTTCCTGTAATTGATATCTAGTCTCATAGAGTTGTGGTCGGAAAGGATACTTGATACAATTTCAATTTTCTTAAATTTACCAGAGCTTGATATGTGAACCAAGATATGATCTATCCTGGAGAATGTTCCATAAGCACTTGAGAAGAAAATATATTCTGTTGTTTTTGGATGGAATGTCCTATAAATATCAATTAAGTCCATCTTGTTTAATGTATCATTTAAAGCTTGTGTTTCCTTATTTATTTTCATTTTGGATCATCTGTCCTTTGGTGAAAGTGTGGTGTTAAAGTCCCCTACTATGATTGTGTTACTGTCGATTTCCCCTTTTATGGCTGTTAGTATTTGCCTTATGTATTGAGGTGCTCCTATGTTGGGTGCATAAATATTTACAATTGTTATATCTTCTTGGATTGATCCCTTGATCATTATGTAGTGTCCTTCTCTGTCTCTTCTAATAGTTTTTATTTTAAAGTCTATTTTGTCTGATATGAGAATTGCTACTCCAGCTTTGTTTTAATTTTTATTTGCATGGAATATCTTTTTCCATCCCCTCACTTTCAGTATGTATGTGTCCCTAGGTCTGAAGTGGGTCTCTTGTAGACAGCATATATATGGGTCTTGTTTTTGTATCCATTCAGCCAGTCTATGTCTTTTGGTTGGCGCATTTAATCCATTTACCTTTAGGTAATTATCAATATGTATGCTCCTATTACCATTTTCTTAATTGTTTTGGGTTTGTTTTTGTAAGTCTTTTCCTCGTCTTGTGTTTCCTGCCTAGAGAAGTTCTTTTAGCCCTTTTTGTAAAGCTGATTTGGTGGTGCTGAATTCTCTTAGCTTTGCTTGTCTGTAAAAGTATTAATTTCTCCGTAAAATCTGAATGAGATCCTTGCTGGTTAGAGTAATCTTGGTTGTAGGTTTTTCCCCTTCATCACTTTAAATATGTCCTGCCACTCCCTTCTGGCTTGGAGAGTTTCTGCTGAAAGATCAGCTGTTAACCTTATGGGGATTCCCTTATATATTATTTGTGTTTTTCTCTTGCTGCTTTTAATATTTGTTCTTTGTATTTAATTTTTGATAGTTTGATTAATATGTGTCTTGGCATGTTTCTCCTTGGATTTATCCTGTATGGGACTCTCTGTGCTTTCTGGACTTGATTTACTATTTCCTTTGCCGTATTAGGGAAGTTTTCAACTATAATCTCTTCAAATATTTCTCAGTCCCTTTCTTTTTCTTTTTCTGGGATCCCGTTGCAGAGCACAGGCTCCGGACGCGTAGGCTCAGCGGCCATGGCTCACGGGCCTAGCCGCTCCGTGGCATGTGGGATCTTCCCGGACCGGGGCACGAACACGTGTCCCCTGCATCGGCAGGCGGACTCTCAACCACTGCACCACCAGGGAAGCCCGAATGTTGGTGCATTTAATGTTGTCCCAGATGTGTCTGAGACTGTCCTCAATTGTTTTCATTTTTTTTTCTTTATTCTGCTCTGCAGTAGTTATTTCCACTATTTTATCTTCCACGTCACTTATCTGTTCTTCTGCCTCAGTTATTCTGCTATTGATTCCTTCTAGAGAATTTTTAATTTTATTTATTTTTTTGTTCATCATTGTTTGTTTGCTCTTTAGTTCTTCTAGGTCCTGGTTAAACATTTCTTTTTTTTCTCCATTCTATTTCCAAGATTTTGGATCATCTTTACTATCATTATTCTGAATTCTTTTTCAGGTAGCCTGCCTATTTCCTGTTCATTTGTTAGGTCTGGTGGGCTTTTACCTTGCTCCTTCATCTGCTGTGTGTTTCTCTGTCTTCTCATTTTGCTTAATTTACTCTGTTTGGGGCCTCCTTTTCACAGGCTGCAGGTTGGTGGTTCCCATTGTTTTTGGTGTCTTCCCCTAGTGGCTGAGGTTTGTTCAGTGGGTTGTGTAGGCTTCCTGGTGGAGGGGACTGGTGCCTGTGGTCTGGTGGATGAGGCTGGATCTTTTCTTTCTGGTGGGCAGGTCCACGTCTGGTGGTGTGTTTTGGGGTGGAAAAGACATCGTTTCTTGACTCATATTTACCTCTTGTTTTCATCCTGTTTACAGCACTTGACGTCTGCTGACCACAATTCTCATTTTAGAATGCTCCAATATTCACTATCTAAGTGACCGTGGCAAGTCAATTAATACTTAAGTCTCAGCTTCTTCATCTATAAAATGAGGACAATAATGTAAACTAACCACATAACATTCGCATATAAACTGTATGCCAACAGAGTGCTGTACATAGTTGGTGGTCAACTTATTACCTATTATAATACTATAAAAGTATCTAATAGTTTAATACCGAAAGTAGTAATATTAAGCATTGTTAGTAGAACAAAGGAGACAGTGATTAATTTCCACGTACAAGTAAAGTAACATTTCAGCCATGTTTTGAAGAATGAATTTTTTTAACTAAATAAATATGGAAGAAAGAACATCTTAGGTAGAATAGCATCTATCAAGGTATGAAATACTGTGCAATGTTTAGAAAACTACAGATTATTCTCCAATCCTAGGATTTAGATAAGAGAGATGCCATTGAGATGAGGCCATGGGAAGATGACATTAAATGCCCAGTAAGGAGGTTGGACTTAGTCTATAGAGGATGGGGGGAAGGATGTCAAAGAGATATGATCAAGTCTGTATTTTAGAAGGGTGAGGATGAAATGAAATGTGGAAATATCCAGTAAAAGGAGAGTTCAAAAATCAGAACATTTAGGAGTGTGTGATGGAGCAAACTTTTGTCTAAGATATCCCTCTCAAGAGCAATGGAAGAGGGACACATCTAGTGAAATAAGCTGTAGCTGTTTGAAATAACTTATTAATTATCAGCAAAACACAGAATTCTGCGTCTTGAAGAACACGTACATGTTTCTTCAAACAAAACTTAGTTTATTTGGAAATGATAATTTGTGAACTTGGCAGCAAGTAGCAATCAACCAATGATAATTATTAATACTTTCTGAGTACCTACCACATGCTGGATGCTATACCCAATTTATTTTTTTTACAATTAAATATATGTAGAAACTGAGCTCAGAGAGGTACTAGGATAAAGCGGGAATGCCACCCTAGGTCTGTTTGACTCTTAAGTCCTTGCTTTTCAATCTCCCTCTCTGTCTCTCTCTCAGAACAATTTATAAACCACAGTCAAAATCAATGTTATTATTTCTTCTTTTTGTGGATTCTGAGTCACATAATGGGAAAACAAAGAAAACTGTGGATTCTTACAGGAGGGCTGAATTAATCTTTGACAGATTTCACTTTGCACTCTTCTTCCTCCCACTGTTACTCCATTTTTGCTTTAAGAAGTGCTTTTCTTTGGACTTCTAGTCACTAAAGCCAATAGAGAAATTCAATATCTGTGGGAGAGATCATTAATTGGACACATAGCAGGATTTCTCCACTGTTCCCAGGAAATGGAATGATTTGTTAAAAAGTGTTACAAGTCTGCCTGGCGATAAAGGCACCAGATGAAAAGGCAGTGGCAAAAATTTACCTAATTTTTCCCAATAACATAACATGATCTGATCTCCATCAAAGAAAAAAAACCCAAAGAAACAAAAACAGCAGGCCATCTCTTTTTGCTGTATTTGGATGTTGTCAAACTGATGTTCACTCTTGAAGTTATTCTCTGATGTTTACTCTTTTGTAAAACTGAAAACCTGAGATGGGCATTTCCCATCAGGACATGAGTTAGAGTAAACTTCGTAAACAGTGGAAATGGCATTTTGTTAGTCAAGGTAATGCTAACTCCTCTAGCAGACAGATTCAAGGTCTCAGTGGCTTAACACAGTAGGAGTTTATTTTTCGTTCTGTTGGCTGTTTGTATCATCAGGGGTAGACCAATGGTGGTCCATAGGTCAAGTCTGGGTTGGCACCCAGTTTTAGTGAGTAAAGTTTTATTGGGACACAGCCAGGACATTTGTTTCTGTGTTGTCTATGGCTGCTTTTGTGCTGTGACAGCAGAGTGGAGTGGTTATAATAGAGTCAGTATGGCCTGCAAAGTCCGAAATATTTACTATCTGATCCTTTATAGAAAGTTTGCTGACACAGGTTTATGGTAACTCAGGAAATCAGATTTTTTTTTTTTTTTAGCTTGTGGTTGTACCATCCCACCTTTAACTAACCATCAGTGAAAGAGAGAAAATAGAGGATGTGTAAGAGACTTAGAAATTCCACATATCACTTCTACTCAGTTCTATTGGCCAGAACCCAGTCATATGATACCTAATTGCTAGAAAGGCTAGGAAGTATAGTCTAGCTGTGTGCCCAGAAATGGTTTGGTGAGCTATTAGCCAGAATTTAGTTAGCCCATGACTGTCTAATTAGTCAGATGTTCAACATTAGGCAAAAAAATTGCCATATGAAAAATATTCTAAGGGCCCAGAAGTGGCTTCCAGGTTGTCAAAATGTTGCCTTGAATGATAAGAACATGTCTTTAACAGCAAAACATTGAATGTGTGGAGGACCATAATTATATTCAAGTTTCTCAATGTATAGAAAGAAGATATCTTGCAGTTAACTCTGCTTTTAAAAAATGGACCAGGCCCATCTACACAAGTGTATCATACAGAAAGCTCGCTGTGGTATCGTGACTCCTCAGGCTGCTTCCCACTTGATGATTTTGCTAACCACCTTCAGTTTCTCCTGTTCCAACCTGGTGATCCAAACTCACATCCTGAAAGCAACTCTCTCTTGGTACTGTGCCCTTGTTTCTACTCACTTTACTACTCAGCTTGTAGCATTCTTCTCTTGTGGGACCTGGAAACTCTCCATCAAGCTGGGAGCCAGAAAGGCCAAGACAGTGTCAGATCTGAATTCTAGAAGTGAAATTTAAAGAGTCAGGCTGGAGTCAGGCGTCACAGCAGGAAGGAGGCATTTCCTGGCTTCTGGATGTCAAATGGGTGGCTGCGTAGTTGTGTGAGGGAGTATCTGCTCCCTTGGCCTGGAGACACCATGTAGCTTCTGTCACTACATTGCAGACTGGTTCCAAAAAGGACCTAGTGGGAAAGTATGAATGGGTCATTGACAAACCCACCACTGGTATTGAAAGAAGCAACTCATATTACAATCCTTTCAGACCTTGGTGAGCAAATATAAAGCAGAGTGCATAAAGCAACCTCTTTTCAAATGCAAGGTAAATTTCTAAATGACTTAACTGGTCTTTAGATTTAGTTGTTCATCTGGGATTATCTACTCAGGTTTCTACTTCTCTTTCACAGTGTTTACTATTTAGCTTTAGCATGGATCAATTTAAGTTGTTCAGTTTTTAGACTCTGAAACATGCAGGTAACAGACATTTCTCTTTACTGCCCCCGAATGCTTACATTTTTAATCTTGCTGTGCCTTTCTTTTTTTGGCAATTTGTTGGATTTCTACAGGGTGGTATTTTTGCCAGAACCATTTATGTTATTATTTTGACCCATATAGTTTTCTGAATTCTGTTTTACATTTCCTTTCTCTTCAAACCATCTGCTTTTTATAGCTGTTTCTTCCTTCCTTTGGCTGACTTTTTGATATCCACACTTGTGTGTTGCCTTCTTCCACTGAACACAAGGTTTATCATCGGCAACAATATGTTCTCTCTGCTCTCTTCCTCTCATTCAGGCTAGATCTACTGTAGTCTAAAACAAGGTGGCTATTGCACAAATGTAAATCCTTCCAATTTCTACTTCTGCCTCTTATCATGGATCCTAGTTGACTTTTCTTATCTTTATTTTTTTTTTAAAGAATCATCTTTTTCAAAAAATTTATTTATTTTTGGCTGCATTGGGTCTTTGTAGCTGCATGCGGACTTCCTCTAGTTGCGGGGAGCGGGGGCTACTCTTCGTTGTGGTGCGCGGGCTTCTCATTGTGGTGGCTTCTCTTGTTGCAGAGCACGGGCTCTAGGGCACGCGGGCTTCAGTAGTTGTGGCACATGGGCTCAGTAGTTGTGGGTCGCGGGCTCTAGAGTGCAGGCTCAGTAGTTGTGGCACACAGGCTTAGTTGCTCCGTGGCATGTGGGATCTTCCCGGTCCAGGGCCCGAACCCGTGTCCCCCTCATTTGCAGGCGGATTCTTAACCACTGTGCCACCAGGGAAGTCCCTCTTATCTTTATTAATCAATGAGTTCATCATCAACTATTCATTGTTTACTTACTATGTACAAGGGGAAGTGTGTGTGTCTATGTGTCTGTGTGTCTGTGTGTGTGTATGTTTGAAAGCTCATTTTGACATGATAGGCTTTATGGGAAATATACTAGCAACAACTGGGACTCTATTTAGGAATTTATATTTATTATATGGGGCAACATTAAATTCCTGTTTGATATTACCTAGAAGTATCAGAAACAATTATTCAGATTTCCAATAATCATAACTGTGATTATACATTTGAGGAATGTTTGTTTTATTTCGAACAGATTTATTCTCTCCAGTTGTGACAATCAAAAATGTCTCCAGACGTTGCCTCCCCTTGGTGGGGGAGAAATTGCCCTCAGTTTAGTATCACTGATTTAAATACTGTCTCTTTTGAAAAAAAGATTTAGTAGAATTTTAAAAAATGCAACATATAAGATTTCAAAACATGTGCAAACAAAATAGGATAATAAGAAGAAAAGAATAATAGAATAGGATAAAGCCAGAGGAAAGAGCTGGTATATAAAATTTGTGCTGCAATGTTTTGTATAGTTACTAGGGGTCATCTGCACATTTGGATATGAGCTTTTGAGTTGGTGATATGTAAAGGTTAAGCAAGTGATGTTTTAATCAGTGCCCGATACATGAGCTAATATTTGCTTAGGAGGTTCACATCTTTGTCTGCTTTTGGGTGTGCAAGAAATATTTCCTAGGGGCATACAGAGACATTACTGTGTAATTTAAATAAAAATTTTCTTGATAGCTTTTTTATTCCAGATTTTACTTACTGTTTTCTCCCCTGACCCCCATTTTCTATAAGCAACCTTTAAAATAAAAGAAATCATTGAGTCTACATAGAGTGACCAGCTATAGTGGCTTTCCCAGAACTGTCCTGATTTTAGCACTGAAAGCTTTTGTTTTAACGGGAATCTCTCAGTCCAGGGCACACTGGGATGGTGGGTCCCACTACTTCTCAATCAGATTTTCATGTGTTCCTCTTTAATTTTATTGCATTTTTGTCTAATTATTAATTCTAATTTTGTAGTAGTAGAAAATGTATTTCATATTTATTGATTTTAAAACATTGCCTCGTTTAATTAAAAATTCATTGCCAGACTGTCGGTCCTCTAGTGAGATTTAATAGAACATGTCCTTTCTTGAATGGCAATTATTCAAATTAGAAGTAGTTTCTGTGGAGGTTTTAGTTATTCAAAGAAGAAATTTTTTTTTGAGGTTCAGATACTTACATCTGCCCCTTCTTTATCTGTGTCATTTTAACTAGTGTTGGCAATAATGAATGTCCTGTTGTTTCCTTTTGTGTGAAAGACTTAGAGTTGTCAATAAAACAAACATAAGTCCTATAGGTCCTGAGTTGAATTTAGAGCTATCTTGAGGTTGGTTTGTTTTCTCTCCACCTTAGAGACTACACAGAAAAACAGGACTTTGATTTTACTCCAGCAGCATCCTTCTTCATAAGACAGACAGGATGTGGTCTGGGAGAAAGTCCACACTTGAACAATAGACCATTGACAAAATGTTGGGGAAGTTCAGAGAGGAAGAGAGCATCTGTGTACACCCAAAATTATCAGAGGCATTTGTGTATGTGTGAGAATCTTAGGTTTCAGAAAAATGTTTTTTAAGGTCACCCTGTTTCTGTCTCTGTTTTTATTGGATGAGGAAGATTGCCTTCAAGATAACACAGCATTTTAAATTCAGGGGAGGAATTGCATCACACTTTGTCTAGTTATCCTAGGCAGAAAATTAATTCCCTCAGGCACTAAACACATTTTGTTTAGCTCTTATGTCTGGTCTGTGTGAAGCAAGCTGAGAGAATTGAAAGAGCGAGAAGATAAAATCCAATTGAAAGATAAGGCTGCAGAGGTTTCAGCAGGAAAGAAGTCCTTTTAGGCCGATAGTGGACCAGGTGCTGACATTATCTACAGCTCACGCTGCATGAAATATGAGAAAAGATGCTACGCAGAGTAAGGGTATCACAAGCACTGGTATGTCCCTTTCTCTTCTGCAGCCTTGATCAAGGAATAAGTAAACTTTTAATTAAATTTAATATTTTAAGGAGTTGCAAGAAAATCTTGGACATCATATCCCTGTGTTCATTCTGCTGCATTTGTGGCTCATTTCACCTTCCAGGGGAAAGTTCCTGTCTATACCACCCTATCGCAATGGTGACTCATGAACATATCCAGTTGGTGCAGCTGCCTTTAAGTTGAAAGGAGAGTTAGAACAAGTCCCAATGGCTGCCTTGTCTTTTGCTTTCTTCTTCTCTAGTGCGGTTGTGTAGAACTTTTGTTCACATGTCTTACCACCTGGATCCTCTTGTAGATGTGTCACTACTCTCCAAAAGACTTGGCCACGGTTAGTTCCTGTTGTACAACAGGCTTTCCTTTACAGGACATCTGTAAAACCACAACATGAATAGTCATAATAGCAAAAACGGCCTTCTAAAAAACATAGTAAAATTTCAGAGCACATTCTTGAGCCAGGGGAAAGTGCCCCAAAGAACAGATGTGATTTAGGATGAGTAAGGCATAAGTCAAGGTGCGGGTCTTATACTCTCTACCAGAAAACAACACTAGGATTTCCTGGCAATACAATTATGTAATGACTGTGGTTTCTTTCTGTAAACTGTGTTTCAGACAGGGAGGAAGAAGGAACCAACTGGATTGTGTAACTTTATAAATAGAAACAGCCATGTTAAAATAACAGGACTGCTCTGAGTTAAGCCTATGAATTTTGCTACTAGTGGCAAAGCTGGGCCGCTGAATGAATATAAGATCCATTCTGTGGAGTAATTTCTCAGGTTTGCCCAAGAATGCTTAATGGGAAAAATCAGTGAGAAGTTCTTACCCTCCTTCCATTGTATGCCAAGTATTTTAGTCCAAGTAAATCAAAACTTTTCTCTGCTGGAAACAGTCAAGCTGGAGACATACAGGAACTTTGTCCTCCACTACAAAAAATAAATAATGAGCTCACACCATTTTTAATACAACACATAATTTACTAAATACTTGGAACAGTTTATTCTGGCAGTGGCATAAAGGATAAAGAGGTACCTGCCTTTTTATCTGTTGAACAAAATGAGTGCTACTTTTGCCATATGTTCTGGAACACTAGATGATTTAAATTTCATTGCTGTTCTTTATTTTAGAGGGCAGAACCCAGGTAAATAGAGATAAATTTCTTTAATAAAGACTGAAGCCATCAGTCTTCTCAGCGTGATGCCATTCGATTTGATATATATTCCAAAAAAGAGATTGTGCTATGTTGCCAGTTCACTGAGGTTTATAGATCATAAGTTTAGAATCTCTCAGGAATGACTGTATAATAGCAATGTTTTCTTTGATTTTTGTGGCTATAAAAGTGATACTAGTCCTTCCTAGACGCTGTTGACAAATTAATATTCCCTAGCACAGTGGGGAATCTTGGCATTCATTCAAAGTTCTCCCTAATCTAATTGAAATGAATTTTCTCATTTAAACTCTTACTTTAAGGAGAGGCCTATTTGATTCATGTTTATATCCCCTGAGATTCCCTAACACAATGCCTTGGGTACAGTAAGAATTTAAACATATTCATTGAATTAAAAAAATCAATAATGACTTTTGTAATCTTATTTTTTTCAACTCATGATTTGCCTTCTGAAGACTTTGTTTCAAAAAGAGCTCTCCTAGAGGCTGTTCATGATTGCTAGGATATAAATATTGGCTCTACTGTTTTGGTATATTTCTGCTATTGGAGTAATTCAAGGTCAAAATCTTCCTAATTTTAGCTTTAGTATAGTATACTAGTCCATCTTGAGTGAATCTATCCCGGTTCAATGGTTGTTTCATATACCTCTAAATCTATATCATGAAATGTATCATATTAATAGTGGAAGGGATAGTGGAGGGTACTCTAATACAAGAATCTCTTTTTTGTACATTGATAAAATCAAGACCCAGCAAAGTGAAATGGACCATCTTAAAGCCATATAATCTTAAAAAGTGAATATAGAAGTCTTTGACCTAAGTGTCCCAGTTGTTGTTAACTATTACTTAGGTTACCCTAAGAATCCGGCTTGAGAAAAATGATTATGACTTTAACATCAAATCCAAGACTCATCGTTTCACAGAAAGCCAGCCATTGCTTTGTGCTGGAGGACCAGTAAGGAGATGGGAGATGTTCCAGGCATGCTCCAACACCTCAGATTATCTTGGCATTCTTTGATTTCCTTGTCAGTTAGAACATAATTGATGAGATCAGTCTGTTCATCAACAATGTCCATGCTCTATCGCCAGAGTAGGTTTATGGATGTTAATACAGTTTTCCTTGTCTAGGGTGATGTATGATCTGGATCTTCCTGTAAGTAATCACAGGTCCATTGTAGTGTAGTAAATTCAGCCAAGTGCCTTGTAATTTGTATGTTTGACTTAAAGGGCTTTAAGATACACTACTTCTCCAAGGTATAAAAAAATATAATTCAGTATCTTCTATAACATATCTCTTCTTGCTCTCCAACCTCCATTCCTGCTGATAGTGGTAGTAAAGGTTGGTGAGGATGGGAGAAACCTAAATTAGACTCCTTTTTCTGTTTGTTTGCTTAGGAAAGCCTCATTAGAGTAAATATTTAGTAATTTGAAGGTGAAACTTCTTGTCAGTGCTGTTTTCCTTTCTCTATGAGGTTTCTCTCTTCTTTTCTCATGTCTGAAATGGCATCATCTGACAGATGGACACAGTATGTTTAGGGAACTTTGTGTATCCTCAAGGTAGTAGCCGATGGAGTGGGAAAGGCTCTCGAGTTTGCTTGCAACCATCTGTATCCTTACTGGTCTGTGCTGGGATGGCCCCATACGGCTTGGTCACTGGGCATGCTGTGCCATTTTCTGCTGAGAGCTGGGCTTTAGGTACTGTGGACACCCACTGCTGGTTACCATTGCCTAAATTCTGCATCTGCCTTGCCGTAATGCTCTCTTTGGATACATAGTCCTCTCAGCACTGTCGCATATCCCCACTGGCATACATAGAAACTCTGGATTTGGTGCATATCAGGAATGCCCTTTCAAGCTCTGTCTGGCTAAATGTGTCCCGTTGCCATTTTCCCTGTACTTTGGCTATTGATATTGGCAAGGGGCACCCTGTGTTTTCGCCCTCCCAGCTACCAGATGGGAAGTGGAATGCAAGTCCTCTTAGCTTTCACCCTGATCCTCAATGTATCTGGGAAGTCTTCTTAACCAACAGTCAATCCTGGGACTACTCCCCAGGGTATGGAGTCATGGTCTTCCATCTCGGATCCTAATGGTATCGTATTTTAGACATAGCCCTTCTGAATCTCCTTGCTTCCTACCTGCTATTGGAATTTTTTTAAATTCTCACCATCACAGTTAGTCTCTCTGAAAATATCTCCTGCATCCTCTGCATTGTGTTTTATATGAACTCTATGTTCAGGTTTTCAGTGTGGTAGGTAAAAGGTAGCTTTTGCAATCTGGGAAATGGTCTCATTCAATGAATCCTAACTTTCAAAACTATTTTGTCACTATGGACTTAAAAAAATATTTGAAATACAGTTGAGCAATGAGTTCCTTGTCATATGCTGAATTCTGTCTTCTTGAAGTAATAAATATCATTGTTTTAATGAATCAAGGAACCATATGTCAACTAAGAAATAGAAATAAATAAGGACAAAAATATGCTGTTTTGAAATCTCAAAAATACACTCCCTCCTACCTAACTACAATGAATATATGTTATGATTAGGTAAAATTCACAACTCACTCTTAAATATTTGTTTCCTAGAATGTTGAAAACATTTTCTAATTCTGGCCTCAGGGTCTATTATATACCTCGTGAAGAATACTAATAATAATTATTTATTAATGAAAAACATTATTTGAGGTATAAAATTGAATATGTATAATATATTCCACAGCTGCTTTGTAATACACACACACATTTATAAATTACCAAACTGTTCTATTGTATAGCCTGAATTTCAGTATATTTTTTGCAAAAAAATATTAGTGAAATCATTATCCAAAAAGTCTGCTAAAATTAAAATATCTATGACTGTTATCCCCTTGGCTGCCAACTTAGTAACACTGTCGCAAAATGAAAGAAAGTTAGTTTGATAGAATCTATTCTTAGTGAACCTATGCTATCCCTAAAGGGCACTACATATTTTCCTATTTTCTCATAAGGTCTTTGTTTAGTGACTTTGTGGTCTAGTATAAAAATCCTGCATGACATCGTAGCTCCTCACATCAAAGTGGGGTGCAGGATGCTACCCCCATTTTGAATCTGGGCTGACCTTGAAATTTACTTCTAGCAATAGGATGTAGTTGAAGAGACACTCTAAGAATTCTGAGCCTAGTGGTTTTCCCACTTGCTGCTCTTGGGAACCCTAGGTGACTAAGCCTGGACTAGCCCACTGGATAATGAATGGCAAATGATTCAGGTACCCAGCCAACAGCTATCTAATGCCAAACTCACTCAATGAGTGAGACATCGACTACCAGCACAATGCAGATACTTGAGTGAGACCAGCCAAGATCAAGTGAAGAACTGCTCCGCTGAGCTTAGCCCACGTTGTCAACGCACAGTGTCGTGAGCTAAAAAATGGTGGCTGTTTCAATTTACTAAATTTTTGGTAATATATAATATTTTATAATAAATGCTAACTGATACTGATATGTACTGGATTTTCATAATAATGTTATATAGTTTATATCCATGTAAGTTTTATTATTAAAATTTCTTTTTCCTATACATTTTGGAATATTACAGTTTTCACGTCAATATAATTTTTCTGAAATTCATTTTTTCTGGCACATATGCCATGGATTACAAAGGAATGCTTTATAGTTCTTTTTACCAATGGATGTACATTAAGATCTTTTAAGTCCCTGCTGTTTGTTCTCTTTTAGGAAAAACATAGGGCTTGTAGATCTTGGGCTTCTATTGACTAGCGTATTCTTATTATTGTTCATGTTACCTTTAGCTATTTAAGTCTGAACATAAATACCAGTTTATGAAATGATAATGACAGGGTGAAATTAGGAGAAAATACTGATAAATTGCTCATAAATTCTGGAAGCTGGCTGTTGGCATCTTCTAAGCCCCAAGGGCTACGTTCTCACACAGAAGTTCCACCCAAAATTTGTTGTCTTTATTCTAAAGTGTAAAGATACACACTGGAAATCTAGATTTGTTTCAGTTAAGACTATATTGGCTTAACTTAATGTTTAAAGTTCTTAAATCCAAAAATAATTGAAAAACTTTCCCTTGGAAAATTTTGTAGTGGAAAGAATGTCATCACAGAGTTTTAAATTGATGTAATAAAAAGTAAAATAGTAAAAATAAAATTCTTACTATTATATTATTTTACAATTTGGGGAAATAAAGAGACATTAAAATGTAAAGTTGAAAAGAAGAAAAATAAAGTTAATTATCTACTTTCTTTTCTAAAATAACATTAAATATTTGAATATTAGGGAATGGCTTTTTAAAAAAAATTTCCCCAGACACTGTGAAAGTAAACATTTGAAAATTTGAACTTTTTGAGTTGAAAATAAGAAATGATAGTTTCTGAGGACTTCCCTGGCAGTCCAGTGGTTAAGACGCCCTTCCACTGAAGGGGGTGTGGGTTTGATCCCTGGTTGGGGAACTAAGATCCTGCATGACGCATGGCCAAAAAAAAAAAAAAAAGATAGTTTCTGAAAATAAGATTTTTACAGATCTTAAAATGGTTTAAAATTTTTACACTTACTTTGGACAGTGAAAGAATAGAATGGTTAAGTTCTAATTGTTTAGACTTCATTTAGCATTATCAAGTATTTAAAACTATTTTTCTAGTTTTGCATGGAATACATCTTTAACTTTTTTTAAACAAATGCATTCATTTTGATAATCTGTAAAATGAGATACCAATTAAGGGAAATTCAAACCTACATGTTTCTGATAAATTTGTGGAGGAATTCAAGCATGAAAGTTGGAACCAGCCAATTTTACATATAAATTCCAGCCCTGCCACTTATTAAAGGAGTAACCTTGAATATATCATTTAACCTCTCTGTGTTCCATGTCCTTTCACTCTAAAATGGAGATCATAATATGATATTCATGAAGTGTTTTTAAGTGTTAGATACCTTTTTATAGTAATTGGAATAAATTGAGCCTTTAATAATAATAATAATAGCTATTGTTATATACCTTTAGATTTCAGTTTTCTTTGAACTTATATGATAATTGTGGGATTTCTGTTTTATTTTTAGTGGTGATGGTTGCATGGAATAGAAAGGTTGCGACAAAAATTTAAAAAAAAATTAAAAGTCTCATTAATTCAGCAACTAAAATCAAAATGTAATCAATTCTGTTATCTTCAAATATTCAGCAATACTTGTAATAGTGAATTTAAAATATCATTATTTTGATTCCTAACAGTTCCTTTTTTCTGAATTTTAAACCATTATCTTTAGTTATATATGACATTTCTTAGATTTTTTTAAGGACAAGAAAAAAACAAGGTTTTGGAAAAAGTCTTCCTTGGATAATCTTTTCCTCAAAGGAATTAATCATATTTAAATGTTCTTGCAAAATATTTAATTAAATGCTCAGATATAAAGCCATGTCTTAAAACTGAGGATAATAAAAATCTATATCATGTAGATGTATTATGTAGATGGAAAATGATCCACCCCATAAACTCTTATATTAACAATGCTATGGAGTTGGTTAATGTTTTTGTGACACAAAGTTGATGAGTTTTGTTGTTGTTTTGTTTGCCTTACTTTTTTTTTTTTTAAACTATCTTTGTAAGGACATGAGTGTAAAATTCACGTTAGGTAACAAACGTTATCTATGCATTTTGCCAAGACTAAAAGCACATTTTACATTTGAGACAAAATACAATCCATATTTATTTTGCGGGTTTAGGAATTTCAAGAGGTCACTTCTATAGGAGAGTTCTAAGGGAGTTAGGAATCTGGCCTGTGATTTTTACTTTTGGCAGTGGCTTCTGAAATAGAACACAATAGCTTATAATATTTCAAAAAGTTATCCATCATTCACACTGTAAAGTACATTGCAGTATTTTAAGCTCTGGAGTATGGCTTGAAAAATTTGCTTTTCATGGGGGGTGGAAAACATGAAAAGAAAATGAAAATGGGAGACAGGGGGTTTAGGGGGATTGGGTTCCATGTGCAGGAAGAATTTGACTCAAAATACGTATGTTCCAGGAAATGTTTCGGGAGGACTGTGTTGTTAATTAAGATTTACAAAGGTTCAGCAATACCTCAGGTACTCAGGAAGTATGATGTGTACAACCACCATGTTAAAGTTAATATCTAAGACTCCAGCTGTTTATATACACAATTGATTTACCAGGAGAACTGGTGAGAAAGCAGCTCTGTTGAAGACAGATTGGGAACTCACAGCCATATTTTATTACCACTATCTCATTGCGGTTTTTCACACTGTGGGAATTCTGCTTCCAGAACTAGGGGAGCCTCTCTACTCTCATTTCAGTCTGACCACTTTTCTTCAGGGAAAGCAAAAGCTCACAAATCAAAAGTTTGTTCCTGTTGAACCCCAGGAAAATATTTAAAAGGAAAATCCTGCTGTATAAGCATGCTTATCCACATAACAATAGCTGCTTTACCCAAACCCAAACCAATCCAAATAAAATCTTACAAAATCTCATTAAGTATACAACTGCATGTGCAGTGCTTAGCAGAGGAGTTGCCCTGGATAATTCTGTTATGGTTTCCTACTGAGAGAGATGCAAGCTTCTTTACCCCAACCTAAGATCATAAGCCTTTTGTGTTTATTGACTGGCATTACATATTGACAGGTATTTCTTCTAGTTTATTTTCATTACAGCTGTAGAAAGTGTAGCTCCTTCCTTTGTTTTTAAATGAGTAAGGGTATATCATTCACAATAAAATAGTTTTGGTTATCCTATCCAAGAATGAGAAGTAGAAGTTGTAAAAAACTGGTTGAGATCTCTTTTCAAGAGATCTGTTTTCAAACTCGTTGAGATCTTTTAGAGAAGGGAATAAAATTTCAGTTTAGCTGTGATTTTTCTTTAATTCATGAAACTTTTAGCATATCTTATTATACTCGTAAGCTTTCCTTGGGATACAGTTACATTCCAAGATTGCAGCCTTAGAGATTATATTGTAAGACCCTGGAAACTGTTGTCGCAAATGTGTCTTAGAAACAATTTAAAATATAACTCCAGTCTTCAAATTTTTCAGTTTTGTCTAAGAGAAATATATAGTCCCTAGAGATATGTCTTTTGGCCCTCAGGGCAAAGGTTCTATGACAGAGTTAGTACGTTTTCAGGCTTAAGGAAAATCAGATGTGGCTCTCTTGGGAGAACAGTTTTTTGATAGCAAAGACTAAATTGATAACCTTTCTTGCAGTATCTTTCTGATATTCAAGAAAATATTTAAAATGGTAACTTAGCCTTGAATTTGAACTCTGACATGCTTTGTCATTCTTGTATTTCTCTTTTCCTTCTCTTGCTTACACTGTCACCATTTTATTTTTATGCTTAATTGTATTTCCTCTTAAGTGGAATCAATTCCTGCTAACAAGTGAAGCACATTTAAAATATTTCCCTGTTCATTAAAAACTGTGGTTGATCTACATGTACTGATAATGAGTTAGACTCAAGATATGTTAACTGGAAAGAGTAGAATACATAACATGGTGGATCAGATGCTTCCATTTTTGTAATCAAATACACACAAAATATATTTGCATGTATATGTACATATGTATTTATTTATGCATATACCAGCTCTGGAATGATACATAGGAAAATAGTAACAGTGATTGCCTCCAAGGAAGGAAGGGAAACTGAGAAGCTTAGTGCTCAAGGGTAGAGGTGGTCTTACTTTACTGTAATATATAATAATATAATATACTGTTACACTGTTATATATATATGCTATATATATAATTCATATATATAAAAGTAAAGTACACACATAATTATATACATATAACACACATATATCTACAAGTATATATATATATACACTTATTACATATATAAAGTTATACATGTAAACACACACACACCCACACACACATATATATGCACTTTGTACTGTTTAAAATTTTATTATGCACATTATTTAAAATCAAAGAATATTAAAATGTTGCTGAGGTTTAAAAACTAATTGTTAAATCTTTTTTCATACTTGAATTAGAAATAGCCATTTCCAAAGTAGTACTGCACAGCAGCAATCATGAGTATTCAAACAAAAAAAAAATATTTATTTTTCTAGTTACTAGAAAATATTTCTCTCTCTTTTTTTCTTTTTACATCTTTATTGTAGTATAATTGCTTTACAATGCTGTGTTAGTTTCTGCTTTATAACAAAGTGAATGAGCTGTACATATATCCCCATATCTCTTCCCTCTTGGGTGGGATAGGAAGGGTAGGAGGGAGGGAGGAAAATTTTTCTCTTTTGTTAAATGTTTTCTGGGTGTAGGGCACAAATTGCGAGTATTCAATAAAGCATTATTACTTTGGGCTTGGAATAAATTGCCATTATTTTATTTGAATAAAATACAATACTCCCAAGTCTGTATTTGACATTTAAACAGAATGAGGTTAGTTTTTACTGTCAAAATATTAGGTGCAGATGTGAATGCCTAAAGTCAGGTTTAAAATATTAAATAGAACTCCACATGGGTTTCAAATTGAATGGGAAGGGATGCTGGCAGTGTCTCATACAATTTCGAATGGCAGTGAACTTAGCATTTCAGTAATTCTTGGTCAAACTGCTTTAATTGGCCTACAAAAGGGATATAAAGGGCTTGAGGATCAAAACTGCCCTTCATAGAATGGGTAAGCATGATCATTTTAGTCTGAATTACTTAACTATATGATACAACATTCATTTGATATGTGTTTGTGAAGAAATGACAAAGAGTCATTTAAAAGCAGAGCATCGGTAAATCCCATTAATTCCTTTCTTGATCACAGAGACATTTGTTCGGGGCATTCGTATGCTTCATCTTGATGCCATAACCATGATTGTCTCTTATGTAGTAGAGATAAAGTTAGCAAGGGATTGCAATATCATATAGCCCTGTGGTATTTACAGGGGCATAATTGTTTAAAATGTTTCCTGGCTTAAAAAGAGAAACTCAAATTTTCTTCCTCTTTTTTTCTTCTGTTTTATGCAGATGATTTTATACATTCATCTGCATGAAATTCTCTTAATTAACCACAACCAACAGAAGTTTTGTGACTTTTTGTCCAGTTTTCTATTATCATATGGCATCAGTCATGATTAGAGATGACAATATTTAATGGGTTAAATTAATAACATTTACATTCTGGTCAAATGCTAAGAAATTTGGAATGATGTTCTAATGAAACCAGTTTGTATGTCTCTCTTAAAAGCACACTAAGAAAATGCTTCAGCGTTGCAAGTGGAGTTTCCTATTGTATCCTGATAAAATAAATCAGACAGTTAAATAACATGAAATATGGCCCCCTGAATCCCCTGGACTTTTGCAACCTGCTATATAAGCAATAAGATGTCTAAGTTAGAGTTTCTGTTACCTTTTGGCCGGATATCATGGAAGCCAATGTGGCTTTAAGTTGTTGGGATTGGGGAGGGGGTAGATTATGGGAAAAAGCTCCTGAAATCTTAGAGGAGACTATAAAATGTCCTGAGATCTTAAATAATTTTTCTGAAGGATGTTTACTAGTTTATATTCTATTACATATTATATTTAAACTCCATAATTCTACAAACGAAGTTCATTTTTTGAGCCATTAGAAAAATAGTCACTCCCTTCCCAAGCTAATATCAATGTGAATAAACATTAGGTAGGATTTCAATCATTTTTATCAATTGATATAAGTTGCGTTTGTCTAAAAGTACTTTTAAAATATACAGTGAAAAGTCAAGAAAGAATTCAACACACACAAAAAGATACTTTTCTGCTGCCTCATTTCTGACTTGTTTTCTAATTTTTCCAATGGATAATATTGTGATGATTGTTATTTTAAATAACAGGCAAATATAGCTCTTCAGAGGTTTCTGCAGATGTGGGATACACATTAAAATGAATTATGTTTCTCTTCATGGGTCTTTGGAGGAGTACTGAATAAAGTAACAGTCTATTAATTTTATTTTTTATATCATTAAAATAATGTTTTTTAAATGTTTTCAAGTTAAGTGTATAGAGAAGAGCAGTTCATCAGTTATCCTTGAAAAGCCTTTTGAACAAAGGATAATTTGGTGTGACATTTTAATTACCTAAAGTTTAATGACAAAGATAATAAAGTATCTTGCCTTCCTTGAGTCAGTTCTGCTTGTCAACAAGATGAATTTGTTTCCAGTTTTGTAATGCCAAAGGAGTTTGGGGGGAGGTGAACAGAAAGTTGGACTATCGACTGAAACTGATGCAGAATCCGCTATGGCCAGCCTGTAGAATCTGTTGAATAATTTGAGACTGTTTCCTTTGGCTTGATGTTCTATTTTGAAATGGAACCAAAAGTAAAAACATGTATTAAATTCATAATCCTTCCTGTAATCCTTCGTAGCACGGTCCAATGAGTGTACCAAGCAAATGATAACAAAAAATTATTAAAAAGACAGCATCATTATTCTCCTTTTGTTGGAATTCATCAAACAAATGAAAGCCCAAAGGGAAAGTATCGTTTCATTGGTGGTGATATGGGACCTTTTTTTAAAACATTATTTTGATTAAACGATAGCTTATCTAACGTTTCCGTATTAATCAGGCAGAAGTTTCTTGGATGAAGCAACTATTTATTTTAGGACTTGAATGGGGACAGGATGAAGGAGGACACTGTCACACTCAATTTTAGAAGGTCATGAAACCTTTGCCTTCCTTTGTTTCTCATCTTTAAGAAAAGAGGCTAAAGCATTCCCTTTCTTTACTTGTATCATAAACACTGCATGTTAGCATTCTGAATTCCCTTTCTTCTTTGCTAATGAAAACTTTTTGCCAGTGACTTGATGAATTGTATTCATATTCTTAAGAAATGGACATCTTGAAAAATCTGTGTTAAATTATCTGCATCTGCTCATACCAAATACAACAGGTTTATATTTAAAATGTAAGGGCTGGGAGCGCCAACTAGAGAAGTGAAGTGCAAAGTGTAAACAAATAATTCCGCTAAAGATAGGTATATCAGAATACATACTTGCTTGACAGAGTTAGCTTTTAACTTATTTATCTAAGCCTTGTTAAAATGAATCATCTATATTTAAAGTCCTAGAAGCTCAATTCTCTTCAGATGTCAGGGGATATGTTGAGAAGATACTCTGACTACTGGTTAAACTTGTACAAATCACCCAAGTATTTTTTAATCACTTCATATTTCCTTATTTATAGTCACTATTTGGTAGACAACTTTTTGAAGGCCTCCTAATTAAGTATTTTAACTACTTTTTTTCTAAAATAAATAATAGCATAAGTTACTCTACTGATCATTTTAGCAAGATATTTTTATCTGGTTTGGGTCATGATATGTCTAACTCTTCAGTTTTCTTTTTATTATGATCCTTTGCATTCCCCATTGGCATAAGTGTGTATGGGATTCATTCA
This sequence comes from Monodon monoceros, assembly GCF_005190385.1. NCBI lineage: Eukaryota > Metazoa > Chordata > Mammalia > Artiodactyla > Monodontidae > Monodon > Monodon monoceros. The sequence goes on from NW_021703783.1 coordinate 60,387,741, forward strand.
GTCTGCATTATTCTTATAGTCTTAAATTATCCTTTTGAATGAAAAAGTTTGAATTGACTACATAGGGAAAAAAAGTTTTTCTATAATCAGAAAGAGTCATATTTTAAGGCTACAGTGAATATTTGACTGACCTTTGAAAGTAGGAAAATTGAGAACTAAGACATTTACTTAAAGACAGTTTTCTCACAATTTAATTTTATGTGTTTTTTGTTTGTTGGTTTTTAATAATAGGGCTATTAACACCAGAAGACAGGAACAAAAATCATTTAAGGGAGTCACTCAGGGCAATCAAGTTAATAGTAACAGATCCCCAAATTCTCCAACATATATATTAATATTTCAGTTCATCTGTCTCTGTAAAAATATGCCTCTTATGGCAGATATTATAATATAAATATAAAAGGGGGTAGGACTAATGGATGTCTTTGGTACATCTTAGAAGATACCTAAATACAAAGGTTTGTTTAAATACTGTGATTAGGGCCTCTCAAATTTGATTTGTACTTTTGTCCTGCTACAGCTTCTTCATGCACCCCTTGTTTATATCTTCTTTTTCTATTTTCAGTCCTTTACTGAGTTCTACCACGTTATACTTCCCCTTTCCTTATCAGTCCCTCATCTTCTCAGAAGTAGGGCCCAGTGGTTTGCCAATGTATCTAAGTGTAATAGTGAAATTTGCTCAAACATACGTCGTTATGAAATAGCTTTGAGTCCTTTTCATAACAAGTAATCCTTATTTTAACTACCTTACAAATATCACATGTCCACTAGTATATGTTCACTGCAAGAATTTCCCTGGTGCAGCAGAGTGGAGGAACTTGCTAAACAAATGCTACTCTCTATAGTAAGCATTTATAAAGCTTTGATGCAGTTGGTTATAATTTCTGAGATGGCTGAGAGAGCAAAGATAGAAATTCTTAAGGCTAGTCTGAATAGAAGTAGACATCCCTCAGAACTATATATACCAGTGGAGTCTCTGCTCACCTCTTAAGCAACCCTTTTCCTATCTAAAATTTCCTCTGCCCACCCACTATGTGGCATGTTACCTTTTTTTATTTCTTTCTTGGTATGTACCTCAATCTGTAATTCTCTTATTCATTGTTTTGTTTTGTTTGTTTTAGAATTATGCACCATGAGGGGAGAGGCCTTGCCCGTCTTATTCTTTTTCATCCCAGACCCTCTGTGTCTTGAGTGGTGTCTTGCACAAAGTTGGTGCTCAATAAATATCTATTCAAATAATAAATGGAGGAATGCATGAGTGAGCTAAGCCGGGAGTAACCCTAAAAGGGTTCAGAATGTTTACTCTTCTCCAGGATTAGCCTGCTGGCATCAGGCACGTTTTATGATTGATTTTGATTCTTTATGGCCATTACATGCATCATGATAAAATCTATGAGAAAGGCATTTTTATATTGTCAGTAAATGATGACTTTGATGAAATGTGAATAGTTGGTGAGGAAATGTAAGGTATGTTTATTTACATTAGCTCCTTTTTAAAACTACATGGTTGAACTAAAACATACTCTACAGTTCAAAACTCTTTCATAGTTCATGTAGATGAGTCTGTATGTTTTCATCCTGTTTTTATTTTATTTTACTTTGAAATGGGAGGAAAAACTGATACGTGAGACATTTCTATTGAACAAGAAAGAATAGATGCTTCCTTTTACTCTCATAATGTCCATAAGGACACTGAATATTTCAAATCCTTTTACCAACGAACATAATAGAACTTGTTTTTGTTTTCCAATCTTCTTTTATTACAAACACATTTTCCAAGGGAGATTTTGAGGTTCTTTGGAACTATAGCTATCTCTGAGATACAGGAAAAATATTCATTAGTTAATGTTTGAACCCTTAAAATGTATTTAGTCACTGCCGTTGATAGTAGTTAAATAGTTTAAAAAATTAGCTCTGTTAAATAGTCTATGTATTATAATTTAAGGAAATGATATTAAGAGTAATATTTAGGGATGTTTATAAGTTTTAAGATAATGTATTTAACAATAAACAAATGAATGTACAAAACCTCTACTATGTAACTTTCTACAATATAAAACAACCTATTCTATTATCCTACATGCATATTTTTGTCATCCTAATATGTTTGCTTAGTGACTACTGTGAAACAAACTTTCCCATTTCCCCCTTTTTCCCTAAGCTTTGAGATCCTTTACTTTGTGCCTAGTAAGTAATCAGTATACACTTCTTTTTAAAAATGCATGAAAAGACAATCCACTGCTCTTAGGGATGTTCCCATTGGCCTCACATGATAGGAGTTTGTCAGTTTGCCACCAAAATAATATGTGATAACATTTTTCCAGTATTTGTTTACCAAATACATTTTATGAAGAGTAATTAATAAAATTTTAAGCATATGGTTTGAAACCACATTTTAACTTTAAAAAAGTAAAAATCCAAACACAAAAGAAAAACATAATTCTTGAGCACAGTTATATTGATGTTGAATGATTTGTCAATTTGGATAAAATATGAATAGTGGTAGAGAAATTATGGGGATGTTAGAATATTATCTTTCTACATTCTATTGGAGAATTGAGATTGAATACATAAGACTTAAGGTTTAATTAGAATGGTTTTGAGGTTTACACAGTGCTGCTGGATAGAAGAAGGGAGTTTTTATTTATTGGGTTTTTCTAGTTTTCTTTTTTATTGAAGTATATTTGACATACAATATAATATTTCATATGAACAACATAGTGATTTGACATTTGTATACATTGTGAAATGATCACTACAATAAGTTTAGTTACCATTTGTCACCATACAAACTTGAAACAATATTATTGATTATATTCCCCATTCTGTACATTACATGCCCATGACTTATTTATTCTATAAGTGGAAGTTTGTAGGCAAGGGAGTTTTTTAAAAGACTTTGGTACCACAGGAACAAGTTAGCCTAAGTGGCTGCTGGCTCATGCGAATTGTACAGGCCTCCTGGTCTATGGGGCCATAAGGGCACTTTGATTTGACTCAAAGAAGCCGGAGGATCCAGCAACCACAGGATACCGAACCAAACATTTTCTTCATCTAACATCAAGACCAATAACTAAGGTTAATTACAATCACAGAAAAATTTTGAGAAAGGCCTAGTGACAGATTTATTCTGTTGGTTATTTATAAGAAGTTTGCCATTTGATTAATATTTAATTTAAGTTTGTGGCATAGAAGGTATATATTTGCTCTATATTCTTCTTGAATAACTCAGCGAGTAACTTGAATAGCTCATTTAATAATTATAAAAGGAAAGAAATCCTCTTAATATCCAATCAAAGCTTTGGTCTATAGCTAAATTTGCCCATCAAATAACAAGAAACATAGATTCCCAATGAAGATAAATTCTTGAAAATGTCTCATTTATACTTAGCCTCCTCTTCAATGTAACCAAATAAAATTATTAACAGCTACATTTATTCTTTAGAACATGCCAATAACATGGCAAGGATTAAATTTAGTAATGTGACAGTCAAAACAAGCAATAAATTTAACAGTTTAAAAGGAAGTCAGTGTTTAGACATGATAAATGCAATTGTTCAAGTTGAAAGTGGATGAGGTCCAAGATACATAATTATTCTTTTTTCCTCTTGACTGTTGTATTTCTTAATACACATTGATTTCCTCTAAACTTTTCTCTAAAAGAATATTTGGCATTTCTAAGCTGAAATGCGTATGCAGGGCTAAAGTACATTTAAAAAATATGTGAGTTATTAAAATATAGGTTAGTATATAAAATCCTAAGGGTAATTGTTTAAAGTAAGTGAAATTAAAATTTAGCTGAGCTTGATGGTTACAGGGAGATGAGTGTTGAATGATCCTTGAAAAATAATGAATAGATGGGTGTGAGGAGCGGAGCGGAACACATGATATGCTTTCAAACAGAATCAAAGCTGTAGAATATTCTGCAGTATGAGAATAAAATGTGAACATTCCCAAGCATGGCAGGGAGGCCGTTCTTAGAGCTGTGACACTCAACCCTTGAGTAGACCCAAAGGTATAATAAAAACTAAAACACTAATTAGTTTGAGTAATTGTAGTATAGCAAAATCTTTCTTCATGATTATAGAGTAAACCCTAGGGTGCTGTTGTGACCCCACCCCCTCAGGCCCCAAATAGTATAAAAAGCAGGCAGCCTACAGTTCTGGGCTGCACTGACCTAGTAGATTGCAGGGTGCCGAGGCCCCTCAAGAGTGGATGTGTTTAGGTAAATCGCTAAGGAAAACCAGAGAGTGGAGTCTGCTCGCCCCACATACTGTCCTTCATCTCAGGCACAGGCTCTGCATTGTGGATGTGCTGGTTCTATTGTAAACCAAAGTTTGTCATTTTCTTCTAGTCTTCAAACTTTTTAGTTGGCTCTAACTCAAAGAACTATTAATATTTGGAAGAACTTGAGAAGAAAAAGCAGCATGCTGGGATCTCTGGATTATAATGTGGAGAGAAACAGAGCCAGGGGAATATGTTCCTATGGACTCAAAATAGGTACTCCTAAAAATCTCAACTCTTGCATGAAATCTGGTTAATTTAAATAATTGTTATCAGAGCCTTAAACGTCACTATGCAGAAACGACACTTACAGATCTGTACAAGCCATTTAAAATGATTATTTAAGAAGAGTGAGAATGCTCTGCTCTACTACTGAGAATGCATGTTTTAATTGATATGGTGGAAATGAGGTCAAGTGGAAAGAAGCTGGGCTTTGGGCAGGGCTGATTCTATTCTTAGGTTTGCCCCTTACCAGCCTTATGACCTTGGGCAAATTGCCTAACCATTCTAAGCATCAATTTCCCAGCTGTACCAGGATTCCATTAAATAACAATATAAAGTTCTTGACATATAGTAAGTAAATACCCTATTTGGGGAAATAAATGTCAAGTCAAAATAATTTTGCATAGAAAATACGTTTTGGTAGTGATAATTTTTTCTGAAACACATCAGCTAATGTACTGACATATTATGCCTATGATCATTTGTTGAGAAAATGAAAATTTGTCTTAATGGATGTGAACCTGACCATGTCAGCCATTTTGAACATGGCATGCCCCTCCCTCTTCAGGATTTTTGGAAGTGATGTTTCTGTTTGGAGTTTTCTTCCGTTGCTCTTAACCTGGTTAACTCTTACTCATTTTCAGATTTTAGTTCAAACTTTACTTCTTCAGGGCCAACTTCCTGGACCACCTGCCTCCACCATCCAAATTTAGATTAGTTTCCTTTGCTTTATGCTCTCCTGATATCGTGTTCCTTTCATTCAAAGCCCTTATCTCTATTTTTCATAATACATTTATGAGTATAATTATTTATTAAATATATTTTTCCCACTAGGCCACAAACTTTATAGGGGAAAAACCTGTGATTTTTTTTGCCAACCAATATATTTCTAGTGTTTAACATATACAAGGTGTATACTGTTTGATGAATGAATGAAGATGTGTGTTCAGTTCTGTTTTGTGTATCATTTTTGTGTTGGATAGGAAATAAGTAAATACGTAAATAGTCTTTTGTTGTTACCTAACTCAAATTTTATATCTATGACAGTTTACCAAGAAAAATATCTGAATATGTTATTGCAACATACTATATAAAGATAGGCTATATAAAAATTTCTAATAATCATCACATCTCTATATAATTTCGGGCAAGAATGTATAGGGATCAAATTACTATATTTTAGGTGATTGAGTAAATCAGAATAAAGCCTAGATAATTGGAACATTTTCTTTCTATTAGTGAGACATTTAGGAATAGAAATCAGGGAGAAATATTGGGTCTGGAAATAAAATTTTATCAAGCTGACGAGTCAGTTAGTCATGGTGTTTCTGTTACAGGTGCTGGAGAATGTTCAGATGGGGAATCTGCCACACACTGGGGAAAGGAAAGGAAGTGAGCAGAGTGGGAAAAATAACCAGTATTTAAGGATAATTCTGTAGAGGAAAATAGTGGGAGACCTGGCAAGAAAAAGTTAATCCACGAGGATCTTAAAAACCAAACCGAGAGAGGCAAAGGATTTAAACTGAATTCTGAAAATCACCATTTTTCATGAAATTCAAGGATATACATCATCCTCAACTTAAAAGCAAGGTGAAAGCCTGTGTGAACATGGTAGAAGGTCCATTTATGATAGCTTTAGCTCTTGAATCCAATCATTTACAAGGGTATTGAAAAATGTGTATGCCCAGCTTCACTTGTTAGGAGCTTGTAGTCAATTTAAATATGTGAAATACATTTTAATACAGAACTAAGTAGATAGAATCTTATGCATTATATCTCTTATTATATCTCTTATATGAGAGAGAACTTCTATATATTAGCATATAAGTAGAAAATAAGCTTTAGTAAAAATTGTCTTTGAGATTTTCTTATATTGAAGACTAGCACACATGATACTTTTGTGTACTATACTAGCTTACAATTTATTGTTTTCTTTTTCCTGAAGCATGAGTGCAGATTGCCTTTTCTTTAATCATTTCATTGAACATGAAATAAGGTAAGCTTATATTTGAGACCAGCTAATATGAAAAATTAAAAATAAATGACATAGGGATTTCCCTGCGGACCAGTGGTTAAGACTCCATGCTTCCAATGCAGGGGGCACAGGTTCAATCCCTGTTCAGGGAACTAAGATCCCACATGCTGCACAGCGTGCCCAAAAATTAAATAAATAAATAAATGACATACATGATGCTGCCTGAGTGGTATTTGTGTTCATTTTACATATACTGTAACTTCACTTTAAGTTCTAAATTTCTGAGAAACAAAAGCATTCAGAGAATAACTTGATGTGGGTATTAGTGGAAATGCATACACTAGAGCTGAGGGTACACCCTGAAATGTTGGTACTTAGTGAAAGACCGTGGTCTTGGGAAAGAGACCTCAGACTCGGGAAAGCTCTGGTTGGAGATTCTAGGACATAAGGCCAAGTTCTAGGACAGAGCCACTAGTTAATGACAATCCTGGGGAACCAAGAAAATGTATAATAGAGGCACAACTACTGAGAAAAGTCAATTGAAGCATTTTATTTTCTTCAAGCTGAGGTCTTGGCCACTGCAACTTAAATCATCTTTGCCAAGATATTAATATTACTCTTTTGTAGACTTTTAAAAATTTGGAACCCTCTAAATATGTGATTATGGCTCTGGCTTTAACCAATGTGGATCTGGTTTTTTATATCATTTTTCTATTGTGTTGAATAAATATAATGTATGCTCATTTCAGAGAACTTGAAAAATATAGCTGAAAGTTTAAAAAAACCTCTAACCCAATTTTTCAGATGTTACTTTTAAAATTTATTAGAGTAATTACCTTTAGTTTTAACATATAAGAAGATATACATTTTGTACATATTTTATCCTTTTAAACTAATATTTAAAAAATATTTCTCCATATCCATACATATTTTGAGGAAGTTGATTTTTTTAAATTGAAGTATAGTTGATTTACAAGGTATGTTAGTTGTTTCTGGTGTATAGCAAAGTGATTGAGTTATAAGTGTGTGTGCGTGCTTGTGTTTGTGTGTGTATATATTCTTTCCCAGATTTTTTTCCATTATATAGGTTTTCCCGAGATACTGAATATAGTTCCTTGTGCTATACAGTAGGACCTTGTTGGTTATCTATTTTATATAAAGCAGTGTGTATCTGTTAATCCAAAACTCCTAAGCTATCTCTCCCCTGCTTTCCACTTTGGTAACCAAAAGTTTGTTTTCTGTGTTGTGAGTCTGCTTCTGTTTTGTAAATAAGTTCATTTGTATCATTTTTTTTTAAGATTCCACATATAAGTGATATCATCTGATATTTGTCTTTCTCTGTCTGACTTACTTCACTTATTTCACTTAGTATGATAATCTCTAGGTCCATCCATATTGCTGCAAATGGCATTATTTCCTTTTTTGCGGTTAATATTCCACTGTGTATGTATATACACACACAATGACATATATATGTATGTGTATATGTACACATACCACATCTTATTTATCCATATGTCTGTCGATGGACATTAGGTTTCTTCCATGTTTTGGATCTTGTAAGTAGTGCTGTTGTGAACACTGGAGTGCATGCATCTTCTGAACGGGGAAGTTGATTTTTAATGACTGAAAGAATTCCTACCATAGGTCTGTTAAAATTTCTCTCAGTACGTGCCTAGTGTTCAACGTCTGTTACATGTAATTTTTGTTTGCAAATTTTTATAATGTCATAAAGAACCATGACTATTTTTTTTATTTAGGGTAAATATCTAGAAGACCAAATGTTGTTAACATTTTAAAAGCTATATATTGTATCATATTATAGCATGTTAAATCATATCATATGAAATTTCTCTTTCTAAATATTGTTTGAATTTGTTCTTTCAATAGCAATGTTGTAAGAGTGTCTGTTTCTCTATAACTTAGAGAATACTAGGTGCTAACATTCTTTTTAGTCTTTTCAAATGGGTTGGGTAGATTTTAAAAACACCCAAATTTATTTGCATTTTATTAATTACTGGTGAATGCTTTCACGTGTGTAGGTTTTAAGCTTTGGAATCTCTCAGAATGGGTTTATATACTATAATTACCTTTTGGGAGTCCCTCTGGAACAAGTTACAAAAGGCTGTGATGCTTTAGGTTTTTGATCTCTAAAATGAGGTTAATAATACCTATCTTATTATGTTATTATAATGAGTAAATGAATTAAGCATACAGGGGTATCTGGCTTAATAAATGATTATTTCATTCTCCTTACTCGCTATAAATTTGGTTACTCAGTTTGACGTTAACAGCTTCCATGATAAATATATAAAAATATACATTAGAGGAAACTCACAAAAGTCGCACAGCAGATTTATATTTTCTTATAGGAAGAATGCATTTATTTTAACTTTACAAATAACAAGCCATTGGGCAAGAGTAAAGTTTTTCACGGCAGGACATTAGCTGCCACCAGTAGAGGTGAAAGGAGGGTCTTTTTGGTCATTTGTTGGTTTTTATACAGAAGAAACATTTTGAAAGTATATTTTCTCCAGAAGTATTTTTTGGAAAGCCCCTTTTTCTTCAAACTGCCAACAAACTACAGTGTAAACATTTAAATTACTATTTTACACTATTAAACACTCCATGCATGATTGCCTCAGGACTTCTGTAGTGATTGTTACCCTTAGGTTACCCAAGGCTCATCTCTATATTTTATACAACTTTCTGCTCCAGTGGCACCTCATCAAAAAGATCTTCTCTGACTACACTTCTCGAGAAAACACCTTGTTGCTCCTTATTATCCTGTTTGATTGTTCTGCTTGATAAGTGACAGTACTTATCAATACATTATAATTATCAATTAACTTTCCCATTGGAATGTGAGCTGTATGAGAACAAGGAGTGTTCACTATTGTGTTCTCACTTCCTAAAACGTCACCTGGCATATAGAACAGCCACAATACATATTTATTAAATGAATGAGTTTATGAATGAATGAATGAATGAATACATTGAATCTAGTAATAATGAGAAAAGGAATTCTTATTTGGTTATGGAATTTAATTAAGTCGACAGTATTTTGATTGTATCCCTGCTCACATGAGTGATGTATTTTATTGACTATACGTATTTAAGCTGTATGTAAATTACATGGTAGATAATACATTGCAAACACGTTATTAATGAGTAGTCTATAATATTCTTTGTCTCCATTTGCATGTTCCTCTATCAATAGGTAATGCTTAGAGAGACCCACAATAATTTCCTCTTTGCCCTTGTATCTTTTGAGAAAAATAGGACATACTGGAGAAACACTTAGCATTTCAGGTTAGTCCTTTTCCAAGGCATAGGGTAGCATGACAATGGCACTGTGAGCTGTTATTGTTCTTATTTCCATCAAAATTCTAAAATAAATAGTATAGATATGAAAGTAAATGTGGAAATGCAATTGGTTTATGTTTCTATCACTATTTTGTAGCCATGGTCTGAGAAACGTGCAGAGCCAAGAGGACCTAAGCAGACATACCAAGTAAAAGTATTATGGTAGCCTGAATGAGAGCCTGGAATAGGAAAAAAAAAGATGTTAGTCAGAAACTAAAGAAATAAGAATGAAACACGGATTTCAGTTAATAATAATGTATTAATATTGATTGGTTGATTGTAACAAATATACATAGTAATGTAAGATGTTAATAAAAGAGGAAATTGGGTGCTGGGTATATGGGAACTCTCTGTACTGTCTTCTCAACTTTCTGTAAACCTAAAACTATTCTAAAAAACTGTCTATTAAAAAAAAAAGGTAATGTGATCTGATTAAGAGGTCTCTGGCAAGTGGAGCTTAGACATTCTGGTTACATTTGTTTTATTTTAATTGTATAATGGTTAGAGTTCCCACGGTACGTACTCTTTGCTCTCGAAGTAGCTTTTGGCCATCAAATTCTGACCTGAATTGCTTTCTGAGAATGGCTGAGAAAAACTAACCCTCACCTCTGTCTCATAAAGTTCAATAAGATGTTTACAGGGGAGAGACGTGAATTTGTAGATTTTAAGTCCCCACTGAGCATATTTGTGACTATGTCTGCACATGTTTTGTCTCAGACAGCCATTTCTTAGTTTTCAATGACTAGTAGCAGGAAGCAGCTCTCAGTGGGCAGAATGTGGCAGTGCCTGGAGGTCGGTAGCTCTTTACCACCAAATATAGCTGGTGCAGAGGAACTATTTATGAGTTAGTAAGGGAGAGTTACAACACAGTCTAGATTAAGCAAGTAACCCTGGAAAGTCCCCAGGCTCAGAAATTTCTCCTCCATACCTTCAGAGAACCATAGCGTTTTAAAACAGCAAGTTGTTTTAGTAGCTATCTAAATCCAGTCTCTACGTAATGTAAGACTCATGATCACAGAATTCATATTAAATGGGAATTGAAATAATATTTGATCCACAGGGCTGTGTAAGCTGAATGAGATCGTGTATGTGAAAATTATTTTACCACTGTACAGTACTCCATGTGGATGTACATGATTATTATGTGTGATCATCAGAGTTCACTGCCTCACAAACCAGTTTGTTTCACTGTTAGTGAGCTATAACTTCTTAAAAAGCACTTTCTCTTGTTCAGTCAGAGTCATCTTTTCCAGTAATGATGAAGTCCCACAGATGTGGGTTCAAATGCTGGCCCTCTTACTTACTAGTCAGGACCTTGGATAAATGATTTAAGCTCTCTACTCTCATTTTCCTCATTGATACATAATGGCGATAATCTCTGCCTTACAGCAATATTGTAAATGTGATAATATTTGTAAAAATGTGCCTATCCTAAGTGCCTAATAAATGGTAGTAGTTACTATTATATGAGTTTTCCTTTTACGATTCTACAATAGGTAAGAAAGAGTGAATAGGAGCCCCAAGCCTTTCCGGCCTCCCAATGGCACTTCATAAGAATTTGCCTGAACTTCCATTTCTAAGTAATTAAGACACAGTGAGTGGCATAATTCTGTTCCTCTTATTGTATTTCTCATTCTAGGAAGAGAAGGCCTGAGGGAGGAAATCTTTCTTTGGCACATAGCTTGTCTCATAGCGGAGTCACATCTTGTAAAATGTGGTTTCCCCTAATTGTCAGGAAAATGGACAATTCTGTTAGTATGCATTTACTTTTTCCTTTAGAGAGGTTCCGTATTTGTTAGAAGTGGGATAAACCCTGCAGGCAAGTAGTACTTCTTTAAACTTCTCCATCCAGAGCCTCAGTGTTGTGTTGCTCCAACTTTGGTAGATACTATCTATTGATACATAGCATGTAAATGGCATCCTCTGGAGTTGTGCATGGCATTGTTGCTGTCTCCACCTACCCTGCCAATTAATGACCAGCTATTTTGTAGTTGTTTTTGAGGCAGAATGCCTGGATAGCTGTGCTTTCCTTTAGGCTACCTTTGTGGATCTCAAACATAAGCGTGAATAAATATGAGTTTATTATCGGCATAACATTTTTTAAAGGGATTTTTTTGTCATGGTGATTTTAACCTTAGGAGCTGGCTTTAACATGGGTCTCTCTCTCTCCTTGCCCCATTCTAACACTTGGCTCCACTGTGCTGCCAGGTGAAATCTCAAGTCATTACAGTGTTTGCAGATGGTTAGTAGCTCAGTTGGACTCTTCCATGAACTGTGTATCAGGATCAGATTTCATCATCCGTCAGCATTCATGGAAAATGGCAGTTAGTCTTTTGCAGCTTTATCCACTGCTCAGCAAAATCGTTTGATATACTGTTTGGGTAAACAACTATTTTCTTCTAACATGTTACTGAGAGAGACAGAGTGCGAGAGAGAGGATGTGCACTGACTAACATTTCACAGTAAAGAGACTTGTTTTCTCTTTTCTTTTCCTCAAAGATGGTCTCTCTGCTGCATTACGTTTTTGCTGTAGTTACTTGGTTTTTCCCTTTCTCTTAACTTTCGGTATACCACAGGGAAATTGGAAATCACAGGTCCAGCTGGAAATCTTTCCTAGAAAAGATTGATTATACTTTCATGCCATATTTTTTAAAAGAGGTACAGAAATTACATTTGGCCACCTGAAATATTTTTTCCATGTGATTTTGTAGTAATTTGAAATAAAGCCAAAAGTAACCTCTCTGGGAGGCCCAGCACCTACTATAGCTTTAAAACTTTATAGCTCATTCAGCTAAAAAGCAGAGCTGGCTTCTAAAACCAGTTGGTTCATTTAATAACCGGGTGCCATTTAGCATGGTGCCTAGAAGCAGCTCCAAATGATAGCTCTGATTATTTCTTTATTTCTGGAATTCTCAGATTCCCCATCAATTCAGTAAAACTTTAGAAGAAGGAAATAAATGTTGACAATGCCAAATTATTATGAGATGCACCCCATTTTCAGAAATGCTAAGTATGGTTTATCATAAGTATAGTAATAAGGATGATGATGAAAGGATGGAACATTTCTGGAATCTTTATTGTTAGAAAAGTCTATATTCATGGACTATAAATCTACCATGGAGAGTATATCCTGTCAAATTTTGTGTCATTTACTTTAAAGTAAAGGAGGCTAACCATTTAATTGTCTCATGGTTGTTCCTGGAAACATGAGATTATCCTTATAGAGAGTAGGGGAAAAAATTAAAATATTTAAGCTTTTTTTCTAGGAGTTAGTGTTTTATTACAGTGAAGTGTGTCGATTTATGTCAGAGTCACGGAGTCAGAGTTTGAAAGGCCCTTAGAATTCAGTGGCCTAATTGTACAAATGATCAATCTGAAGTCTAAAGAGACTACATAGTCACAGCTTTTACCATTACTTGTTTTTTTTGTAGCTATATATGCATATGTACCTCTTATTTTCAGAAAAAAATGTAGCCATGCACAACAATACCTTGTACAGAACAGTGCTCAATAAATGCATATGTTTGTTGTATAATAAACATCTACATAGAAATAAAAGTTGTATTGGTCATATATGAAGGTTTCCTTGCTTCTTACAGGTTGTATCTGCCCCAGAGGAGTATTTTTGTGGATCAGAATTTTCAAGAATATGCTCTGATCTTTAATTGGAAGTGATGTCTAATATTCATTCTAAATTTCTCTGCCTATGCCCATCTCCTTCCATTAGTTTCTCAGTTGAGTAGTTATCGATCATTAACATGCACTTAAATACATTAGAGTGGTCACATTCTTGAAAGAACATTGCTGAAGCAAGGAACCAACTTGCAATTTGAGTCATTCTCCAACTGTCCTGTTGCTTAAGACTAATTTTAATCCAAAGCGAGATATAACTCTAGTTCCATGAGCCTTCTCACCATTTTTGACAATGGGAGCAACTAAATCTTTCCGTTTAAGAATATTTCTGTTTAAACAAGCAATAAATTATTTTCGGCATTTCCTCCTCCCAGTTAAAAGTGACATCACTTATCTATTTAAGCCAAATATCTATTCTTCATTCCTGGTATCAGATTAGTCACCAGATCCTGCTTATTTTATGTCTTAAATATTTCTTCAACCCTTCCCTCTCCCATTTATCTCTTTATCACTCTCCTGCTTCCCATCATCGTAATTGCTCATCTGTACTCTCTGAAGTCACCCTGTTGATAGTCCCAATCCAATCTTACCGCCTCCCAACCAATCTTTCAACTGTTGCCTGAGAAATGTCAATTTTACCACACTACATCCAGGTGAATGCTCCCTATTGCCACAGGGTGAATTCCCATCTACACAGCATGGTATACAAAAAAGCCATGATCTGGACCCTGCATTCATTTATGGCATCATTTCTCTGCTCTAGTAACACTGAATGGCTTCTGCTCACACAACCTGCTGTTCAGTGGTTCAGTTTTTTTTCCCTCTAGCTCCTTTGAACTTCTGTATCTTCCCACTATCACTACAGTGCGTCTATATCTTAGACTTAACATATTATGTTTATTTATATTATCTTTGTCTTAGTCCAACACAGACTATAAGTCCCTCAAGTATAGTAACCATGCTTTGTTCATATTTCTTCAATGAGGGTGTAATTTCTTTTCGTTTGAAAATATCTCAAACTGGTCTTAGATGTCATTTAAGCATTTTGTTGCTTCCACCCCTGGATAACTTGTTGCTGAATTCTTCTTTCTCAAAGCTGTAGTTACATCCCACAGTTTTTCTGATATTCTTGTTTCTAACTGTTGTAGCTTGCTGAATAAAAGCTGCTAAATTTGTTACATGTTTAATGTGATTTCCTTCATCTTTCTGGAATTGGAGGTACTTTTTATTTTTTTAATTTAACATCTTTATTGGAGTATAATTGCTTTACAATGTTGTATTAGTTTCTGCTGTATAACAAAGTGAATCAGCTATACATATACATATATCCCCATATCCCCTCCCTCTTGCGTCTCCCACCCACCCTCCCTATCACACCCCTCTAGGTGGTCACAAAGCACCGATCTGACCTCCCTGTGCTATGCAGCTGCTTCCCACTAGATATCTATTTTACGTTTGGTAGTGTATGTATGTCCATGCCACTCTCTCACTTCGTCCCAGCTTAACCTTCCCCCTCCCCGTGTCCTCAAGTCCATTCTCTACATCTGCATCTTTATTCCTTGGAGATACTTTTTAAAAAATCTGATCTTCTTAAATAAATATCTAGCACAGTGCCTACCACATAGCCAGCTCTCCATAAATAATTACTAGGCTGAAATGAGGTATGTAATTGTGGTTCTAGTCTGGTGTTGCCTTTTGACATGATTTATATACAACTTACACCTTGATTTCAGGCACCATAGTCAATTTAAAATGTCTTCGGGTGAGATTTTTCAATTGTTTTCATTTAGTATGGATTCCAAGCTTTTTGAGAAAGAGAAGTTCTCTTCTAGACTCATGGAGTTTTGACAACAGTTTTCCATGCTAATTAAATGAACAATTATTAATTTCCAGCTATGATGTTAGATGCTAAGAATATAAATTTGACCTTGCTTTAAAGAAGATCCTGTTCTCAAGAAACAGATGCACCCCTCACAGTGGTGTCCCGTCATAGGTGCATTTAATTTAGAATACTTTATTTATAGGCACTGGTGAAAGAGAGAAATTGGGAGTAGATAATGAAAGAAATTAATTTAAATGCTGTGGAAAATTCAGCTCATCATTCCATCATGAGATGGAAGAGTTGAATCTCTTCTTGGTTTCAGTTTCTACATTACTAATAGAATAGACTTGTATACTTAAAACTATGCATCTTCTACTTTAGGGGAAACTTCAGTATTTTTCAAGGGAAAAGTTGAGTGTGAGTAATGTGTGCCTTATGTGGTAACTTGAGAACCAGTATCCAGGGAAAGACAGTGACTCCTTGTGTTTAGGGATGTAGTAAAGTTCTATCAAAATTTGTATTTATTTGTGCGATTATGTGACGCCTATTTTCTCCACTAGATTATGTTCCATGATAACAGAGACCATATCTACTTTGTTTACTCTTACATCATTAGCCTGTAGTAAAATGCCCAAAACTTAAGGATTAGAGGAGTTATTACATGTTAATGTGATTTTCCCCTTCAGTAGATTTATTTAGATATTTATACTGCTTTTGTGATCTTTAATTCTGGGTTCATTTTTTCTGTAACTTGTGACTTATCTTTTTTAGATACTAGATATCAATATATATGATTTAATTTATTTTAAAATAAACAGTAAACTTTAAGAGAAATAAAACACCTCATTTTATCTTAAAAATTGATGTAGTTTAGAAAGAACATCCACCTTTTGGGTAGCGTGATAGTTAATTTTAGGTGTCAACTTGATTGGGCCACAGGGTGCCCAAACATTTGGTCAAATGTTACTCTGGGTGTGACTGTGAGAGTGTTTATAGGTGAGATGACATTTGAATTGGTAGACTGAGTAGAGATACTCTCCATAATGTGGATGAGCCTCATCCAATCAATTAAAGACCTAAATACAACAAAGGTTGAGTGCTTGAGCTGGGACATAGTATTTTCCTGCCCTTGGACTAGAACTTACCCCTTTGGTTCTCCTGGTTCTCAGGCCTTTGGACTCAGACTGGAACTACACAACCCACTCTCCTGTGTCTCCAGCTTGCTGACTGTACACCTTGGGATTCTCAGCCTTCATAATCACATGAGCCAATTCCTTATAATAAATCTCATTATATGTATACCTTCTGTTTCCATGGATAACCCTGATTTATACAGGTGGATTTAGCTAGGATTAAAATTTAAATGCTGGACAATCCATGGTAAATGCAACTATTTCAACTACCATAAATTATTTCAGTGATAACTCAGTAAATATTCTTTTACTCTGTAATAAATAATGTTATACTGAACTCAACAAATCATGTTATACCAAACTTAAAGAATCTTGTCATTAATCTTGATCATCATTAATTACAGTTTAGGGTTAATGGCTGTTGAGCTGTTGAAACCCAGTTGTTATTAGAAATATACATGACCCAATAACTTTGGGCTCTTCTTAATAACATTCCTAAGTACAGTTCATATCTTTAGGGTGAAAGAAAATTCTAGTCCTCACATAAGCATACAAAAATATGTCCAATAGTTATACCATTTATCTGCATTTGGTAACTTCTCCAGGATATATGAAGAATAGCTATTATAAATTTGGACTCTATAAATACATGCAGTAGTTACCACTCTTATCCTGTAGCTGTCTTAAGCCTGTCTACTTATTCATAACTGAAACCAAACCCAGTGGGTAGGTAGAATAAGAGAAAAACCTAAGAATTAGAACTTAATCTTTGAATTTTATGTTATGTTAGTCTCATAAGCCTTCATTTTATAAATTCTTGTTCTAACAAATTATAATTCATGTTCAATCAAATCTTAGCTCTTGGTTAAATTTTTTTGGTGAATGACCCTCCTGAGAACTTTGCTATTTATAGCCTATTTTGATTTCTTTAATTTTAAGGAAATTATGAAGTAAAGAAATATAATAGATATAATTTTTTATGCCCTAGCTCATCTCTAATTCATATGTGGTTATCCATGGTTGGAATTAGAAAAACATGTCTATTTTTTACCTTTCCTTTTTAATTTAGAGAACATCTGTTATACTTCGATATTTATAAAAAACCTCAGAGGGTAAATAGCCTGTTCTATTTTGACTTAGAAAGATATCCCTAAATCTCAATATACCGGCTATAATATTAGAATTTAAAGTATTGGATATGAAGATGACTTTTTGCCCAAAGTAGGTACTCCACAATGTGAATATATCCCAAAGTGTCTTAAACAGCTATCTGTAAGCTCTGTAGAAAAGCTTCAAGTTCTTTTGAAAGTAGCGTCAAGTCACATCAACATCTGAAATGCCTATATAATGTTTCAGAAACTAGTTCAAAGAGAGGGAATCATGCCCAGTATTCTAATATGATAAATGATTTAATAGTAGACACAAGATAGTTCTCCAAAGTAGCCTGTGCTTAGTCAAATATTTTCTGTCCTTTCTTCTCTTAAGCAAGATTGTCCTGTTTTATAAGTAAGACTCCTTGTTAATTTAGCATTCCTGATGAAATATTAGCACTTTTCCTTGGTACTTCTGCTTTAAAAATTGGTAAGTGAAACAAACTGAAATGACAAGATAACTTAGATCAAATATATTTTCTCAGTGATCTAGATAGGGTATTCTGTACCTATGCTGTGATTCAGTATAAGTGTACTACCAAAGATTATTTTGATAATAACTTAGTAAATGTTTATGTGATGAGCATTGTTTTCATATTATGTTGAACTCAAAATATTCCATAAGGCAGTTTTGTCTCTCACCTCCTTGTTTATATCCTTGGCAGACAAATATACGTATGTTGTCTGTTTAGGATAAATGCAATCTTGTTTCTCGTACACTCAAATCTAGATGCAGACATACCTTGGAAATATCGCAGGTTCAGCTCCAGGCCACCACAATAAAGCAAATATTGCAACAATGCAAGTCACAAATTTTTTGGTTTCCCAGTAAATATAAAAGTTATGTTTATACTATACTGTATTCTATTAAGTATGGAAAGCACTATGTCAAATAAAAATACCTACCTCAATTAAAAAATACTTTTTTGCTAAAAAATTCTAAGCATCATCTGAGCTTTCATTGAGTCATAATCTTTTTGCAATCGTAACATCAGAGATCACTGATCATAGATCACTGTAACAGATATAATAATAGCAAAAACGTTTGAAAATTACCAAAATGTGACACAGAGACACAAAGTGAGCAGATGCTACTGGAAAAATCGTACCAATAGGCTTATTAACACAGGGTTGCCACAAACCTTCATATTGTAAAAATTGCAATATCTGCGAAGTGCCATAAAACAAAGCACAATAAAATGAGGTATGCCTATATATTTTTCAAGAGCTCTTTAACAAATTTCCAGTCCTATTATTTGTGGCTCTTTACATTTTTTGAAACAGTAACAACCTAAGTTCAGTGATATAATGCACTTTATCGTGTATATCACAAACAGGTAGCAATTTTTTTTTTTTTTTTTTTTTTTGGCGGTACGCGGGCCTCTCCCTGTTGTGGCCCCCCCCCCGTCGCAGAGCACAGGCTCCGGACGCGCAGGCTCAGCGGCCATGGCTCATGGCCCCAGCCGCTCCGCAGCATGTGGGATCTTCCCGGACCGGGGCACGAACCCGCGTCCCCTGCATCGGCAGGCGGACTCTCAACCACTGCGCCACCGGGGAAGCCCACAGCTAGCAATTTAACAAACACTTGTTCATTGAAACAATTGGAGTTGAAGGACTTATGCACACCTCCAAAAGCCAGCAGCCATAGAAACGGCATTGGATCCTGCTTTTCAGTCTAATAGGCTTGTTTAACACTATGCTTTCTTCCAGAGACAAGACGTTCATCCTAAGCGCCACTGTTCCCTTGTCCATTGATTTTCCTTCGCAGGAAAGGTGTCATTGATTCCATCAGTTTCTCCCCTTTGCTGCTCTGTGACCAACAGCCTTGCAGGTGTAATTCCTCATCTACTAGTCTAGCAGAAGCCTCTGGGAGGCTAGTCATCCACTCTGCCACTTTCATGGGTTTAGAGACATTGACCTACACCAACATTTCTCAGGTGTACTTGACCATGGAACACTTTTATAATTATAATTTTTTGTTAGATTACTGTATTAACAAGATACAATAATAGAGGGGAATAATTCAAACTAACAGGGTAAAAATGGTCTCATAAATTAATTGCTTAATAAATTATCAAAATGTGACATATTTTATATATCAATACAATAAAGATACTAAAGTTGTAAGCCTATGTCGTAGCCTGTAATCACTGAGAAGCGTTTAATGAAAAGGTGAGTTGATGAATGCTGCATATATCTTCTTGCTGATGGAAAATTATTTCTTTATATGTCAAAGGATCACCAAAGGTTTCCTTAAGTTCATAAGGGAGGCAAGCAATTGAATCAGAGTCTCTTGTTTTAATTTCAGCTTTACCATTTATCAACTGTATGATTTTGAGAAAATTATTTAAACCTGATAAGCCTCATTTTCTTTATTTCAAAATGAGAATAATGAGAAAATAGGAATGAAGTGCTGATACAGTACCTGGTACAAAGTAATAAATATATGTAGCTATTATAAAGGAAAGGAGAGCAGGGTAATGAATATTTGGTAGGTAGCTAACTTTGATATTAGTTATGTAAGTAAGGAAACAATATCATAAGTGATGAGTTTCGTGATAATCATTCAGTGCCATTGAGTAACAAATATTAATATCTCAGTGGATGTTAGTCTTCTGATCAGTGCTTAGAAATACTGACAGAGTTATAAGAACTTTATATCTAACTATAGCATTTTTCTTACATGGTGTGGAAAATGTCTTTGTAAATATAGGATTCAAAGGAACATAAAGGAAGTCAGGAAAGAAATTTGTTATCTTTAAGAACCTCAGGAATGAGCTAAATAACCAACTACAACTTACATCATGCTGCAAATCTTCTAATGTCAAAGCTTATGGAGGTCCCCTTCTACGAAATTAAACTTTTTCTTAGGAGTTTACTGTTAAGTCAGACTTTCTCTGCTGCTCAACATGAACTTTTTCCTCACCTCAAGCATAAAACTCAGAAGAGTAATTAAGATTGTTTAAATTGTTCTTACTTATTTATTTACATATTTATTTTTATTGACGTATAGTTGATGGACAAATTTTATTGATGTATAGTTGTGTTAGTTTCTCTTGTACAGCACAGTGATTCAGTTTTATATATATATATATATATATATATATATATATATATATTCTTTTTCAGATTCTTTTCCCTTATAGGTTATTTCAAAATATTGAGTATAGTTCCCTGTGCTATACAGTAGGTCCTTTTTGGTTATCTATTTTATATATAGTAGTGTGTATAAGTTAATACCAAACTTTTCATTTATCCCTACCCCTCCTTTCCTCTTTGGTAACAATCAGTTTGCTTTCTGTGTCTGTGGGTCTATTTCTGTTTTGTAAATGAATTCATTTATATCATTTTTCTTTTAGGTTTCATGTGTAAGTGATATCATATGGTATTTGTCTTATTTCTCTTAGTATGATAATCTCTAGGTCCATCCATGTTGCTTCAAATGGCATTATTTCATTCTTCTTATGGCTGAGTAATATTCCATTGTGTGTGTGTGTGTGTGCATGCGTGTGTGTATGTGTATGCCACATCTTCTTTATCCATTCATCTGTTGATGAACATTTAGGTTGCTTCCATAAGATTGCTTTAAAATAAGAAAAAAGGAAAGATCTAGTAGAAGTCCATAATGCCAATATATTCATGTTAGAGTTGAACTGCATAGAGTACTTATATTGGCATGATCATATGCACATATTAATAAACAAAGCATCTTGTTATAAGTGAATTGATAAAAATAAAGACTATTAATGTAAGAAAAATCAGATACCCAATCTAAGAAAAAGTGAAGGGGGATTGAAAATTTGAAATTGTGTAGGCAAGCTTAATCTGACTTCTAAAGGATGAGCCTTGCTCAAAGACAAAATCAGGGGGTCAGGATCGTAGAGTTAGGAGGCAAGAATGGTACCTTGCTCCAGTAAGGCTTTGGAATAGTGACTTCAGCAACTTAAATCAGAGTTTTGTTTGTTTTTTGCGGTACGCGGGCCTATCACTGTTGTGGCCTCTCCCGTTGCGGAGCACAGGCTCCGACACGCAGGCTCAGCGGTCATGGCTCACAGGCCCAGCCGCTCCGCGGCATGTGGGATCTTCCCGGACCGGGGCATGAACCCGCGTCCCCTGCATCGGCAGGCGGACTCTCAACCACTGCGCCACCAGGGAAGCCCTACATCAGAGTTTTTGCAGTGGTGTTTAAAGCAGAGTGAGTTTGTCAGAGCTGGAGAAGCGTCTTTAGGATGCTCAAAGAACTTCCTTTTAGCTCTTGAATGTAAACTTTAACTGTAATTATAACATTGCTCTCCTAATTGCCATCTGGTTACACTAACATATTCTAAAGAGTAGACAAACAGCTACCTGTTTTCTGCAGAAAACACCAAGGATGTCAAAGGCACCTTGTTTTTGCCCATCTGTTGCCTTTCTCTAACTCTTGGCACTTACCTGTCCCCTTTCAAATGCGTGATTTGATCTCATGGGTCCCAGAACTTCAGCTCCCCTCTCACCTTCTGACTTCCTGAAACTATAGAAGTTTTACTTTGGTTTGTTGACTTTGGAAATTTGCCCAGCACTTTCCTAGATATTTTTCCAGTTGACTAACACTGTGGTGTTGTCACTGCCCTCTCAGCATGACAATTATGAACGTAACCTAGGAAGGTTTCTATTTCTAAAATAAAATTCAAAATAGTTTATAAGCCAAGATAAAAGAGAAAATATACATCTGTTATAGATCTTTAAATCTTGCTCTAAGTGGTATTTCATGTTAATATAAAATTTCAGTAATTTGGGTTTGGAAAACAATAATCTACAGAAAGTGAAGTAGGATTGATTATTAGAAAAAAACCAAATCCTTGGCATTGCATTATTTTAACCAACCCTACCAACTGTAGCTAGCAGAATTAGAAAGCATTAGCCAATACCTAGTACGGGAATTGTAAAGTCAAAGAAATGTCTCTAGGGACCAGACAAGAAGAGGTAAATATGTGAAAAGGGCTGATGATATGAAACTACAGGTAATGGTGAAGAAGATTGGTTAACTGAAAAGTGGTCATTATTGACATTCAAGAATGTGGATCTAATGCTGCTACATCTTCCCATTTCTCAAAAGAAGCCAGAAATCTGAAATAATCTGAGTTTTAAAAACTAGCTAAAATCTTTTTAAAACACTGTGTTTGCGAAACAAAGCATCTTTGGAGGGCTTGACCCAGTTGACTGCCTACCTCTGCGCTCACAGATATTTCTCGCACATTCTTATTTTCTTGACACCGAATGCCTCACTTGTACAGGAGTAACTCATTAAAATATTTGCAAATTAGGGCACATTAGAAAGAGACGTGAGATCTTGGGGTCTGATCAAAGAAAGAGGGATAAGAAAAGGACAGCGATGTTTCTTGAAAAATATGTCATTTTCCTGGATTCCTCCAGTGACTGCCTTGCATGGCTGGGACCCTTGTGATGGGGTACGATGAAAG
>NW_021703783.1:61688957-61858175 GCF_005190385.1 Monodon monoceros
TTTTGCGGTACGCGGGCCTCTCACTGTTGTGGCCTCTCCCGTTGCGGAGCACAGGCTCCGGACGCGAGACTCAGCGGCCGTGGCTCACGGGCCCAGCCACTCGGCGGCATGTGGGATCTTCCCGGACCGGGGCACGAACCCGTGTCCCCTGCATTGGCAGGTGGACTCTCAACCACTGCGCCACCAGGGAAGCCCCAGAATGACTTTATTTTGATGCAATTATAGTGTCTGTAATTACTAAATCTACAATGTAAAGGCAATTTGACTCCATATATTGCTGTCATTAAGCCAGAATGCCTGTTTATTATGCGTATGAGAGGGTATTTACAGATCGTGCTTTTCTTTTTTTTTTTTTTTTTTTTTTTTTGCGGTACGCGGGCCTCTCACTGCTGTGGCCCTCTCCCGTTGCGGAGCACAGGCTCCGGACGCGCAGGCCCAGCGGCCATGGCCCACGGGCCCAGCCACTCGGCGGCACGTGGGATCCTCCCGGACCGGGGCACGAACCATTGTCCCCTGCATCGGCAGGCGGACCCCCAACCACTGCGCCACCAGGGAAGGCCTCAGATCGTGATTTTCAATGTCAACTATTACGCTGAACTCTTTATTTGAAGACCTAAAATGTAAACTGCTATATATTCATCTGTCTTATCATTGAGCCACTCAAATGGAAATGGCATTAAGTCCAATTGTTGGCCAAATGTAAGTTTAAAAAAAATGAAGCCTACAGATACTGATTTTTATCACAGTCATATTTTTCACAGTGATGCTTAAATGTGAGATGAGGAGGAGAAGCCAAAGAAAAGGAATCCACTAAGAAATGCTTGGAGAGTGTGCCATGTAATAGACATAATAGGGTACCTGCCTCTCAAACATCCTTTCCAAGTGTTTGGCTCCCCCTGATTTACTTCCAAAGTGCTCCAAGTGGATGAAGGCACAGTTGTACAATGTCCTGCCACTCACACATTTTGATTAATTATGGACACACTAAAAGGTAGAGCATTCAATTTGAGTACAATGTACAAAATTAGAACCTTACCTAAACCTTATAAATCTTCTAAATTAGATAGAACCAATCACAAAGCCAATTTTCTGGTATTCTGAATAAATTCAATTTGTATTAATCTAGCACTTTAGGATGCTGGGCAATGATCTTCACCATAATTCATAGGATGTAGGGAAGATACAGCTCTGTTCTGAATAGGAGAAAAGGTAATGAGTGTCTCATAGACTTATTAAGCATCAAAAATTAGGGTCCATAGGCTTCCCTGGTGGCACAGTGGTTGAGAGTCCGCCTGCCGATGCAGGGGACACGGGTTCGTACCCCGGTCCGGGAGGATCCCACATGCCGCGGAGCAGCTGGGCCCGTGAGCCATGGCCGCTGAGCCTGTGCGTCCGGAGCCTGTGCTCCGCAACGGGAGAGGCCACAACAGTGAGAGGCCCGCGTAACGCGAAAAAAAAAAAAAAAAAACTAGGGGTCAAATGCACACACAGGTAAAGGGTATTAGCAAGCAGCCAATACCCTTTTCTACTACTATGCTAGACATAGCATAATAGAAAATAAGCCGATAGAAAAAAGTTTATTTTTGTTATTGTGGAGATCATCTTATAAAGTATTTGTGTATGCTAGCTTTTGACTGCAGGCAACATCAAATGCAACACAAAATGGATTAAACCGTAAGAAACACTTATCTCCCATTGCAAGAAGTTCCCAGGCATGGTGGTCGTACGGTTAAACAGTACAGCAACTCAAATCGTCTTCAGGGTCATGATTACTCCCAACTTTCAGCTCCTTTATCCGTAAAACATCAGCCTCTCCTTCACTGAACAGTTCTCTCATGATCACAACACAGTTACAGGCAGTTCTAGCTGCCACACACAAATATAACACCAACCAGCAGAAGAGAAATCACTTCCTGTGTATGTATTTTCAAGAGTTAGAAAAACTTTCCCAGACATCAGCCGGCAGACTTCCTCTTATACCACAACAGGCCCAAACTGGATCACATGGCATTGCTCAAACCAACCATTGGGAAGAAGTATGGAATTACCAGGACTGACATATAGACTAATAAAATTTACCCATGAATGGGGGATAAGGAGTAGTAGTTGCTTATCTAAAAATGCATATCTAAAAATATGGCTTATCTGAAATCAGAAGGAAGGAATAGCTGTTAGGTAAGCAACTGACCTACAATCTTATTATTTTTTTGTAAATTGTATATCTTGTTCATTCAAGTCTCCTGTCCCCAAATTAGTTCATTAGCACACAACAGAAGGTGGAATTCAGGAAGAATAAGCCAAATCACTTTTTATACTTCATATCTGACATATTTAGCATGTAAACTTAGCCTTCAGGCCCAACTATACTCAGACATTTAAATCCTGGTGGTTTTCTACCTGGTGTGTTCTCTCAGTTCAGTCTTTCATAATCATTTCTACTAGAGCATATATCACATTGGATTTTAACCATCTGTATGCATCTGTATTTATTCATTTATTAACGAGGCAGAATTCCACAGGCCCTGGAGCCAGCTTGTTTCAATTCAAATCCTCTCTTCAACACTTACTAGCTGTGCAACCTTTGGTAAGTTTCCTTATCTATGATAGACAGATAGTACTGCCTGACGCATGGGTTTATTTTGTGAACATTAAATGAGCTTCCACGTTTCAAGCTCTTATTTTATTCATTTACTGTTTTTAACTGGAGATTGCAGAAATTTCCATCATATTTCCCACAATCTGAACAGTGTATTATAGACTGATTTTAAAGTTTTGCTTCCCTGTGTGACAAAACAATGACAGTTTGCACACCGTTTGATAAAAGAGGACTTTGAGTCGCAAGCTTAATTTTCTCTCAAGTGCCTGTAGCTCAGAAACAGCAAGAGTTCAGAGCTGGGTTTCAGCAAAGCAATGGAGAATGGGAATTCCAAATGATTATTCTGTTGCTGCTATAGAAAACATTTTGACAGTCAATTTGCTTGATCCAGCTAACCTGTACCTCTTCCAAAACTGCCAAAAGCATCTAGTTTTATCTTACTGTACAAAAGAACAAAACTGTACAGAGAAGTAACTTCAATTAATATCATACACAATGACATTGTTGATGAAAACTATGCTAAACTGATCCATGTAAGATTTCCATTCCATCTCTAGGTTTTCATATCTACCATTTTTATCAAAAAATAAAAAAGGGAGACTTTGACACTGTATCATTTTAAAAATGCTACAAAATGCACTTGAAGTCTTTATAATGCATCTGAAAAAGCTCTTTTGCAATCTTTTCTTGATCGTGACCCTGCCATTCTTACCAAAATCTTGGGAGGCCCTTTAAAGCTATAAAATTTCTCCAATATTGAGTGGTGCTTTGAAAATAAATTACAGTTTTTGAAACTGCATTAGTAGAGAAATGGGTGTACAATAAATGGATTACTAGAAAAACAATGTTAAATTTGTGAATTTATTATTAAATGCTTTTAGAAACATCTCTGATATCACAGTTTCCAAGATTTCTTTCCCTATTATAGGTGGGAAATTTTCAATTTGTCTCAGAACTCTTGCTTTTCTGTATCATTATCACAGTATTTCAGTACTTGTCTTGACTTGGATATGTTTTGTTTCCATTCTTTTATTCTCTATATTATAGGTCTAAGGGGGAAAATAATCTAGCAATGAATATAGTTTTCATTTGGCTCAGGGATTCATTTTTACTTTAGCTAGTTCTTCTGAAATTTATGTTGACTATAATTGCGGAATATAATTGCGGTGATTGATCTTCTGGGAATGAGAAACTCAGTTTGTTTAAAATTTTATACAGTCTATTACTTTATAATACATTATTTGTAAACAGTGCTCATGCTTTCTCTTCATTCTTTAGGAAGTCTCTATTTCATGTACTCTAAGAAACCACTAATTACAGGATGCAGCATGATTTTATATACCACTAAGAAAAAACTGCAAATTAAACTATGTCCAAAAATGGTTTCCTACTTGAATTTTTATTTTGTACTTATTGAAAGGTCATTGACCTACTTAGACTTTATTTTGTGTCATTTTTGTGCATACAAACGAGGAAAATAAAAGAGATGGGTTAATAACTTGCAAAGATTTCTAAATCTGTCCTCAATTCATAGTTGATGATGCCCATCTTTTCTTACAGACCATTTTCCTTTGTGCCATCAATAGTGTTCGATAAAGCATCTCTTTAAATATTGTTCATTAGTGCTTCTAAAATCTTCCAAGCTGTTTGACTCCCATTCTGCTAGTTTTCAGTGTATAAGCTTACAGTAGAAAGCTTCAGACACAGCCAGGATTCAGATCCCTTCCTCAAATGGCCTTTAAATGATTTGTTACTGGGATATCAATAGGAATAAGAAGACAGTTGAGTGTGCACAGGCCTGGCTGACAGTGATAGTGAGATGCCATGTATTATAAGACAAATAAATCCTCATTTCAGAGGTGTAAAAACATGGGGGAAAATGTAATGTGGAAAAAAAAATGTATTCGCAGTTGAATGTTTTAATCTCTCCACTATCATTGAGTCACCATGGCATTTTTCTAAACCTACACAGCAGGGGTCCCACATCACTCTACATCATCAGTTCTTTCACTTCACACACATACCCAGTTATGAATGCAGAGCAGACTTAGTAACAGAATTCACCGCCTCTGGCTATAAATTCAGATAGTCCAGGAACAACTAAGCCTAGTGAACCCACACAGGTTTTACTTCTAATCGTGCTTTCTTGATTACAAGGTACAGATACTCAGATTACTATCAATATTAGTATTGCAAGATACTACGTACTGAAACTCAGAACTGAAAACCAAGCCAAAGGAAGCAGGACAGCCAGAGGGATGCGGCTGCCATGGTGGTCACAGATTTGAGCCCTGGGGTCAGCTGCATTTGGAGCCCTGGTCCCCCCACTTATTAACTCTGTGACAATGAGCATGTTTCTTCTCTTCTCTATGCTTCAGTTTCTTTAGGGTATTTCATAGCTTCAATTCCTGAAGGAGAGGATCTTATTGGCCTCACTCACCTTTTCATGCTAAACAGTGTCAATGGCCTCAGGCCAGCATCTAAGTGAGGTGCCCTTGAATCAGATACTCATACCTCCTTAAATCTGCTGTGCCCATGGCTCTTGGGGGGCGATCATGCAATCTACATGGACTCTTTTCCATCATTAGAGTCTGTAAGCAGGACAATTTCAGTGGAAAGGGGCTATGGATGGGCATTCACATCTTAAGTACATCTCCCACCACCATCTACAGGATCCACAGTCAGATCTCTCCTCAGAAAAAAAGAAAAAACAGTTGAAAAAAATTTTTAATAGATACAAAGATTTTGAACAAATTGGACCAGCTTGGAAATAAGCCCTAGTAATAATGACACTTTTGCCAAAGTACATTATTATTTTTTTAAACAATGAAAATTAGAATAAGACAGGAAAATAACTGAATTCTTATTATTGCCAGTGTCCTTCCACCTTTAAGGAAGAGAAATCTTGAGGAACTGCTTTTGCTTGTCTTGGGGAGACAGGAATGGAAGGGGGTAAACACTGGACAATCTGGAAAACTAAATTGTGTAAGATAAAGATAGGAAATAATTCACACTGAAAATATGAAAACCAGAAGTTGGTAGTCAATTCCAAAGTCTAGTAGGAGTAGCTGACCATTTAAAAGTTTGACCTCTGGTTTTTAATACAAATGTTGCTATTCTGCTCTTTGGAGCCCCTAACATATGTACCCCTCTCTGCTTACTCCTTTTGGACCCAGATTTCCTAATTCCTGGTCCTACAGTTTACTCCTTATACATGCTTTGTCACCTGCTCCCTGGCGATCAGAGTAGTGTTTCCAGTTATCTAACTATGTCAGGAAGGTAACTGTGAGTTGTAATTTACCACTATTGGTGTCAAGAGATGCCATCCTGGGGTCTGTTTGAGTTTCCATAATGGCAGGAAAAGGCAGCCAGGAGAAACTCAGGGGCTGTCTCAATGGTGTGAATTGGCATCTTACTCTTCTTTTCACTGACTCCACACACAAGGCGCAGCACTCAGGAGACACACGTAACATGCATCAAGTACCCAGTACAGGATAAGTAAGACATAGCAGTAAATAAGTATGGTTCTCCCCTTCGGAGGAAGAAAAGAAACTAAGAAAGAAAGAAAAGACAGAACTAAGGAGAGCAGGAGGATGTCGATCGGAGAGGAGAGACGGGGGCGGGGGTGGGGGCAGAAAGATAGGAGAAGGAAAACCAACATAGCTGTAGGAGGCTGCAGAGAGACAGGCTTGGAAGAAGGGACAGAGAACACATAACAGCACCTTCTATGGGGCCAGGAATGGGAGACCATGGTGATGGTTTCCATGGGCGTTTACTTATTTCCAAGCTCATCAAGTTGTACACATTAAATATGTACAGTTTTTGTATATCGACCATACCCCAGTCATTCAGTATCTCCTAAGGGATTCTTAGGAGATGCAGCTGGTGAGTGTTCAGTACTCCTCCCTCCTCACATTTTTCCAAAGACACCTTCAGCATAATAACCTCTACACCTCTTCAGGGTTTGTACTGTGATATTTGTAGGACTGGGGAGGAATGTTGATTCTTTTTGCAAAGTAAAGCTAAGCAGGCCCATTTGTATTTGATTTGCAAAGGCATCTATGAGAGATACTGGCTGAGAACCATACTCTTAAGCAGAATTCTCGCTGCACCTCTTTAGGAGACTTTTGTGATGAGATAAAGGGGTAAAATCTGGAGGTACCTAGATCTATTTTGAATCAATAGATTGCAGATAAAGGGCTCAGGAGCCTGTATGTTTTATGGTTTCATAAAGGTAGGCTGCGTGCTATGCTTCCATTTGCTCCAAGGTCTGATAAACAACCTTTCATCTCTCTCCATTTTACTGGGACTGACACCAGAAGTCAGCTTTCTCCTGCCATGACGGGGACCATACAATCTCTGGCTGTCCTCCTACTTCCAGCAAGAGAAACTATCTTAAACCAAAGAGACGCTACACCTCAAGCCTGATATTGCAACATTTGCAAACTCATAGAGGATTTTGATCATGCTGCTAGAGGTCACTAACTGCCTAAGGATCCTTGGGTTTGGAAAGAATTTAAATGAAACTTTTGACAGTGTTGTTGTTTTTTTTTTCCCCCAAAATCTTTCAGAGTGGGTATCATAGGTGGGATTCCCAGGGAAGCTGCTCTAAGTCAGAGGTAGCTTACTGGGGAATGCTTTTCATGTAAGGGAGTGGAGAAAGCAAGGTTTAGGCAAGATGCAGTTACCACAACCTTCAGCTGATCCTACAGGGGTCTTCAGAGATTAACCAAATTAAGTCAGGGGGACGTGCCTTTACACCAGCATCCTAGTCATTGCATGTGGGCTGTCCCTGGGGAAGTGGGTTTAACCTTGGACAAAGCAGTTCCCTTTAACCAAAGGTGATTCTTTAGGAGAGACTCCTCAGCTGTGACCTGTCAGAGGGCCCTGAGACTGAGGGCCTCATTCCTGAAAGGGAGGGAAGGATGCACAGGGCATCTTCTTAGGGTTTTCACCTACACTTACAGAAGGTCAAGGGAAATTCTGATGGAATAAAATGACTACATTCTGCCCTTCATCTCAAGAATACTTTATAACACATTCTGTGATATCTCCTGGACTCTGTAATAATTTCTGCAAGAATTACTTTCAGTTTAGGGCATTTCTGCATTCAAAGACTTTTTCTTAGTAATAATATATTCTTCAATATTTCTTTGACCTTCTTCTCCTGTTTGCTCTTTAATTTTGCATGCTATTATGATAAAGTACAATGCTTAAATAGAGATGGAAATAGTTCTTTCAACAAAAATCATTATGTGCATGCAGTATGATAGACTATCTCACTGTAAAATCCAAGAAATCCATATCAATTTATGGACCTAGAGATAGACATAATTAAAGTCCTCCTAAGTAGAATAAATGTAAGGGACAGAGGGGAGTTGTCATGGCAACAAAAAATCCTGATTTTCCTCATTTTATACCACAAATGTATTAACTTTTATGATACCTTAAAATTTCTGCTACATTCTATTTTAATCAGTGGCCATTTTGCATATTATATTTGCTAGATATGCAGCTGAATCCTTCTTTCTTGCAGTTTAGCTTTTTACATTACATCGTAAAGTTTGGGTTTTTTTTAATCTGGTATTAAGAAATCTCTTTCTGGAAGGTATAGTTTTCTCAAGAGCAAAACAGTTTTAAAGGCTTTTTCTTCTGTGTAATTTTAAATAATTCAGGTTTATAATATACTGACAATATAAACATATGGGGAAAAAAACAGAGTATCCTATAACAAGGCTGACATTTTTAAGTGTATCTTTCCAACCTGTTTTATACAAAAGATCTTATCTAGAGAAATTGGACATACTTTATATAATGTCTCATAATTTGCATTTTCATCTAATTCTCTAATGTATTTCCAGGTTTGTAAATATTTATCTTTAAAATAATTCTAATAACATTATTTTATGGATTACCACAATTTAAGTCTCTCTGTTAGGTAGTTTCTGGTCTTCTAATACTATAAATAAGTTACTACAAACATCCTTATATTAAATGAATTCTTTACTGTGAATTCCTAGAAAAAGAATGAGTGCTTCTACAGCTTTTAACATGTTCTCTTACTTTGGCCTCGATAAAGTATTTTTCAAAACTATGGTCTTTACCCATTGCCAAGTTTTTTGTATCCTCACCTTCACATCTATATTTATCCTCATTTACAATTAATATATATTAACTTTCAGTTTTTTGACTATTTGTTAAATTAAACACATTTTTTTTTTTTTTGGTAGGAGGGATTTGCATTTCTTTCTTTTAGAATTGCTTGCTTGTGTCCTTTGTACCCAACCTTCTTCTAGGCGGGAATTTATTTTTCTATTCAATAATATTTCTCTTGGCATATTCAAGATGTTAAATTCCATTTTAACAAACTCAATGACTATACCTCAAAATTAAGCAGTCTCTTTCCTATTAGTAAGATGACTTGTATTTTCTATTTACTGCTAAACCAATTCAAAACAAAATCATAAATACCTTTCCAGTGCTGATTTAATTGTTTCATAATACTTAAATGTTATTACTGGAATAGACTAGTGGAAGGAACTATGGATCAGGCTAAATCTGTGTAGAACAAATCACTTAACCTCTCCACAA
Organism: Monodon monoceros; assembly: GCF_005190385.1. NCBI lineage: Eukaryota > Metazoa > Chordata > Mammalia > Artiodactyla > Monodontidae > Monodon > Monodon monoceros. The sequence continues at coordinate 61,698,145 of NW_021703783.1, forward strand.
CCATTTCTTTTCCCTGTAAAATATGATAAGTTACTTTTCAGGGTTGTAATGAGAATTGAGGATATTATACTTGAATATCAGTGCCAGCATTTTGGCACATAGTAGGTTCTTAATAAATGGCATCTTTAGTTTTTCTTAGCCTCATTTAATGTTATTGTATCTTAACAGGTCCCTTAGCATAGTGATTTTCCAAACTGTAGGTCACAAACCAATAGTTGTTTGTGAAACTAATAAATATAACTAGAATTTTTTACTAAAATAGAACAGAATAGAATGGAATGTATCAGAATATCTCACACATAGTAAGGGCAACTTTCTTTATGTGAAATGTGTTCCATATTTAATATATAGGGGGAGAGTGTGTATACTGGAGCACAATACAATGTACTTCTTACTAAGGGTCATAGTCCAAAACTTCTTCAAAAAACCCACTATTTTATTAGATTTTAGTCTCATAGCGTACAAGTCCCTTATACTAGTAGCTAGGACACCTAGGTTCAAATCTCAACTCCACTAATTACTGCTATCTGTCTTTGAACCAATTGCATAACTTCTGTATGCCTTAGTCTCCTCACCTGTAAAATGGGTGCTAATTATACCTATCTCATGAGAATGGTGTGAGAACTCTATTATTTCATATATCTCAGCCACTTAGCAGATCCTCAATAACTGTTGGCTGTTTTTTATCAAGACTTGAGTAGAACATAAATTTTTTTACTAAATAAACAAACAATGCCACCTGCACTAAAGTACATAAGAGAGTATAAAGTCATCACATTAGTCAGGACTGAATAATAAGCTAGTTTTTCCACCTGCAAAATGATGCTTCTTGATAAGCATCTTATTTCCATAAATATGCATTTTCGAGAGCCATGTAACTGTTCTTAGTTTTGTTATTTACAAACACTATCTCTCAAAATATAAAGGAATGAAAATAAATTCAGCAATTGGTCTTTCTTTGTCAGTATATTAGATCCTTAATTGCCCATTATCTCTTTATAATTTGTGAAAGACCTTTAATTTCACAGTGGTATACATTAAGTAAAAGAAGCACTGTCTGTATATTTCTTACATAATCTTTTCTTGATTTTTAAAACAATCAGAAATGGTAGGGATAATATCATTGGCTAGTAAGTTCCAAGTTTATAGATTTTGCCTTTTTTGATAAAACACCTTGCAAACTGTACCTTATGTCTGAAGAGGATTCTTTCTGGAAATTATAGAAACATTCTTTGCTTCCTTCACAACAACAACAACAAGTACTACGTAAGCTTCAAGTGCCTTTTCTAAATGTTGACTTTGTTTAATAAAAGCCTTACTTTTCCCAAAGCCTTTTAGATCATTCAACTTATATATACAAATGTTTTATATATATTCCAAAATAAACTTGGAAAATTTGAAAATATTTAACAATCCAAGAGAAAGGACCCAAACATCTCCATGCACAAAAGCTATAAACAACTGTGTAGCCAGTTGGAGGGAGCAGCCAAACGTCAGGCTCGTCCCAGCAATGATATCCCACTTCCAGAACATGACGGAAATTGAGCTGAAACAGACAATATACCTTTAATTTAATGATGGCACTGTTGTATTTAGCTATTCTATTTAGCACAATCGTTTCCTTTAAATCCCACAGCAAACCATAATTCCTCAAATATCCTCAACTATCCTGTGGAGATAAGTAATGATAATTGCATCTGGTGATTCTCATAGCAGAGGAACAAATTCATTTTTTAATACACACAGATATTTTATGCATATGTATGTGTTTGTGAGTGTGTAATTGTAGTCTTGCTAAGTCACATGAAATATGAGTGAAGGCATCATCAATATCGATAGCTTCACCTAGGTTGTGCGAACAGTACTCCAGATTTTTGCAGGGAGACAAGAGCCAAAGCTAAACAGAATCAGAAAATCAGGGAAAGCTTCTGGAAAGTGACCCTGAGTTAGAAAAAATAAAATTTTTTCACAGTCTGGAAAAGTCTGAGCTGCCAAATGCTATTAGGGAGGGATAGATAAATCAATCGATTGATTAATCAATAGAAGGAACAAACTTGCAAGCCAGACATTGTGCTAATTCTTTGCATGGATTAAAACCTTACATACTTGGTATGATTACTCTCCTTTTACAAATGAAGAAACTCAAGAACAGAGAAGCCCTGAACCCCTATCTGTCTCATTCTACCCCTTAGGATTGTATTAGTGGCTACTATTGAAAAATTCAAAGCTTTGAAAAGAGAACTAATCTATTATAAAATTTGATTATCTATGTATCGCAGCCTCATCCTTGATCTCCTTTCAGGAGACCCAAAGTCTCTAGATTTTGATTAAGAGTTTAATAAATCCCATACATTTGAGATTATTCTACTTTCACTAAATATGTAAGTAGGCGTAATTAATGCACAGAAGGTTTGAATTCTATAAAAATCCTTTATCTGCTTGCTCGTTATTTCCATTTCTTTGCAACTCAGAAGGGCTTTATGGGTCCATCAACTTTCCTGCTGAGACTGTGAAGTTAGGCCCAGGCCTATTTGTATTTATCTATTTCTGCCCCAAATCATGTCCACTCTCACCAGCACAGTCTGAAAACTTACATCACACAGTAAAAGTATTTAAGTCCAGAATACGTTTAGATTGGAGAATATGACTTCATTTGTACCCCTTTAGAAGACCTCCCTTACATTTATACAGCACTTCACAGGTACTAAGAAAAATCTAGGCAGGGCAGGTTTTGATTCTTCATATTTCAAAAGATGTATTAATTAAGAAGTTTAATGCCTTGTCAAACTTCATTTAGCTAGTGAAGAAAACTAGAACTGTTTTCTGTATTCAAGGCTAAGATTTTTTTCACTGACTACCTTAAGGATTCATTTTTTTTAATATTTTGAAGATAACATTTTAAATAATTGAATAAATTTAATCATTTATATTATTAACTATATAATTCAATAATATAATCAAACTAAATAAACTGAAATAATTAAAGTCATGTTTTATCATCAGCACCTTAGTCTATATAGTCAATCACGCCACATTTACAGTGGCTTCAAAAATTCAGCGTAAGCTGGGACAAAGTGAGAGAGTGGCATGGACACATATACACTGCCAAATGTAAAATAGATAGCTAGTGGGAAGCAGCTGCGTAGCACAGGGAGATCAGCTTGGTGCTTTGTGACCACCTAGAGGGGTGGGATAGGGAGGGTGGGAGGGAGGGAGGCGCAAGAGGGAGGAGATATGGGAACATATGTATATGTATAACTGATTCACTTTGTTATAAAGCAGAAACTAACACATCATTGTAAAGCAATTATGCTCCAATAAAGAATTTTTAAAAAAAATTCACCCCCCAAGACAAGTGAATTATTGATCATAGTATTATCTACAGTAAATGTCAAAAAAAAAATAACTGGGCAGAAAGCATGCTATCAATAAATGAGATTCAAGAACTAATTTCTGTATAACATTCAGGAATCTTAGAATATCAGTGTTACAATAGTATTCTTTACACCCATTTTAAAATTTACTAACATTTTGAATGTGCTATCTTTTATAATTTATCAACACTTCCAATATAAATATTTGGTCTCTCCTTTTCGGAAACGCAAAACGTTTAGAGTATAGAGCATGTATGTTGTCAGCAATTGTTTCATGGACATTTCAGTAGGATATGGGTTAAAAAGTTAAATCTATATAGCAAGTAATTGCCTGTATAAGTAACTAATAGATTTGACAGTTTCATTTTATTGTTAGGAGAAAATGCTTTCAATAACTATGTCTGGTCTTACCTTCTGGGGAAGAACCTTCTCTGTGGTTCCATAAATATTTCATGAACCAACATAAAGTAATATGCTAATGACAGGCTATTTACCCAGAGAGCAGATGTGCCCTCTGATGTTTTTTCATCTCTAGAATAGATCTGATGTGGGGTCAGTTAAACCATTTTGAATTGTTCTTTTTTTTGCTTCCCTCCCCTCACAGTTTCACCTGAACCTAAAATGGTGAGCGAGAGTCATCATGAGGCCCTGGCAGCCCCGCCAATCACCACTGCTGCGACTGTTCTACCAAATAATGCCACAGAGCCAGCCAGTCCTGGGGAAGGAAAGGAGGATGGCTTTTCTAAGCTGAAGGAAAAGTTTATGAATGAGTTGCATAAAATTCCATGTGAGTATTGTATATTGTTACTTGAGCAAAAATAAATGGTTGAAAATCAACGTACCCATTGGGAGGAAAAGTATTCCTCTTAACCTAAGCGTACATTTGATTTTTTTATTATTGGAATGGTAGTATTCCAAAAATAAAATGGAATATTCTTGGAAATGGAATATTCTTCTTAAGGATTTAAATATACTTAATAAATGAAAATCCAATTTATAAAACAAACTATCTTGTGTTTAACGTAGGTGGGCTCTTTTTTTAATCTTCTTCAATGTCTCTTTCTCCAGAGAATGTTAACGTTTTATGTGTTGTGTATTTTAGATTTGTATTTATGAAATCATTCCATTGTAAAGATTATTCCTAAGCAATAGCTAAAATGTACTTTCCCATTATTACAAGTGTGGTTTTCTTTCACTCATCTGTTAATATTTCAAAAGCTTTTGCACACTTTTTCACATTTTCTTTGTTGTCATTAGGAAAGAAACAATAACCTGGACCTAAGTTTATTTGTGTGGGTATAGCACTAAGTCCAACCAGCGCCATTTAATTTAAATCATAAACTACAGGTTTGTCTTTTTTCTTCAGAGATGAACATTTACTATGCGCTAGACACTTCTCTAGGTTCTGGGGAAGTAAGTTTTGGCCCTCACAAAGCTTTTATTCTAGTGGGGGAAAAGAAATCATCAGTAAGGAGGCAAATGTTTATGGTACATCATGAAATGGTGAATAATATAAGGAAACAGAAGGAGAGTAAGTGGGAAAGGGAAGGGGGTAGAGGGTAAAAGGTTATTATTTTTTAGGATTATCTGAGCTGATTTCCTTTGTAAGGAAACCTGGAGGAAGTAGGGAAGAAAGTTCTAAAGCCTGTGTTATACAAAGGCCCTTAGGCAAGAATCTGTCTGGAATGGCAAGGAGCTCAGTGTGCCTTCGGTAGAATAACACAAGGTAGAGAATGGCAGAAGACAAACCTGAGGCCCTGTTATATGGAGCCTAGTGAATTGTTCCAAGGAAGCTGGGTTTTACTCCGAGTGAAATAAAATGGCTTCGCAACATTCTGAGCAGAGGTACCCCATGATCTGACATAGGTTTTTCTTAAAAATCACTCTTGCTGTTGTGTTGAAAATGTGCTTAGAGGGGCAAGGACAGAAGATAAAGCAGGCTGTTGCAATCATCTAGATGAGAGATTTACCAAAGTTATAAGAGTTATTCTATAAGGACATTGAGAAACTAAATGAAAACTACAGGGAATCAATTTCTTATCCTCCCAGGAATTAACAACTTGTTCATCTGTTTGTCCACAGATGTCCACATTGCAAATCCAAGTGCATCTGAGAGACACTCTTAGCTCAGTTGTCAGTAATTTCCATTCCCAGCATGAAGCTCCATAACCTAGGGAAGATGGAGATGGTCCAATAGAGCGATTCCCTAGGATGGAAAACACAGGCTCTCAGGTTCTCTTCCTTGCTCTGCTGCTGAGCTGATGGACTGATTTGGGTATCTTTTGATATGACTTTGAAGTCATAACTACAGGGCAAAAGCCAAATGCATCTGTCATGGGGGCAAACTCTCACTTGAATATTTTATCCAAATGCTTGCTCTAAAAGAAATGTGTTAGAGGGAAGCAGAGATAGAAAAGAGCACCACCAAATCAAACGCGTATTCTGCCTTGTCTTCAACATCATTTCCTTCTCTGGAAGAGTAAACAATATGAGAAGCAATGGCAGTGAGATTTAATGTTCCCCGTGTATCCACACACCCATTCTCTCATCTCCTTTAGGCCTTCACCCAATAGCATCTTCTTAATTAGGACTTCCCCAACCATGCTATTTAAAACTCTAACCCGTTTACCCCACCCAATCTTTGCCAGCATTTCCTGTCCTCTCCCTTGCTCTCCCTTGCTTTATTTCTCACTGTATCACTTAGCACCGTCTGAAATGCTATGTATTTTATTATCTGTTGTTCAGTTGCTCTGGCTCTCTCCAAAATAATGTAACCTCTATGAGTGCAAGAAGTTGGGTCTGTTCTATGCATAGTTTCATCCCTGGTGATCCTTAATATATACGGGGCACTCAATATCTATTTGTTGAGTGAATTAATGAATGAATCAATGTTGATTTAACTTATATCCTGAACCACCCACTCTTAGATTTTCAGGCCTTAAGATGCTGAAAATTTAAAGCATATGAAAAAATTTAAACAACAACGTCCTACTGTATGGCATAGGGAACTATATTCAATACCCTGTGATAAACCATAATGGAAAGGAATATGAAAAAGAATGTATAAATATGTATAACTGAATCACTTTGCTGTACAGCAGAAATTAACACAACATTGCAAATCAACTACAATAAATTTTTTTAATTTAGTTTCTAACACCAAAGAAAGCATCATTTCAATGCTTGACTGTGTCATTCACATTGAAAAAACAAGTTGTTTCCATATTTATAGTCATAACTCCATCATTTAGCCTTCTCCACTTAGTGCCAGCTATTACTTTATACTCTCCTCCCTGTGTATCAGCAGGAAAAGAATCAGCTGGGAAAAAATATCTATGCAACTCTCCCTTCTTTTTTTTCTTTCCCTTGGCTAACCTTATTTCTTTCCTTCTTCCCAAGCCACTACCTGTGTTTCTTCCTTGGGCACTGAGAATTAGACCGGGAAATCAGCCTTCCTCCATGGAGATTTGCTTTTGACCAGCAACCTAAAATAATAGAATGCCAGAGGATCTAGGTAACACCTCTAGAAATATTATGTTGCTGGCCTCTCTCCTTGATTTAATGGGAAGAAACAACTGAGATACCTAAAATTTTTAAACGGTTTGGTAAATAAGTTTAGGAAAACTAAATAATAAATACAGCCATGCAGGTTTATGATAAATATTGTAACGGCGTATTTTACACTTTCATTTTAATCCATCACAATTTTTACTGCCCGTGTAATTGAAATTTCTACTGGGATTTATACACAGAGAGCAACACTCAACAGAAATGAAACAGATCCCTAAATCAAATTCCTTTAGGAGCATATGTTATATAAAGGTTATCACTTTTGACTTGGCATAATACGGTGATGCTAATGACAGGTAACAAATTAGAATATTAATTGATTTCCGTCTCTGAACTAAATCTTGGCTCTCTGGCAGATGTGTTTTTTTGCAAAATTGATAGCAAACAGCTTTAGTCTGTCACTTGAAATTCCCACTTGTGAAAAGAGAGGTGTCACAGTGGCAAGGAGTGTGCATGTCATTAGTTGGGTAATCTGCAGAGTCCAGCACGGAGCATATTCAAACCAAATTGCCCGACGATATCATCCACAACACCACAGGGGTTTCAAATAAAAAAAGGAAAAGGAAATGGTAAATGCTGAGCATTTTTATCTTTCAATTCGTTCTGCACACTGTTATCTAAATGAAGCAGACAAGGTTTTTCAGAATGTTTCTTTATTTTGCAACTTTGATTTTAATATGACTAGGGCCGTGGTTGGTTTGTAAAGCATGAACTTGTGTCATCCAAATAGCTGGGATTAAGGTTTTGATATTCATGAGCTTCTTGAAGTAAAGTGCAACTTTCCTGAAGCACAGCAGAAAACCAAATAGCCGGAACTTGACTTTGAGTCTAGAATAAGAGCAAGTGGGCTAAGGGTAGTTATGTGATTTGTGCAGAAATACTATTGGATAGACAGTTTAAACAGGGATTAAAAACACAAGCTTTGGTTACAGACTGCATGGGTTCAAATCTTAGCTCTGCTACATCCTAGCTCTGTGACCTTGGGAATTATTTCATCTTTCTGTGCTTCAGTTTCTGCTGGTATAAAATGGGGGTTAAAAATAATATCTCCATCATCGGGTAGTTGGGTAAAGGCATCAATGCATAGGAAGTGCTTAGAGTGTCTGGCACAGAGTAAGCATCCTATAAGTGTTAGCTATTATTAGAGTCTAGTTGTCATTTTTAACAAGTGTATTTCTCTTTCAGAAAAGCCCTCTATTCAGGTCAGACACCCAAATTGAGAAAATTCCAGAAACTTTGCAGCCAAATATTCAAGCATTGCCTTCTTTAAACACGTTCCAAGGATGCCTGTTCTAGGAAAGACAGATTCCTTCTTGGTGTTTCCTCTTCCCATCACGTCTAATTTTCTTTTTTTCCTTTGTAATTTCATTTTCTTACTCCCTCATTCCTTTTAGCCTACAGGTATGCTCAAAAAAGTCCACATATTTGCAAGTGCCTAGTGAAATTCTATGCATCGTAGGTGATTCAGAAATGTCAGTTTCCTTCTTTCATGCTCTAAGATTTTCTTCTTCCTTTACCTCCTCCATCACCCACCATTCTCACTTCCTCCTTCGTATCTACATCAAACTGATTGGAAACCATAACCTAGATCCTGACATCTATTTCTTCAACTTCCATTAACAACTCAGCTTCTTCTGCTCTGATCTGCATTGTCAAGTACTATTAAAAGGGTCACCAGGTACTTCCTTTTGCACAATTATGAGGGTGATTGTCAACCTTCATTTGGTCAGATATTTCTGTGTCGTCATTATGACCAGCGGTCATCATCTGAAAAATCTTGATTTCCAGGAGTCTACTCTCATTTCCTCCTCTTGCTTCCTTCCCTCCTTATTCTCTTTCATTGACTGGTCCTCCCTTTTCATTATCTTTCCTTCCCTGAAGTGGTAGATGTCATGGTTTCCAGGGTTCCATTTTTAATCCTGTTGCAATCTTATTCTCCATGCTTTCCCTGGACCATCTCGTTCCCCTGGCTATTCAGATAGGAAATCTCACTATTATCCTTGTCTCCCTCATCTATTGCACCTCCAATTCCATACCCGCATTCATTTAAGTCCTGTGAAATCTCCTCCTAAAAAACCTCTCAAAACCAGCCAGCACTTTGCTTTTCTCTCTTCCTGGATTCCCTTACCCAATTAACCCTGACACGTTCTTTTTTTTTTTTTTTTTTAATCACTCAACCAGTTCAGATGTTACCATTTAGATGAGAAGTTGCCTCATTTCCCAAAGCACAATTGTTTGAGTCATCCTCCAGCCTTCAAAGCTCTTCATTAAAATCTTTGTCTTGGTTACCTTGTTTTGTTTGGTTATATCTGTCTTTCTCACTGAAATGTAAACTCTTCAGAGGCAGGGACAATTTCTTACACACATTCGTATCCCCAATCCCCAATTTGAAAGTATCTGCCACCATGCTAGAAACTATACTATAGGTATTACCATATTACAAATATTAACATTACACCAAATACTGTGCTTCTTGTGCCATGCTTGGAGAAACTATGATCTAGAAAGCAATAGTTTTCAAACATTTTAGCCAAGGATCCCTTTGTTCAAATAAAATATTATACGGAAACCTATGTACAGGAAGTCAGAGCTGCCTTGGTGAGTAAACGCATCTTCCTCACTCACCCTCCCAAGGCTTATTAGCAGCTACAAAGACACCTGGCTGTATGGAACACAGTTTGAAGGCAGTGGCCTCAACAAGTGGTAGATATATCAGTGTTATCCCTCACAGCAATAACCAGTGAAACTCAACAACCAGTAGTGATATAATTGGTTAAATATGGCACAAGCAAATATTCATCCATGAGGAAAAATGCAGTCTAGTAACTTTGTTTTCCCTCATGGGGCTGCAGAATGAATATAATGCTACTGCCATATGTTAGTGTCAAGAACACAATGTTAATTCAAGAAGATAATTTCAAGAAACGTAGGAAGAGAACCCTTAGGAACATATAGTAATGCATAGCATGTGAAGAACAATAATTATTGTAACGATTGCCAATGTTCATTGAGCACTTAGCATGGGCTGTGCATTCTGTGAAATCAACCTCCATTCTGCCCTGTAAAATCTCTACTAGGTGTGAATAATTATTCTCCCCATTTTACAGATAAGAGAGCTGAAGCCTAGTAAGGCACACATGGTGCAGGTTGTAGGTGCAGGGCTGTGTCAGGAACATTTTTGCAGTTTTTTTGCCTTCACAAAATATCACAAAGACTGCAAATCACCTCCACTGTTGCTTATCTCCACTGACTTGAAACTCTTAGGGCTCTATGTGCCTGTTCAGAGATACTGGTTGGTATTTGATGTTCATCTCTTTTTATTTGTTTTACTAAGTGAATACTTGGAATACAAGTTTAGTACTAATTCAGAGTTTCTCCTCGGCTTGAAAGGCAAGTGTTTATTCACTTTATGCTTCTGCATTTCTTTTATTGGACTCACTCTAACAGATTGTCATGTGAATCAATAATCCATTACTACCTAAGTACTAAGAGTTAGATTCTGTTGCACTGTATAGATGAACTCCTCAAATACCATCCACTGACTCAGCTTCTGCTCTCATCTGTTGACTCTGTACTTCTCACATTTCAGAAAAGCACTGGCTAAAATGTTAAGTGAAATTATTCATTGTTAACCTCTACTAAATTGAAATATCTATGAGAAAAAAGCCAATGCTGGTGAGTGTTATTTTCAGAGCAAGTGCTTTGCAATATTGAGTTACTTCATCAGTGCAATGCCGAAGGAATCTACTTGGAACAAGGACACTTAGAGATAAGGGTTGCAGTTCACAGCACAATGTAATGATTCATGCTTACACTCAATAAATGGTTTCGTTTATTTATATCATTTTTCAAGTTTAACTCTGATTCAAAACATAGGAAATGCATACGTGTATATGTAAATACAATGTGAATTCAATGTGTGTGTGTATTGAGTTACCATGAAAAACTTAATCCTAGGGCAGAAAGTCAGTTTGGTTCTTAAAATTTTGAGTTGGCACTGCCCCTTATAGGATATTATGAATATTCGTTGGGCCGTTTGTATTGTGCTGATAAATGAGCATGAGGGGCAGCTACTGGCATTTAGAGGCCCTGGGCCCGGGAACCTACACGTCTTCCAACATGTCAGACAGTTTCGCACAATGAAAAGTTGTTCCACATCCTGCACAAATTTCACAATCTCCCTGGGATGTGCATATGGAAGGAGCCCCTGTTTATAATTATCTGAACCTAGACTGACTTGACATAAAATGTTAAAGTGTTTTCTGCGTGGCTCTGATATAAACTGAATATTCTAGCTTTTATTCTAATGTTTTCCTAACCTCTGAACTTTCACTTGCTCCTGACTTTTTGCAAATCTTCTGTCTTATTTCATTAATTCCAAACATCCCTTTTAGCAGTTGCAAGCATTTGATTACTTCATCGTGTCTTCTAGTAAAGTTTTGTCTGAAGATTTTTACAGTGAACTGTGAATTATTTCATTACAAATTACTTTATTATTTCTCCTATAGTATAGTTAGCACATTTTATTCATTTGTAAAACTTATGTGGGTATGTTGTATTATCTATTATTTACTCTGAGTAAAAGGATTGTTATAAAATATTCATTATACTACTGATTTTAAAGAGCAAGTGTGTAATCTGACTCTATCAACATCCTATATTCAACGTATAAACCTAACAAAATTATAGGCTACGGATGCTGTATTTCAGGAAGGTTGTTTAAATGTGTCCTTGAATTTTGTTTCCCTCTTGGAAGCCTATTATGCAGAAAATTCCCCCAAGAAATTCATGCCTTTAAAATTAATTAGTGTTGTGAGATTTTATAAGCCTCCAAAGCATGGGTAATACAGAGTAACAGTAAGCACATTAAGCCACCCAGTGAAGTTAAGATCTCAGCGAAGTTTCTAAACCTTATTTAGCTACATCCCATTAGCATTTCAAAGATATTAAGTAAACACACCTAAGAAAAATAAGGGGAGTGAACAATATTTTGGACATATATTAAAAATAGCTCAGGAGGGCTTCCCTGGTGGCGCAGTGGTTGAGAGTCCGCCTGTCGATGCGGGGGACACGGGTTCGTGCCCCGGTCCGGGAAGATCCCACATGCCGCGGAGCGGCTGGGCCCGTGACCCATGGCCGCTGAGCCTGCGCGTCCGGAGCCTGTGCTCCGCAACGGGAGAGACCACAACGGTGAGAGAGAGACCCGCGTACCGCAAAAAAAAAAAAAAAAAAAGCTCAGGAATCACCTTGCTGAAATACTGTACCAATAGATAAATACATTTAAAACTAATTTTAAACATCTATTTCTCACCACATAGCAGTTGCATGTCAAAATACAGGCTACATTTTCACTCAGGGAAGTCTGACTATAAATGCAAATCTATAAAAAAAAAAAACAGCAAAAGGAAAGAAGCTGAGAGACTGCCGTTTTCTCCTATTCTAATGACTATGTAGATTTTTTATTGCACTGCTGACCTGTCAGGTTTGTGCCAGTTTCTATTAAATTAGATAAAGAATTTAGAAGCGGAAACCAGAGAGAAATTATGCGATGTGCCATTATCTTTTTAGCACTCGTCTTTATTTTTCTTTGTTTTGATTTTCATTTCTGAGAATACTATAATAAAGAGATTTGAACTTGTTTTCTTCTCAGTCCACATGCCTCCTCACTCTGCCTTTTTAGTGAACTTAGATAACTTTGAAATAAAGATTAAGAAGATATTGGCCCAGGGCTTCCCTGGTGGCGCAGTGGTTGAGAGTCCGCCTGCCGATGCAGGGGACATGGGTTCGTGCCCCGGGCCGGGAGGATCCCACATGCCGCGGAGCGGCTGGGCCTGTGAGCCATGGCCGCTGAGCCTGTGCAAGATATTGGCCCATTTAAAAGTTTCCTCACCAAGCAACACTTTCACTGAAACCACTGTCCTGGAGGAATCTCAAAATCACTTCAACCCTCTGCCTTTTTCTCTTTCAAGCTTTTTACATACATACGAGTTTTTTTTAAAGGCAACAGTAAGCTACAAATAATAGAAATATATTTGACTAACAATTATGCCATTTATGGAAAGGAGTGTGTACCTGTCCACAAAAACTTAGAAAAGAGCCAGGATCTCATGGTAATAAACTTTAATTGATAGAGTTACATGGTTCAATGCCTTGCAAGTAAAATTTTATTGCAATAATTTTTTTTCATAAGGATTTGGATCAGATTCTTTAAAATCAGTAAACTATTGCAGTAGATTAAAAACACTGCTGTTATATAAATATTACCCCCTAAATTCTTCTGTACACTTCAGTAGCCTTAAGTTTTAAGACTTTGACCATAATTCTAAATTAGTCACTCAGAGGCTCTGGCCCAGTATTAGTTATTAACCCGCAGTAGGGGAGCATTGTTTGCTACAGTAAAAGGCCAGAGGGTGAGCTCTGGAGTTGTTCTGCCTTGGTTCAAAGTCCCAATTCTGCCATTGCTACTACATGACCTTGGGCAAATCATTTAATCTCTCTGTAAAATGAGGATAATAATAGTACTTACCTCTGGGAAGGTGTGAGCAGTGAAGTATTAATATACATAAAGTGCTTTAAACATTGTCTGGAATATAACATGGGCCATATTCAAAATTCATAAACTCCTAATGCCTATTTATATAGCTCCTACTGTGTGCTAGGCTGTGTATGCCATGCTTAGGAACTAAACTAAAGCACATCATTCTAACTTGTTTCTGGCTTCAATAGCATTACAGGCTCAGAATTTTTCTACCTGAAGGACCTCTAAATTAAACTGTCTTAGCAAGACATCAACAGTATTGTAAGATACGATATGATTTTTGCATACATTCCAGTCTCATCTGCAATTATTCACCCTCACACAGTTGGTTCTGTCAATACAGACACTCTTAGAGTTACTGAATTTATTATGCACATTGTCCCATGCTTCCAGGTCTTTGCACAGACTCTCTCCTCTGCCTGAAATTGCTTGCTGGCCGCTGCTTGTCTAGCTGGACTACTTTTAGTTATGCCTACGGGCTCAACTCTTTTTTAAAGGTCTTCCTGTCCTCATGCTACCAATCCCGTAATCTAATATTCATCAGCAATTCTCCCTCTGTAATAAGTCTGTGCTTTACATATGTTCATAATTTTTACTTTCTATTTTACTTTTGTGTTCTCTCTCTTAATATGAACCAGTCTGCGTGAGATCAGAACACTGTCTTTTCATCTTTGTGTCTCCAACCTCAGCACAAAACTTGGCTCATAGTAGGCAGAATTATTATTCTCCTTTAGCCCAAAAGAGCCTACATAACTATATTAACAAGAAAAGGACTTCCAATCATAGATACAGAGGACAGATTGGCAGAAGCCAGAGGCAGGCGGTGGGGTGGGGAAAATGGGTGAAGGGGGTCAAAAGGTACAAACTTCCAGTTATAAAATCAATCAGTCATGATGGACAGATGGGGAAGTAAGTTACAGCATGGTGACTCTAGTTAGTAACACTGCATTGTATATTTGAAAGTTGCTAAGAGAGGAGATCTTAAAAGTTCTCATCACAATACAAAAACATTTCTAACTGTGTAGTGATGGATGTTAACTAGACTTATTGGGGTGATCATTTCACAACGTATACAAGTATTGAATCATTGTGTTGTACACCTGAAACTAATATAATGTTATATGTCAATTATATATCTATTTAAAAAAGGGCTTCCAAATGGGTATCACTGGAAAGGGGTAATAATAATAATCAAGGGTGAAATTCAACATTATGCTGGACTAAAGATGGGCCACCCTCCAGATCCCTTTTGCTTTCCCCTCAACCACTCAGCCCTTCACAATCATCTTTTCTCACCTTTGATTTTCCTCTCCCTTTGCTCAGCCTTTGCCATCTGCTGTTTTGTTTTCTTTCCTCCTTGCCTGTGTTGTATCAAAATGTTAGGAACTGTTTGCTTCTCTTTGGCCTGGTGGCAGCCCAGTCTGATTCATCACTGAGATACAAACCGCCACCCAATCGGTCCTGAGTACACAGCTCTCCCCACAAGTATTTTTATTCAAGTGGAGACCTGGGACTTAATACCAGTTTCATGTTTTAGTTTTTAAAATAGTGCACGGTCCTGCAATGCCCAGGAAACAAGATGAGCTCATTTCTCTCAACGATTGCTGAACCACACAGCCCGGTTTCCTGTGCATTCACCGAGAGAGTTCAAAGGGATCGCTAAGTGTTGCGTTACGGCAGCTTTTACCACACTGGGTACTTTGTGAGGTTTTCTCTGCTGAGTAGCTGTTCATAGGAAACTTGTATGAGTCTCCCTGTCTCACTTATCAGCCACACAAAGCACAGCCCTTCAGTCTTTGGGGGACTGTTGCTGCCGATGAGGCCACAACGGTGGATATCATTTGAAGTCGTGCTTCAGAACGGCCTTGCCAGCCATCTTCTGCCCACACTAACTGGAACTGTTCCATGCCACCTCACCTTTCCACGGCTGCTGTCATCCATCCACCTGTCTTTTCCGTACCTGTTAATGTGGCTCTGATGTGATTTACCTGGCTGTCTTTCAAGTCCTCATCAGTAGAGACTCTGTTTTGCTACTTTGCCTTCCGTAGCCTTCGCCTCTAACAGCAACGCTACTGATGTGAAAGCCCAGGAACTCTCGTAAGAGTTCGAGTTTGATGATCTTTCTAAAAGTTGAGCACCACGTGATTTCACCAGCGCCTCAATTACTGGAAAACGGATCATTTCCCGAAGTCAGTTCTGCTGCTTTTATCCTCCAAGGGAGCTCGATGCACCTTTGCTTCTATCTGGATTCCCTGATTTGGCCATTCATTCAGCCAGGGACAGTGGACCTGTCTGTACAGACACCCAGTGCCATGTGCCTCAGACACCCAGTGCCATGTACCTTACCCTTCCTGATACTCTCTTCTCCCTTGGTTCCTGACACTTTAATCGTCTTTCGTTTTGAGTGTTCTTTTTCTCTTTGCCTCCTTCAATCACTGATAGGTACTTTCCAAGGATCTGCCTTTGGCATTCATCTACTGCTATGATTTCTTCATAATTTCAGGACTTTCAGTATTCTCTTTATGTAAATCATACTTCTAAACTCAATCCCCAGTCTTGATGTCTTTACTGAGCTCTCCCCTTTTGTTCAATTAACCTTACTAAGGAATGATTTACATACAATAAGATGCACCCACTGCAAATGTACAGCTCTGTGCATTTTGACAAGTATATGAAATGTAACCACCCCTCAAAAAAATGCCTCTAGTCCCTTTCCAGAAATTCCTGCCCTGGTTCTAGGTGATAACTGATCTGCTTTCTGTCACTATAAATTATTTTTGACGGTTCAAGCATTTCATGAAAATGGAACTACGCACTGTGTAGTCTTTTGCATCTGGCCTCTTTCACTGAGCCTGGTGTTTTTGAGATTCATCCATGTTCTTTTATATACCAGTAATTCATTTCATTTTATTGCTCAGTATTCTGTTGCATAGATATCCACAATTTGCTTATCTATTAACGAGAGTTTAGGTTGTTTTCAGTTTGGAACTCATAAGATAAAGCTGCTGTAAATATTCGTGTGCAAGTCTTTGAGTTGACATGTCTATGTTTTCCCTTGGGGAGTACCTCGGTGTGGAACTGCTGAGTAGTAGCGTAGAATTTATTTTTCTTTATGTAAAAAAAAAAAAATTGTCAAACTTTTCCTAAAATGACTGTGGTATTTACATCAGTGATGTATGAGAGTTCTAATTGCCCTGTGCCCTTGTCAACACTTGGTATTGTTGGTCTTTTAAATTTTAGCCATTGTATTACGGGTATCGAGTATATCACTATAATTTTAATGTGCACTTCCATGGTAACTCAAAATAGATTATAGATCTAAACATAAATATTAAAATAGTAAAACTTCTAGAAAACATAGCAGATGATTCAATGGTCTTGATACAGGCGAAATTCTTCTTTTTTCCCAGCTTTAGTGAAATATAATCAATAATATAACATTGTATAAATTTAAACTGTACAACGTGTTGATTTTATACGAAATGATTACCACCATAGCATTAGCTAATACTTCAATCTCATCATATAATTACCATTTCTTTTGGGGCTGAGAACATTCAAGATCTACTTTTAGCAAGTTTCAAGTAGATAATACAGTATTATTAGCTATAATCACCATGCTGTACATTAGATCCTCAGAACTTGTTTGTCTTATAATTGGAAGTTTGTACCCTTTGGCCAATAACTCCCCATTTCTCCTACCCAGCAATAGTCTGCCTAAAAGGACATCAAAACCATTAACAATAAAAGAAAAAGTTGACAAATTAAACTTCTTCAAAAGTAAAGACTGCTTTTTTGAAATGCAGCACTAAGAAAATAAGGCAGGGGGCTTCCCTGGTGGCGCAGTGGTTAAGAATCCACCTGCCAATGTAGGGGACACAGGTTTGAGCCCTGGGCTGGGAAGATCCCACATGCCGTGGAACAACTAAGCCCGTGCACCACAACTACTGAGCCTGCGCTCTAGAGCCCATGAGCCACAACTACTGAAACCCGCACGCCTAGAGCCTGTGCTCTGCAACAAGAGAAGCCACCGCAATGAGAAGCCCGCGCACCACAACAAAGAGTAGCCCCCACTCACCGCAACTAGAGAAAGCCCACGTGCAGGAACAAAGACCCAGCACAGCCATAAATTTACTTTTTTTTAAGAAAATAAAAAGGCAAATCATAGACTGAGAGCTCTAGAGTATCTGCAATACATAGATTTGTCAAAGATGCTGTTTCTGGAATATATTTTTTTAAAAAACTCTTACAAACCAATACAACAATGAGCAAAGATTTGAACAGATATTCAGTCAAAGAAGATACACATGACCAATAAATTCATGTAAGGATCAATTGCACGATCATTTACATTCAACATTTTTAGTCATTAGGGAAATGCAAATTAAAACTACAATGAATTTCATTTTTAAAGCTCTCTTTAAGATCCATTCATCTGTATATGCCATTTGCATATTTTACTAAATTGAAATTTAGTATATCCCAACTAAACTCACCTCCTTTTCCCCCCCAAAAAAATACACACACACCTCTACCCTGAAGCTCAAAACCCTAGCATCATCTTTGATTCTTCCCACTTTTTGTCCCCATTGTCCAACCAGGTAACAAGTTCTACTGCCTCAATCTCTGCCTTCTCTCCTCTCTATTCTCACTGCCGCTTCTCTATTTGGGCCGTCCATCTGTATTACAGTTATTAGGACCTCTTAAGAGATTTTCCCATAATTATCTTCCCCTGTTGGCCAATCCACTGTACATAAATCTTCCAGTTGTTTCTTCCTAGAGCACAGCTCTGAACACACCAGTCCCTTGCTCAGAAACCTTTAGTACTTTCCCCCTTAGCTGATTTTTGAACTCCTTTATTTGCCCTCCAAGACCCTCTGTAGTCTAGCCCCAGCCTACTTTTCCAACTTCATTCCAACTTCTTTGAACTGAACTATTCACTGTTCCCCAGAGACATGCCTCCATTTCCTGCCTTTGTACCTCAGTCCATGGTGTTCCTACATCTGAAATGCCATTACCCCCATCTCTGCATATCCAAGCCTTCCTAACCTAAATGATAAGGCTCAATTCAAATGCCAGCTCTTCCGTCTTGCTCCTCCTGAATAACCATTTTACTCTTTCAATATACTTATCTTCTACCACGTAGTATTATGCCCATATCTTATCTTCCTTACTAGATTTTAAGTTCTTAGAAGATAGCCTCAGACTTTGACCCCTTTTTTCATATTTTAGACTACGTGCTATGTGCCTTACAAAGGATAGGCAGTCAATAAATGTGTATGGCGTGGATGTATTGCTTGGTTGTAGAATACAAAATAAATTATCATTCCTGTAATCTAGTAGGAGAGATAAGATATGCATAGAGACAGTAACAGTGTAAGACAGTAGAAATGTGTAGAGGAGTCATCAAAGATGAGCCTGGAAATGTAATTTGGAATTAGGTTAGAGAGGGCCATCAATATCAGGCTAAAGAGTTTAGACTTTATTAAATCGTTAAAGAGGAGCCAGGAACCATTCAAGATATTTCAACATGGAAGTAACATAATCATTGTTTTGTTTTAGGAACATCAATCTGACAGCAGTGTGTGGGCAGGAGAGATTACAAGGGGAGAGCCTGGAGAGACGGACCAGGCAGGAAGGAGGCAAACTGAAGGAACAGTAGAGATAATGAAAGTATAAATTGATGTGGAAAGGAAGGCACAGATGTTCAGACTCTGTGAACATGCAGTTGACAGACACTGCAACTGGATCTGAGGGTGTGTAGGAAAAAAAGAAAAAATATAATTCCAGAGTATCTGGGTTATCGTTCCCCAGTGATGCCCTGTAGGGAATGGGGAAAGCAAGGGAGAGTTCAGCATTGGAAATTGAGGTTTGGGGAGTTGACCACATATAAATTTAGGTTGTGAAAGTGGATAGTTGACATAAGTAAGAATGTGTGGCATGGGGGTGGGGGGAGTCAATGATAAATTCTTAAAATATAAAACTCATGGATGAGTAGTGAAATTGATGGGATAAATGAGCTGTCAGAGAGCAGTGGGTAAAGCAGAAATGCAGAGTGTCATAGAAGCTAAGTAAAAATTTTCTGAGAAACAGTAGCCAATCTGGTTCAAAAGAAATGTATTGAATGTACTGCTTGAGAAAAGGTCAGTGGATGTAGAGCTCTTTGTTGACCTTGGAAAGCCTCGTTTCATTAGACAGCTGGCATCAGACGCTGGCTTGCAGGGTGTGAGGTGAGGAGTTAAGAAGTGAGAAAGTGAAAGCGGTGAGTGTGAACTGTTCTCTCCCGTGATGGGACCAACAGAATGATGGCTCGTGCACTTAGCAGGATGAAGGGGAACTGAGTAAGTGTTGAGGCAGGGACTAGAATGAGATGAAATGACAGAGACTGTCATTACCATAGGCAAAGTGAACTCTTTCCTGGCTCATTCTGAACGCCACCACATATCCACACCCCATCACACATCTCTCCTAATTTTTTTGCAACAGAAGTTACTTGTAAACCTGGGACAGAAAAGTTGGTGACAGTCCACTGAGAGCTTCAGTGTTAGAAACTCTTCCCAATACATTCAAATGACTAATTCACTGGGATTATAAAGTGTTGCTGAGACGACAGACCAATATGTTTGCACTATTTTTCCTACTTCATTGATCAGAGTCTCCCTTCCCCTGTTCTTTCCATAAACCTCATGCTACGGCACTTGCCAATTTTGTTCTTATGTGAGAGCTATTTGTTTTATTCTTCCAGGTTAGTCTAAAATTTTTTTTTGGTGGGGGGAGGCAGAAATGGACATTCTCATATATATTGCTCCTGTAGATACTAAATACTTACTTATTGAATTAATTTTGGAGTCTGTTTCACTATTATAAATACATGCAAAAAATTGGTTTGCAGAGAGATATATTAGTTTCCTACTGCTGCATGAAAGCTTACAACAAACTCAGTAGCTAAAAACAATACACATTTATTATCCTACAGTTTACATGGGTCAAGAATGCAGGCACAGTTTAACTGAATCCTCTATTCAGGGTCTCACAAGATCGCAATCTATGTGTCACCTGGACTCCGGAAGAGCGACTCAGGCCCCTCTTCCAAGCTCCTTCAGGTTTTTGGCAAGAATCCATTTCTTGCAGTTGTAGGACTGAGACTCTCAGTTCCTAGAGGCTGTCTGCTTCTTCGAGGCAAGTGGAAGAACATCTCTCTCACCTCAGGAAGGGTCTAGTCTCTCTTGAAGGGCTTTCAACTGACTAAGTCAAATACACTCAGGAAAATCTTGCTTTTGATTAATTCAAAATCAACTGACTTAGGACCTTCATTGCACTGGCAAAATCCCTTCACCCTTGCCATATAAAGTAACTTCATATCACAGGTCTTGCTCACAGTCAAGAAGAGGGAATTCTACAGGCTGTGTAAGTAAGGAGTGCTAAGAGGAATTTGGGACGTCTTGGGAGCCATCTCAGAATTCTGCCCGCACAGATATGGAAGGGGAAACAGAGCATTAGCAGAGAGCAAAATAATTTTTCTTTAATGAAAAAGCAATAGATATTTCCTTTTCTGTAGTATCTATTTGTACTATATACATTTTTTTTTTTTTTTTACAAAATTAAGAGGATTTGAACTGGAAAGCATCATTCATTCTCATTTTGTCCATTTCTTCTTTGGTGGCGGGGGGGGTGCAGATTCCATTATGACCACTAATATAGTATATTTTAACAGGGTTAGCAGCAGCAGAGTTAAAGTGCTGAGATGTTTCAGTGCAGATTCTTTGGTATCTGAGCAATGTTAAAGGGAGTGCGAAAGCTAAAGCAGTTTGCTGTTCAGAACTCTCAGTCTAGCAAATTTTTCAAAGGTTATATTTTGCTAATGACAATGAGTTCACATCAACGGGTTTCATAATGTCTATGAAATGAAAGATAGGGAGAATTAGTAACCAAGGTCATTCAACTACTAAGTAGCAACAGAGGATTCAAACCTAAGCCTGGCTTTTAACTTGAGCCCAATCCAAATCCATCCAGGCTCTTAACTCTTGCAAGATAACTCTCTCCTCCCAAAACACTCATAATAAGACCTTGTGTTGTACGTAATAAGTAACTCGTATATGAGGGTGCTCATATAGATCCTCCCAAAATTCATATGCTGACACCTAATTCCAATGTGGTGGTATGTGTAGGTGGTCCTTTAGGAGGTAATTAGGCCATGAGGGTGGAGCCTTCGTGAATAAGATTAGTGCCCTTATAAAAGAGATCCCAGAGATCTCCCTTGCTCTTTCTGCCATGTGAGGATACAGTGAAAAGGCAGCTGTTTATAAACCAGGAAGTGGGCTCTCACCACACACACAGAATCTGCTGGTGCCCTGATCTTGCGTCCAGAACTGTGACAAATTTCTGTTGTTTACTAATTACCTAGTCTATGATATTTTTGTATGGCAACCTGAATGCACTAAGACAGGCTATTTGCCACTTTTCCCCTTGTCTCCAAAATTTGAAGACAATCAGTTTCCCATTTCTTCATTTTTCCATGACATTTTTTTCTTTTAAGCTTGTTAAATGGAATTTCGTAAATTACTCAAGTATAACCACATGCTTGCTCACATTTCAGTATCAAGCACAACATCAGGCAGTGGGCATTTTTTTCACACTGATGCAACTGTTCTGGTAAATTAAGAAACTTGTTAAATCCTTCTTGTGTCTCTATTCATTAAAAATATTCTAAAACAAAATCTGTGCAGCAAGAATGCATTGGAGGACCTTACTCAGGAGCAAGGATTGCACATATTGGAGAGGCAGTGCAGAAAATTTTATCCCTCTTCCCCATTTCCAAACTCAGCGATCGCTTTGTGAGCGCCAAGCAGGAGGTCTCTGAAGTTAAGCCCATCCCAGAATGGCATGCGTTGTTGCTTCTAATGATTGACTTTACTTGAAGTATTAATTATCAAAAGTCTACTCTCTAAAAGCGCTATGTATCCTTATCTCAGAAAGGGAAAGCAAAGTTAACAGGGCCATCAAGGAGTGGGAGGAAAGGCAATTTTACAGATTTAGTTAGCATGGAAAAGGAAGAGGGGAGGGGAAGAAAATGGGGGCAGGGAGTAAAGTTACACCTAATAAAGCTTAAGAATCTAGTATAGCTTTTATGATGTAAAAGCATGATGCTATATCATGCTCTGTCATAAAGTAAAAAGAATTAGTTATCCATTTAGCCAGTTTCACCGTGGACTCTACTACCACATTTTCAAATGTGGTAGAACAATTGATCAATTCATTTCAACTCCATTCTCTGCAATTTGAAGTACTGCAGTGAAGGCTTTCCTACTGATAATTACCAGTGTTCTCTGCTCTTTTCCAGGCCTAAAATTAAGGTGCCTTTGTTAATACCTTCATCACTATCATTGGCTTTGCACATTGCTACCCCCTTATTATTTTTACAATTTGCTAAAGCTTTTTTTTGTTTGGTAACCTTGATCCTCAAGAACTTTCTGCCTGATTTCCTTTACACAGTCCTTTAGCAATTTTTTCTCTCTTCATAGAATTTCTCATTTCCTATATACTAATGCAGAAAACACTAATATTTGATCATAAAACTAAAGGGATCTATACTAACCTTTCCCCCCAAGTTTTCACATATTTCACTCTAATTCTTCTTGGGCTTCTAATTTTACTTTGAAAAGAGTTTTTTCTAAACTGAGATTTCTCTCTTTAGTTTCTTTTCTTACGTGGCAAAAATGGAAAAGCACTTTAAAAGTTATTCTAAAACTTAGTCTGTGAAGTAGGTGGCAGTCTTAGCAAGGAAATGTAATTCCTGGAAATTGTTTCCAGTGAGTGATAGCTGTTGTAACTGCGAAATCTAGTGTAAGCAATGAGTTTTTTCACCAAAGGAATGACTCAAACTGTTATATCTCTGTGTAGAAGCCATGCTTTAAAAAAATACCACCTTCTCGTTACTTGGAAACTCAAATATAAATAAATAACCTTTAACCTTCCTTTGATTTCTTAAGTAGAACTTTATATTTTTGCGCAGAGTTTTATAAGAGGTAATGTTTATGGGAAGAAAAATATAGCTGCAAAAAAACTGTAGTAAAAAAAAGAAAATAATTATGAAAATGATAACAAGCTTTTGCAATTTTGTTAATTCCTACCAAGATTAAGACAAACTTTTCTGAGGAATAATTCAGGAGGAAACCTCGAACTAGTCTCTAGTTTCACTAAAAATGGTATTTTATAGAAACTATGCAAAAACTTAGTAGACTATAGATTCTGGAGACCAGAAGACATATTTACTGGTCAATCCCAAAAGATAAGGATCCTGTTGAGAGTAGTGGGTACAATAGATGTTTTAGAACATGGCAGTTGTTTTAAGCATGAAAATTAAAGGTGCAATGAAAATCAAAGATGATTAAAACTTTAGGCCTAGGGAGAGTTGAGAGAATGGGGGAGCAATGATTAAAAACTGGAAATTTTGAGCATGTATTCCAGAATGGGAAATGGAAATGAGACCATAAAAATGAATAGAGCCCAGTCATCGATGGCCTTGAATTCCAAGCGTCACTGGGGACCACTGAAGTATTTTGAGCAGAGAAGTAACCTGGCCAGAGCTTATGCCATTTCCTCTAGGCTTCTGTTTTGGAATGAACTGGGGAAGGGAGAGGCTGAAGAATGGGAATCAATTAAGAGGTGAGCCAAGTATTCTAGGCAGGAGGTAATAAGAGCCTGACTTGACTAGTAGAAATAGAAATTCAAAGAAGGAAATACATGTAAAATGTATTATCCCCTTTTCCAATCTGGTACTTATTTTTGCCCCCATTCTCTGGTTCATGTTGGCAGTCATTCCCTCATCAGTTCTAAATGTGTGAATTCTGCACAGCCTTCATGATACCATCATAATGAGGCCATTCCAATTCTTCTATACTTTCTTCTATTATTTCTCTGAATTTATTTTTTTACCTTTGTCTCTGAAGCAATTATTATTAATTCTATCTTTTATCATAGTCACCCCTGTTGACCTCTTATCTCAACTATTGTGAGTTCCTAGAAGACTGAGATGATGCTTTAGTTTCGGTCTATCACCCTTATCCAGCCCAGTGGCTAGAAAGTCAGGGTTCAGTATAAGGGTGACAGTATTTGCTGGGGGTGTTACGTGGATAAAGTGCAGAACTAGCAATATACACATGCTGGAAAGTCAAAGAATAACAGCAAGAGTTTCAAAGGAGGGATTTTTTTTAATTTAAAAATTTTAAATCTGTCCCTAATTCCAAGTGTCATTAGAGATAAGGCAAAGTGAAAATAATTGAATATAGTGATTATTTATCACCTGTGAACTTCCAGAGTATTGTTTTTATAGAGAAGATACTAAGACTTCAGAAAAGGTGTTCCAAAGTCAAGGGCTATCAGGCCTCTTCGCATAGCTATAAACCAAATGCATTCTCATTTCTTCCATTTACCAGTACTTCTGGTTCACTGTTGTTAAAAAGATATCAGAAGTTGCAAAATAGCAACTTATGAGGTGCAACTTATGGAGTAGAAATGCTTTTCACATAGATAGCCTTTACAGTGTTGTCTTTGAACATTCTTGGCATAAACAGAACATACTACTGCTGAGATATATAGGGTATAATGAAACATAGCACAAAGTCAAGGACTCACAACTCTTTGCTATGAGAGAAACAATTTATGAGGCATTATTAAGGACAGTGGGGTTATTACCATCTCACTAGCAAATGGAAAAAATTAGATCATATATTCTCTTCACACATGGCAGATTGTTTTGCAACCACCTACACGTTGGCAGTTGATCACTCAGTATTGAATGAGTGCCTGGTGTGTGCTCAGTGACCTTCAAGAATGCACAGCAATGGCAGTGGGGGGAGAGTCACAGCACAACAGATGCTTAGCGCACACAGACATAGATACTCAAAAGGCTCACAGTCATACAAGGAAAAAAACACACATTCAAAGAGTTGGAGAACACTTTCCAGGGCGGGGGATCAAAAAAAGCATAGGAAACTATAGTTAAGAGCATGAATTTGCACTGAAAGGGCACACAATAGAAAAGTACTAAGAACCATCTTGTAGGATGAAAATATTCCCCTTGAGAAAGTACATTTTGAGTTGGGATTTCAGAAAATGAAGGTCAATAAAGATCTTATTGGTTAAAAAGAAAATAGCAAAAAGTAGTCAGACTGGTTGAATCCATTCTTTAAAGTTCACTGAGGCTAAACCAAGCCCATTTGACCCAGTTAGTATCACAGGACACTTTAATCCCATTCAGGATATGCCCCTCGTTGTAGCAAGTGAGTTAGTCACATGAAAAGGATGGTGCAAGACTAATGACATTTCTGTGAAAATACTCAAAGTAAATTCTCCATTGATGGAGAATAGCATTTTTAATAATGAGAGGAGTGAGATGGATGGAGAGTACAGCAAGATTAGATTTCTTAAAAAGTATGTTATGAAGAAACAAGGACTCAGTAGAGGGAGAAATTGGATTGGGCAGTTGATGGAGAACCTCCATTGCACCTGACATTCTTAAAAGGGGAAAACATACATACTGGGAAAATAAAAATTATTTGAATAAGAACGTGTAAGCCAGAGACTTCTCTCGTCTTCTTGCTTAGAAATCATCATAGCAATTCGGGTATGAAATATCAAAGGCATGGAGAAGAACGGTGTTTGTAAAAATGAAGAAGTCTGGAGTCTCAAAAATGCCAAAATGGCTGGCAAAAAAAAGATAGAGAAGGCAAAACTAACCCAAGAATAAAACTAGAAGAATGATGAAGTGATGATATGTTTAGCAAAATGCAAAAACTTGAACAGCAGCTCAGGTTGGGTACAGACAGGCAAGACAGGCTTGGTTCTGGAACATTTCTGGTTTCAGATATTGCTGAAACAAAACACCTTTGGGTCAGAAGTTGAAGTCAGCTGGAGACCCCTGACATATAGGAAATCATAGTTGAGAGTTAGCCTCAAAAACAAGGTAGTTAATGGGATCAAATCTAACATAAAAATGATTGTACAAAAAAAAATCTGTGAATCTAGCAAGAATTCATGAAATCAATTAATTCCATTTTCAGAGGTAGAAGATCCCTGACAGAAAAAACTGATTTCATTTTATGTATATATTTTTTGTATTGTCCGTCTCTCAAGCATGTTCCCTGGAGCTATGTGACTTTTCCAGGCTCACAGGTGTTGAAGGGTGACAGCTATGCAACTTATCCCCTATTTTCCTCCTGTTTTCCCAAAAGTCTTCCATCCAAAGAGTTGGAAGTGTAGATGGTGAGAAGACAAAGCCATCTAGAGGAGACAGATCCTAGGGGACATATGCAACTATAATGAGGGACTTGGTGCTTAATCAGATAGATGGAAAAAGATCAAAGGTCAATTATTTAGGCAAACGCCCAGCAAAACACTAAGCAAAGCTAAGTGGTAAGTATTTCCAGGAAGGAGGAGGTGTTAGCAAGAGCGGAACCAGAGGGATGATCTCACTCTTCTGGATGGATCAACAAGAGATTAGGTCCCCAACCCTGGAAAAACTGGAGTTTAAGACTTTTCATCACAACAGCAGTTTAGAAGAATAAAACCCCATTACAGAAATTGAACTAGAATGTTAAATATTAAGGTTTTGAAGGCCAGACCCTGGAAGTGGATCTCCAAATCAGAATAAGGCTAATAGATAGCTGGAATTCCTTAAAGCCCCCAAACAAGAAACCGGTGAAGGTCTAGACCGTCTAATAGTAAAAATAGTTCCCATTAATTTAGTAATTATTAAGTGCTTTACCTGAATCACCTTATTTAATCCTTATACAATCCTACAGTATAGGTATTATTATTTCCATTTTAGAAAGACTAACTTGCTTAAAATTATGCAGCTAGTATGTAGCCAGGAAGATACAAAATCCGTAAGTGTGTGACAAAAAGAGACTACTGCCTGGGTAAAAGGAGGATTCAGAACAAGAATGAACTTGTTATAACAACACTCCTCCTAGAAGTCCTTCCAAGAAAGAAAAGGCCATTGCTGAGTATGTCTGCCTTCCAGGATAAGTTACCTCCCCGTATGAGAGCTCTTAGCTCCTGTTCTCACAAACCCTTATCAATTAATAAAATCCCAGTATGTAAACATAGTCCTACTACTGCCATCAAGGACTCCTCTGGAATACTCAAGGTGAAGTCCTCTTATATATCAACTCCCTTGAGTCATTTAAAATATTTTAAATTTGAGAGCAATTCTCATGCACAACTGTGATATATCTCTGGAGATGTCTATATTGCTGCAGTATATATAGCTTCTAATAAAAAATTTATGAATGAAATGTACAAGTCAGTGACTTAGAGTAATACAATTTGGGTCATTCCATCATAATAGTCCAAAACTAGAAGAGTCTTCACACAATGAATTGGGTGATCAGCATTCTTTTGGTGAAACCCAACGCTAATTTGTGTACATGATGAGTGATGTTTTTGGTTCTTGGAACTAACAAATACCCACCTACCCTGGCTCCCACATAACTGTGTCCTCAAGCTCAAATGATGTCATCAGAACTCAGTTTCTCTCTTTTCAACCTTTAGCATGGATTTCTTCAATTTTTACTTCCCTCCTAGGACGGCACTGTCCACATGGCAGCTGCCCAGCAGCTCACGGCTAACATTCAGCCAGTGTAGCAACGCTCAGTATAGGTGACTTTTTCACTCATTCAACAAACATCAATACATGTTGAGTGCTTACTATGTACCAGCATTGCTCTAAATGTAGAGATATGTCAGTGAAGAAGAGAGAAAAATCTTTGCCCTTGTGTTATCTTTTCTAGATCTACTATTTGTAAGAATAGTTCCAGGTATAACTACTTCAACATCATGTGTCCATCCATGCCGCAATCATTATGCTCTGGGGGAATGGAATGTTCTCGTTCACCAGACCTACGACTTAAACCCGTGCTTAAAGAAGGGAAGACAGGATCGGTAACATTCAAATCACCTTAAGACTAAAAAAGAAGAATTGGGGTGCTTTTACCAAACAACAAATGTAAACCTAGGAGGAAATTTTTTCAATTAAAACTCCAAAATCCAAATTCAGGGAGTTTAGATGAAGAAATCTCCCCTGAAAACAAGTAGAACTTGCTCAGATAAAGTTTTGGAGTCAAATTAAGCTTCCAGAATCATCCAGTCTAGACGCCTCCTTGTTTAGTCCATGAGCACTGAGAGGAAAATAGTCTTCCAATGAAGAGTACATGGGGTAGAGTCGCACTTCCAAGGATAATAGCTATCTTCAGTCATTGTCTGAAGTTTTATTTATATAGAGAATTTCAACATCCACCCAGTGAATAGCTATGGGCTATGGGTCCTTCCGTCTTGCCACAGATGGTGGAAGTTATGTTCAATTTTGTCTCACCCCAGGTGAGGAGAGCTCAAGCTACTAGTGATTGAGACCTCAGGCTTCATAATTTATAAAATTTATTTTGCTCTTCTGTGTCATGGAAGAAAAACTGCCCCCTGTGCTTTGGGGAAATTGATTCAAAATTTGATTGTCTAATATACTGACTCCAGATAACTGGATAGTAACTGATAAGATAGAACTTCATTAGGAAATACTTATTTTTTCCAACAATAGTTGTTGGAAAATGGTAGTTGTACTTGTTTATTTTTTCTTAACATGCTAGATGATAGGCAGATAATAGGGGTGTGTGTGTATTGAAAAGCAAAGTTATTAGACATTTATGACATGGTTAAGAATGTTGATTTTTGCAGCTGAACTGCCTAAGTTAACATCATGACGCCGCCAACATTAAGCTACTAAATGATCTTGAGCAAGAATCTTCTCTGAAACGGTTTTTCAGAGTATGAGAGTAATAGCACATTATAAGATTGCCGTACATATTAAAGGTATTAACAGACATCAAAACTCGGCACGACAGCTCATATATAGTTAACATTCAGTAATTTTAGTCATCATTATCCTCGTCATACTCAGGATGCTTTTTCCTGCAAGTAACAGGATTCTCATCTTAAGCTGATTTAGGTATCGTCAGTACTGACTGTCCTCCTTAGGGGCACTGGTATAGTTGCACTTCCTCACCTTATTGTAGGTGAAGCTGTGTCACTAGTTCTGGGAGGTTAGGTTGTGGGTGAAAGTCACGTGTGCCTCTTCTGGGCTAGAACATTTGATTCAGATGTGAGAACATCCAAAACTCTTCCTTCTGGAGCCCAAACCAGCAATTTTGGAGATGTACTTGCTTCATGAACCCACATCTTCGAGTGACTACAATAAAGCCCCTGCTGACGCACAGAGGCCTCTAGCATGAACGAGAAATAAGCCTTTGTTGTTTTAAGTCCCTGAGGTTTGGACTGTTTGTTACTGCTGCATAATCAAACATATCTTGACTGATGCAAGCAACTTACACAATGAAGCATTTAAGTGTCTCATATGAAATAAAGTCTTGGGGTAGGCAGTTCCAGAGCTAGTTTACAGCCAGGAACTCTGAGTTTCCTTTGACCGTCTCTGCATAATTGCAAGATGGCTGTGGCAGCTCCAGACACCATACATATCAATATAACAATCCAGTCCAGAAGGAGATGGTGGGGGAGAAAGGCAAAAGGGGTCTTTTTCCCTTGGTGCTATCTCTTTTATCAGGGAAAACATTTTTCCCAGTAGTCTCCCGCAGATTCCCCTTAAATAGTATTGGCAGTACTGGCTCTTATGTCCAACTCGAGACCAATTAGTGACCAAAAAAAAAAAAAGGAATTACAAAACTGATTTAATTCAGTCGTAATTCATCCCATCAATCTGGGGAAGGGGCCTGCTATTCTTGAGTATACTAATCCCTGCATGATACCTAAAAAAAATCGGTATTCCTTAGCAGAGAGAGAGGAAGAAGAATGGTTATTTGTCTAAGCAACCAAGAGTATCTTTCCCAAGAGCAATGGCCTTTTACAAGACTTCTTGTAAAACTAAAAGAGGACTTTTTAAAATGACTTTCTAAAATGACCTACTTACAGTCAATGAAGTTGTCCCAGGAGAGGATTTCAAGTCTACTGAGAAGACTGAGGTATACTGGTAAACCCTTCTGCTTGCATATTTCGGTGGACAGTGTGGATTTCTAAAGAGGCTTGCTCAGCCACCTTGTTAGACACCTAATAATTTGGTGGACACTGAAGTATGTTAATAGGGAGAATGTGTTACATGAACTAATTATTTAGATTATGATTATCCCAACGTTAAGCACTTCTTGAATTAAAATATATGCCTAGAATACAAAATGCATAGCAGCTTATTTTGTTCTATGGTGAGAAATGTAGGAAGAGAAGAGGTTACCAGAGAATGATGACCGACTCTCCAACCCCCTTATGGCTTTGAAAAAAATCACAATTTACAGTTTAAAAGCATAGATTCCAGGTAAAAGCTAAAAGTTGGTGACCTCCATGTCTTTCCAAAACATGATCACGCAGAACGGCAAGAGAAACAGCAAAACAAATTCCGCCTTGTAGCACACATTTTCCTCACTAATATTTGCAATTCCAATTTCTAATAGCACAGGTATATTTAATTGCCTCTGAATGTTGGAATGCAAACCCATTTAGTGTTGAAAATAGGAACCCAAAAAGGAATCACAGGCTCTGTTGGCCTGCAGAATCCCATAGCTGCAGGCTGATTTTAATGTATCTGGGGAATTTTTTTTAATTCTTGGCCATCATGCTTACTTTAGAACAGCATTTAAATTATTAATCCATTACCATCTCAAGCACAAATGTCTTGCCGACACTTGTGACTTCTGAGTTATTTGTGTTACAATTTCAAGAGTTCTACTGAATATTTTGAGCACGTCTAGTGGTAGAAATGTATATTTTTCTCATGCTCCAGTTCCAAGATCTTTAAAAGGGGCTGGTCAATAAATCCAAATCTTTTTTTTTTTTTTTGACCAAGAGATCTCTACCACTGTTAATAGTAGGTGTCCTTCCAAAAGATTCCTAACAATAGGAATCCTTCCAAAATTGTAATGCCAATTACTCTGCCTGATGCAGAAGAAAAGTGCTATTCATTAATCTGTTTCTTATTTGTTTATCCTACACTTGAATTTTCATCTCTGAGTAGCAACATTACAAAACTTAAATATTAGGATACTGTACTTTTTCCCTGTATGTATCCATGATTCACCTTTAAATTAACTTGAAGAAATCTCAAACCTAAGCTTGCTAATATAAACTTTAGTATTCTTTCCAGCAGAAACCACTTTACTAACAAAAATAGCTTCTGTCAACTTGCTAGAAGAGTCTCTGTGTGGCCATCGCTGAGATAAACGACCTTGAAGATGTAGAGCAACAGAGACAGTTTTGTTAAATTTCACCTTAATAGACATTTAGCAGCATGTATCAAAATTCAATTTTATCTAAAACTGAAGAAAATATATTAAAAGTTAGAATAAGACAATAACTCGCTTTCAACTTTGTAGACAAAGGTATATTAACTGAGATGTGGAAAAATAGTCAACTTCTATCCTTCCAAAACTGTCAATCAGCATGTTTGATAGTTGGACACTTGACTTTGATTAGCAGTCACGTATTAAGGTTAAATTATGTGTTAGTTTCATGGCTGGTACTAACTAAATTATCATCTTGCCAATTACTGCAATGAGGTCACACTTTTGGTGCAGAACAAACAGAAACCAGGAATCTATCATCATCCCACTGGAACATTACTGTTAAGTGAACCAAGAAAGAAAGAAAAGCATCTCACTATTAACCTCAAATACTTTTGGAAATGGATGTTCACATCCATATCCTCTCTGATAGCCTGGGTTATGGCCTTGGAAGTGAAAATCCCTTGCTGTGTACATAGTGGGTCAAAAGAGTAGGAAGAAAACTAACTCAAATGTTTTAAGATGCCTCACAATGACACCTGAATTTCCTCTGATGCTTAGCATTTTATTTCCCTAAGGGTGAGACTACTTAAAGGAGAAAAAGATCAACTTCTCAGATGAGGAAGCAAATTAAACAGTTAATAGAAATAGAGATTATTTTGTTTTGCTTTGAAAATAAACAACACATCTCATTCTCAGAAGACGACCAGCTTAAAGTACACCTTTATTTTATGTATCCCTACGACTTGCACATTTAAGAACACTACAGAATAATGATTCTGATTTATTTGGTTTCAAAATGATTGTGACAGTGTTGGAAGGCAGGGTTTTATGTTTCCTTTCTTTTGTTTTTCTGACTTAGCATCCTGACTTTCAAACAATCCAAATGAAGTGAGGATGCCAAGTAAACAAGGCATGGAGGTAGGAGACTCCAGAACCGCATCACTTTTGTTAACTAGGATAGTGCTTCCCAGGATAGACAGTGACTGCTGAACTACACAGAAAACACAAAGCATGGATTTCTGGGCATGTGGGATGTCTTTAGGTAATTTGAGAGACAAATCACAGACGGTGCATTGACTGCTCTGCTGTGGCTGTTTTGCTGAGGCTATTTTGACTCTTAACACTGAAAGTTCAAATTGCTGTTAAGATTTCACTATAATGTGTGCTGTGGTTCTCTTAGGAATGAAGAGTTAAATCTACAAAGTTCCTAAGAACACTTATGTAAAAGCATAAGGAAATGCACAGGAATAAGAAATTAAAAACACTTAATTTCATGCAGAGCTTACATCTTGGGAAGAGACAGGAAATGCAATCAGAGGTGGTCCTATGTGGCCTCAGCAGTCATCATCTTTTAGTTCTTCAGCTTGGTGTGAGGTAAATGGACATCACACTTTATTCCTTTTTGCTTGACTTAAATTCTAATAATGTCTGAAAAAATCAAAGTCCATGTAGTATCATATGAACATTCATAATGAAAAAAGCTGAATACAAAATTGCATGTGCTGTGAAGGCAACTCTAAATATATGTGTATAAATGAGGATAAGAAGGGAAAATGTTAAGAGGTGACTTGATAAAATAATAGAATTATGAGCCATTTGCATGGAAATTGCTGAGACGTATGATTTGAAAGTTTGGTGATCAAGAAAGGGAAAATAGAACCTGAAGAAAATGGAAGCTTCTTTCACATAAAACAAAGGAAATGTTCAGTATAAATCAATTTAAATATTCAGTATATAACCAATTTGAACCTTGGCTTTCTCTTCGTCCTCTCCCCTGTATTCACCCCATCATTTTACACTCTTTCAATTAAAGAAAAATTCTTCCTTTTCTGAAAACATCTGGAGTTAACATTGAGAGTTCTACAAGAAAATATAATTCAGAGCTCTAAATTTAAAGCAAGGTGAAAGTGCATCCACAGTTTTTAAATATTACAAACACAATAACTGGCATTCACTTGAATTTCCTGTTTATTGCACATTCTGAATTTGATGTACTCTCACACTTGTAGGCTTAAAGCTTAACTGAGACATGCAAAATAAGACAACGATTAAATAAAAGGAGAATTTCTCACTTCTATCATAACTGTGACATTAGAAAAAAAACTCAGCTTTACTTTTCCAAAGGGACTTGATTACATGGAGATATATGTGACGAGGAGCAAACACACCTCAGAAAGATTTAGAAATAGTTATTTTTCCCACAGGAATTCCCAGCCAGAAAGCAAAACTTGCTGAGTCTAACTGGCAAAAGGATTCTTCTTTGTTATAATGTAACTGTTCCTCATTTCCCATGGCCTTGAATAAATTCAAGTGCAGCGGTTGTTTTGCTAAAACTCAGAGTAGAACCTCTCATTTACCTACTATTGTTCTGCTGCATTTACTTCATTCTGATCAATTTCAGTCACGCTCTCTTGGTTGCTTTGAAATTGGCAGGTATTCTAAATGAATATCTTGTCAGGACTGGTGGAAGTAAATAAGCAGTTAGAGAAAAAGGCTATTTCATTGAACTGCAGAGAAAAACAATCTTAAAGACTTTGTTCTTATTCTCCTGCCTTTAATAACGCACAGTCATAATACTACAGAAACCTTCTGAGAAGAAATTTTTATTGGTGGCTTTACTTCACATACATGCGCACCAAAATGCCTTCAGAAACTGATGCCCAAGGTGCTCCCTCAGAGGACCACAAATACAATAAAGTTCCGTTTGAGTGTAAGGCTACTTTAACAAGGCATTCAGATGTAATTAGGAGTTTGAGATTAACATATACACACTACTATATATAAAATAATCAACAAGGGCCTACTGTATAGCATAGGGAAATATACTCAATATTTTGTAATAACCTATAAGAGAAAAAAGACTTTGAAAAAGAATATATGTATGTATAACTGAATCATTTTGCTGTATAGCAGAAATTAACATTGCAAATAAACTATACTTCAAGAAAATAATTTTTTTTTTAATACGCAGGTTTCTCAAACAGGAATTAATATACTTTAAAACCATAGGCTTAAAACCCAGTGAGACAGTGTAAGTGATGGCCAGGCATCATTGCCAGCCAAGCTTCATTGCCTCTAAGATTTCATGAACTATGCCAGATCTACTCTTTTTTAAAAAATTCTTTCAGTACATATCAATCCTTAAAATTAAGAGATTTCTACTTCTCTGCCCCCCAAATTTTCAGTCTCTTCTGCTATACTCTGTTTATTTTTGCTAACTCTCCCTTCATAGAAAACAGGTCTTTAATTCTCTTATAGGTCCCACTGGCTAAGATTTAAATGTCTTCTTTACTTGATGCTGGATTAATGCCAAATTATCTATATTCCTTCCAACTTGTAGCAATTACACTGGGCCAATTTTCTTTTCCTTTAAGTTTTGACAGGCAAATAGAACCAGGGCTCTAGAGGAAACCCAGCAGGTTTCATATAGTTTATTGCTTGGGTCTAATCTTTTTAAATATGTTACCAAGAAATACTTTCAGGATGAAAAATATTAAACTTTAGAACAGAATTTGATATATATTTATTTTTATATAAAATTGGAAAGAGAACTAGCATTTATTAAATCTCATCTATCTGCCAAGTGTCAGATGTGTTACCTCATGGAATTCCCTCAATTATTATTGTGGTATTATTATTCCCACTTCTCATGGAGAGAAATAAAGGCTCAAAGAAGAAAAAGACTCTCTGCGCTTTAAACTCAGGGTTCTTTGACTCCAAACCTCTACTACCTTTTAGTATACCACGATGAGTTGAAGTAATATATAGAATTATAATTGATTTTCTATGAATTTACTGTTTCAGTTATTAAATTTCAAATTTATTAAAATTCACACAAAAACATTTACCTTTACTAAAAATCAAATTATATTGACATCATGCCAAAATAACTGCTCTATGAGGAAAATTAATCCAAATCTATTCCCTTCTAGAAAGGTAAAACTCTTAGGTGTTGCTTTAGAACAATAACCAAATAATAATTATGTTTCAGCCATTTTAGAAACTTATTTTCCATTACTGTATATTAATTATGATTCTGATCAGTTGTGTTAACAAGACTTTTTCTCCTTATACTTTGCGCTTTTTTCCAAGAAGTCTATTTTGTTTTATGCCATAGTTGGACTTTTGCCTAGAAAATTACAAAATCACTTAAAACGAACAGTATTTATCCCGTCTTTCTGAAGGAAAATACTTCTAACTCCAACCTCACGACTCTCCCCTAATATTTTTCCAGCCGTAGGTGTTAGCATCTGCTGTTGTAAAATCTTTGGTTTTGACTGGGGGAGACTGGGGTGAGGGCTAGAGCAAAGATCACTTTTTACATTAAACATTACATAATCATTCCACATGTCCAATTACACAGATGACTGGAACTTTACAAAACAATCTACCTCCTTAAGCTCATCTTAATCACTTTCACGTTTGTGTTCTTGAGATTCTACCTGAGATTCTCACCCTTTCCATCCCTAAATAAGGCACCTGACACACTTCTCACCAGGTGGGAACCTGGTGGTGACAAATGCTTTCTCTGCGTCCTTGTGAGCACTGCTGAAGCTGAGATAGGTCTCAACTCTTCTTCTCCTGGAAATGTATGCAAGCCTCAGACCACTTACAACCTCCCCTCCCTGTTTCACCATTTAGGTGACTGCTCAGAGACAATCAGAAAAAGTGCCAAAGAACATATCACCCCAAATGGCTTCCCCAAACTCCGTACTGCATTCTTCCCTCTCTTGACTTCCCCACGTTATCATTTATGCGTAAAGCAGCCCACAGAGGCGGTAGAGTGAATGGAAAAGAGAAAACCAAGGCACAAGGCAGCACCATGTGCTTCAAGAAGGACCAGGAGTGATGTTAGGAACCCTGCGTTCAAGGAGGGAGCTGACCCAGGTTAACATAAACACAGGGTCACTTACTGCCCCTTTTGAAGTGTCCATAGAATGCGTCCTTAGTTTTCTTCCATTTGTCTCAAACGCATGGTAGGACTTCAAAGAGCACTGATTAACGAAATGACTTACTACAATCAGTTACCGCTTTTAAGTCAGCGAGCTATCCTCTGAGGTTAGTGGAATGCTTTTTCAATAGGAGATAGCGCTCTCCATTCTTTTTTTTCCCCTCAAGATCCTTCTTCTGATAACCTGTTTCATGTTGAGTGCTCTGCTATTTTCTTCCTTTCTGTCCATCAATATTTAATTTAAAGTAAACATCTTTTTCAGAGATAATAGTTTGACCTTTAGTCAAAAAGATTTACCCACGTCAGTTCACTGAATTCTCCATTTTTTATTATTTCATTTAAAATCATTAAGATGAACTTCAAATATAAAATGTTTTATTACTTGAAAGGCATTTGCCTCAGTATGTTAAGAAATGGATCTACTATCCTTTTCCAAAGAATATTAGGAGGCCGCTAGTCTAGTAAGACAATTCTATTTCTTCCAAGCAATACCTGGATTTAGTGATCCTCCAAGCATACATGTTAATATTACAATATTTGTGCAGCAACCGGGTTCTTGACTTTGATGTTTACGTATAAGTAAAATACTGGGGAAAAAAAACAGCTATCCCTTCCATTAAGTTTCATAGCTTTCAATCTTTAAAGAAAATCCTCTATTTCACTATTTTACTAAATCATATTAAAATGTAAATTTCAGCTACTGTTTCAATTCTAGTCAAAACCACCAAAAGAAAACTATAGGCTCCTAACTTAATTTTCTTGAAAATGAGCAAAGACAGCAGAAAATAAAGGTTTTCTGTAAATGAATATGACATTGGAATGATTTAAATAGCAAAGAACCAAAAATTGTGATCCTAGATAAGTTTAAATCCCAACACCGTTGATTGATTTGAAACAGGAATTATCAGAAATTGGATTAGTAGAAAGAGCTTGATGTTCAAAAGACTGAGCTCAAGATTGGGCCATGGTTTTTTCCCAGAATCTTAGGACAGTCATTATTTTTGGTACTTTAGATTTACCATCTGTGAATGAGGATATTATCTAAATGAAATAACAAACCCAACTATTTTATAAATTATTCAGTGGAAACAAATGGTATAAAATCAAAGTTGGTTCTTAATAAAAATTGATCATTATAACTTAAATGTGTATGTAAATAGTCACTGAACAATAAATGTTGAATTCAAGATAGCTTTTCAGTCTCTTATAATACTTGGCCAATTTTTAAGGAGGAAAGAAAACAGCATCAAGAGCATGTTGTTATTAATGCATAAGCACTATAAAACGGGGAGTGTGTTCAAGCAAAATCTACCATTTTGCCAGTAGAAAGAGTAAAATCTTTCCACTAATATCTTTACTGCTTAATAAAAAGGTTTACCTCAGGAAGTGTTAGCTGGGCTGAAAAATTACTGAAAATACGAAGCAGTACATGTTTATTTCCATTAATACAAACTTAATATTATTCTAATGCTGCTTGCATTATTTGAATAACATAAACAACTGTTGGCCAGTGCAACTCTGAGGGACAATTATTTATGTTCCCCCAAAGTTTGATCTATTCATTCTATTATTTATCCATGAATAGCTTGATGACTACCAAAATGCTTTGCATTTCAGTTTTTAAACAGCAATCTTTATTTTAGAATGTTACCCTGACATTCAGATATATTGTTAGGGCAGAACACTTTGAGCATACTGGGAACTGTACAGTACATACAAAATTGCTTGTATTTCATCTTTTATCCACGTAACTTTCAGAACTTGTTTTTTCTGCCAAGTTTTAAGCATTTTCAAGTTGTGAAATTTCATCGGAATTGCTGGCAAATAATACTGACATTTAAAACTTTCCTTCATATTATCTACCATTCTAAGCACTCTGCATGTCATAAATTTACATATCACAAGTCAGAGTTTATATCATTATCTCCTTGCTTCACCCCCCTCCCCTGTTACAGAGGGTGAAACTGAGGTTCAGAAAGTTTAAATAACTTGATCAAATTGATTTAGCAATTTAAGTGGCAGAACTTGGAGTCAAGATCCATGATCCTTATTATATCTGATGTTGCCCTGTTACGATTATCAATAATATTTTTTGACAAATGATTTTCATTGATTTGGCATAAACAATTAAAACTTATTTCAGTTAAGAGAAGCCTGACAGTAATATACAAATATGTTCACAAAACTAAGCTCTTCTTAGAAGTGATATAATTAGTGAATATTTGCTCATCTGTCAATGTGGACACGAGAGAATGCCACAATATATAAGAAGAACATGAAAATTGAACCCCAAAGACTTAGGTCTGATCTCAACTCTAAAAGGAATCACATTACAGGAACCATAGTTCAGATCCTCAGTGTTCTGATCTGTAAAATGGAGATTATGGTATCCACTTTAGCTACTCTACAATTTGGCTTTTAGGGTCAAATCAGTTGAGGTAATGTGAAAGGGTGTCATAAAATGAAAGAACTATATAAATGAGAAATTGAATTAGGAAATACTGCAGGGGCTGGATATAAGAAAGGAAAAGGCATATCAGCATTACTAGTACGATTTTAATCGAATCTTTTAAGGAGATATGTGACATAAAAATCATTTAGAAAAAATAATTGACAGAAAACAATAAGCCAGTTTACTGCTTTTTCCATAGTCTATCTGGAATAAAAAATAAGGGATGCTTGCACAGATTTTCTAAATAATCTGGAAAAGTTGATGTATGTATGAAGGTTTATCATGATTTAATCTGTAGTATTTTTTTTAAGTGTACGTTTTAGTTTCAACAAGGTGTCCAAGGAACCAGGCCCTATGTGTAAACAGTATTTGAAGAAGGCTGTCTCTGCCTCTAATTATACTTTCATTTATTCAATAAGCATTTACTTAAGACTTACCCTTGTACCCAACCCAACTGATACTTCATAGAAGGCAAAGGAAAGGAAGATATCAGTATCCCTCTTCAGATAGCCTCCTCATGTTGAAGAGACAAATCACAAAGCTACTAGAAAACAAGGATCAATACGTGATAGTACAAGTCAGAGGGCATAAATGAATATGGATGAGAGACAACGCAAAGGGATCCTGCGTGGTATTACTCAGGTAGACATTTGGAGGAAGTCTATTGGGAGTCATTCAAAGGAAGAAATAACTGAGTTTGACAAAGAGAAGAGAATAAAAGGAATTCTACATTCTTAGTGGAGATCTGTGAGAATCTACAAAGACCAACAAGATTTGCAGGGCCTTGAGGTCACATGCTCACTGCTGCGGTGCTTAGAAGCACAAGCTCTAAACAAAAGAGAAATAATATTTAAAAGGAAAAACAAAAAATAAAGAAAAAGTCACCATATACAAGACTGACCAGCATAGGGAAACCCCGTCAAAAGCAAGAACAGGAAATAAATCAAGGATCTTGGGAGCTGTAAACTAAAAATGAAAGTTCACATCCAAGAACCAGGAAACAAAAAAAAAAAGAAATGATGCTACAGATTGTGAATTGGACACATAAAATTGCCAAGGAGAGAAACAGACTGAGATAAACAGAGAAAACAACAGTTGGAAAGGAAAATTAGTAGGTGTGGTCTGTAGCAGCAGCAATCCGTTGGATCATCAAGGAAAAATGTCCTGTGGATAGCTAGACAAGTGAGCGGCTTTGTTTTCACTGTTGTCTACCTGTCACTTTGTATAGGGATGAAATTAATGAACCTGACTCTTCCCTTTCATGACTGGAAAGACTCTAATGTCCTGCCCTTCTTCGCTCATGCACGGCAACCACACAGTTCTCCTGTCAGTACAATCAAATCTCTCCAAGTTACAGGGAATTCTGAAAACGCATCGTTTGCTCCTAGAATAATAAACAGGAAATACAGGGGAGAAAAATCCTTCCAAAAAGCAGGTAATAAAACCAAATGGCCTTTTTGTTTGTCTGTTTCTTCTGTTACAAAAGAGCATAGGGAAGCAGGGAATATATCTGCCCATTTACCTGACATTCTTTTATCATAATTGGATTTCATCCTAATAACATTAAATTGCTTAGTAAAGAAACAAGTAGACTCTCAACTATTGAATTATTCCAAAGTTAACAACGGGTGCCATATTCAATGCTTGGAAAAGTCTCTTTTTTCTTGGCCATCTTTGCCAAAAACAGACAACAGATTAAAGACCTAGTTGACCAAATTCAAAGCATCAAAATAAAACCAAATACTAATTGGATCAGAATCCAAGAGATGCTTAATTTGAAGCCTTAGCAAACAAAAGTCAAGAAGAAAGTTAGCTTCCGCTATGGGAAGAAAAAACCCGAGACATAATTTTTCTTAGTTTTGAACTTAGAAATCAAAACTCGAGAGAGACATGCTACAAACGTTACAGGATAAATGGATTTCCCTTTAACCACAAAATTGTGTCGTCCACAGCATGATTGAAAACTGTTACAAATTTCCAAGAGCTTCAGCACTGATTAGCGAGTGAATTGCCTTCATCTCTGCCAACTTACCTGGCATCCCTCTATGTTTACCAACACACTTCTCCCTGGAGGCTGCAGAGAGCAAGCTCCTGAGTCAACTCTGGAGCCTTATCTAAATCCTCTGAAAGCTGTGAGGGGAGCTTATCTCTGCCTGAAGACCCAATGGTATTTTCCATGTCAAGTTTCAGACATTCCAATATTGTGAAGATATAGATGACTTGGCCTTATCGTTGAAAGCAGACGATTATTACAGGCATTTTATAAAATTAATTATTTGGTTAATACCTGTGCTGTGCAGATAAAATGGCCTTCAGTCGACTAATTTTTGTTACCAAGACTGATCCTTGCATTCAGCCAGAAACATCAATAACCGTAATAAGTTATTCAGCAGGGACTGTGAATTTGTTCAATAGAGCAACACATACTGAAATCAGATCAATGGATAGAGGTTCTGGTAAAAATGTATCAATGTATAGGCTGTGATTTTGTGCATATCAAAGCAGTGTATCTTACTGAAGTCTTTTTATGTGTTAACTTTATTAAATTTTTTTTAACTTTATTAAATTTTAAAGTTTTTAAAAATAATTCTAAACTAGTGCTCATCGGACAAGTAGAATAAGATTGCTGTGACTATATAGAATTAGAATCTAACAAAAGGCCCCATTTAATTTGGCATTTAACATGCTATCTGGTATTGTTCACAACTGCTTCATGTCTGTTAATCAAATCTGACCAACTGGACTGGAAGCTGATTCAGAAAATTGTTTCAAACTTCACTATTCCTCCAATGTGTTGAGCATAACCGTGTTAAATAGACATTCAAATGGATGAATGAATGAGCGAGCCTCTCTCCTACATTATTTTTTACGCAATCCATCCACCTTAAAAAGCCACGAGTAGCTGACTCAAGTCAATGACTTGGATCATTTTTACAGCATATTTATACAGACACATCTTCCAGTCTGCTTTCTGTCAAGGGCTCATATTGAAAAACTGAACAGAACTACATTAGAGGAAATGTGAAATGTGTTCTTAAGAAGGTAATTCTGAAGGGTATTCAGGGAAGGCCACGTGTGTTTACCTCAAAGAAATGTCTTTCCATTTACTATGATAAAAAAATCTAATGTAGATTTTCATAAGTCCGTGTCTTATTGAGAGCTTTGTTTAGCAAGGTAGTCACTGGGTGATAAGTTAGATTAAAAGGAGTCTAAAACCCAAAGGAAAGGAAGGAGAAAGGAAAAAAGGGAAGGAGGGAGACAGATAGACAGGAGGGGAGGGAGTCAGGAAGGGAAGGAGGGAAGAAAAGAGCTGGAGTCCCCAAAACACTATTTTCACTGTGTACCAAGCAAGGATTCAAAGCTCACCTCAAGACTCACCTCCTCCATGAAGCCTTCCTTGAACTCTAGGACCTTTTATCTTGCTCTTCTCTAACCTGCTGCCTGCCGAGCCCACCTACTCCACTGAATTCTGTGTTTAACTCTGTATTGCCTCCTGTCTCCTGTAGTTTATTCCTGGGAGTTAGTCTTCATAATCTCCTAGATAAAGGGGCCCATCTTCTCTGGGTTCTGTTTGCCCACCACCCCCAGCATAGTATAAGCACACAGCAGACTGCCCAGAAGAAATAAGTGAAAGGTTAAATGACCAAATAAAGACTACATTTTCCCTAACTCACTAATCTTGAATTTTACTCTGATGCTCTCAGAAAGGAGTTTTTACCTCAGAATCCAATGGTCTTCTAGACCTAGGGAACTGTAATCTCCACAAGGGTACCACACACTCCCAATT
Organism: Monodon monoceros; assembly: GCF_005190385.1. Classification (NCBI taxonomy): domain Eukaryota; kingdom Metazoa; phylum Chordata; class Mammalia; order Artiodactyla; family Monodontidae; genus Monodon; species Monodon monoceros. The sequence continues at coordinate 61,741,155 of NW_021703783.1, forward strand.
GTGTGGAAATTTAAACACACACACACATACACACATTTTCCCATCAAGAGCCCATAGCTTTTGTCATATTCTAAAAAGAGCATACAATTCAAAGGGGGCTTAGAACTACCATTCTAAATAGTGAAGAAAAATAAGTTTAATACCCAGAAGCCAAGAATGCATGGTCTTTGAAGCCATTTCGGTCTCTAATGAGAAATTCTCCATTCTGACCTTTGACTGGTTGGTTTAATCTTAAACCATATCCGGAATTACTTCATACACTATTTCAAATCTTGCATTTAACAGTCTGTCTCCAGAGGTGGTTAATGAGTGTATTAATCCACATATTTGCAGAACTGTTTTTTCCATTTGCATTCCGTAATTTAGAAAAAGCTTTAAAATGCAAGGCTTATTTTCTTTTTTTTCTTTTTGTTGCCAATTTTTGAAAAATGATTATCCTTGTCTGTTTTTTAATAATTATTTATAAACAGTCTAAAAGCAAAGCTCTGACATACAGATTATTTTTCCTACTGGTTAAGAGCAAAATTATTGTTTTTCTATTGTATTCTGCATCTTGCATCAACGTATAATGATCTAGAAAGATGGATTGTATGGGGTAAAACTGGAAGTTGGCAAAAATCTTCAGTAAATGTAAGAATTAAGTTTTTATATAAATTATTCATAAAATGAATTACACATACCTTAGTGCAGTGGTGAGGCACTCATATGACAAACAGAGAGACATCAAAGGTAGAAAATGCTTGAAGATATTGCTGAATTTTTGCAGTGGCCATAGCAATGATATTACCTGTGTATCTTGAGGCTCTTGGCTCACATAACAAGAATTGATATAAAAGTACAAGCTTACATTTCTCAGAGAGGAAAATATGGCTCATCTTGTGAAAGAGTTATGAATTTAAGGTTGTTTCTTAATATGATAGATGGGAATGAAATGGAAAGATAATGCAGAGCTGCTCCAGAAAGTGAAATCAAGGCAGAAAGACAAAAAACACTAAGTTTTGTCCTCGATTAAACCTTGAACCCAATGAGTAAATCCACCAAAGTTTGCCAGCCTAGGAGACTGCAGTAGCTAACTGGGAATGAGGAAGGAGAGCATCAGAGCCGAGGACGTGGGATTGAGCAGCTGACCCACAGAAGACACACATGGGAGGGTGGTGGGCCTCAGAGACTGTCCACTTCTCTCCTACTTGAGCTCAAGAATGTGGGATGTGGGTTTCTTTCAAGCCATTTACTGAGCACCATTAAGCAGATAGTACCGAGTCAGGTATTTCAGAGAGGGGAACGAAAAGTCTCTTTGGAGGTGAGAGCTCAGAATTAGAAGAGCTTGAGCAGGCCTCCCCTCGGCCATAGGGCACTTTGTGTAAATCAGAAAAAGCTCTTCTCGCCAACTGCTCATTCTGTAAGTCTGAGGCACAACGCACGTCTGATGAGTAGATTTCAGATCTGGGAGCATAAGGTTGACACACATGACTGCTATGAGTAATGCTAAAATTTTCCCTTTTATAAATGTACTCTCTGAAATACCCTTGTTCTTGGTGAGACTTTTATCTTTGATTTCACCATATATTAAGGAAAAGGATATTTCTTGCTCTATTAAAGAAAAGGATATTTGGAGTGTCTACTTTTTCTTTACATATATGTCAGGGCCCCTTAAGTATAAATCTAAGAAATTTATTTACTGCCAAAATCCCTGGGGGGGGGGGGTGAGGCAGGAAATGTGGCTTTTCAGTTTGAGAGTTACATCTTTATTGTAGGAAGAATATTTACTTGCTGAGTTCATCAATAAACATACCCCTGGAGTTCTAAATTTGTCCACAGGGGCGTATTAAGCCATGTAGTTTCTACCTGAAAATGTACTATATTATGTTCTGAGTACTGAGCTTGGCAAATACGAAAAGTTACTTTTTTAAAAAAGTAAATTAGACCTAGATTTAACACCTGGGAAGTCAATAGAAAGCTTCATGATTGCAGAAACCATGCTTAGCACTGTATCCCAGACCGGAGAAAAATGCCTGACACACAGTAGATGCTCCATAAATATGTGTTCGATTAAATAATTACTTTTTTAAACTGCCGACTTCCCATGAAAGAACAGCCTCTCTTGATAAGGGAAAACGGTTGTTTGGGTTTTTTCCAACAGAAGACCAGCTAATGAAAATTTATTTCTAACTGGTTCCAAATTAATTTTATTGTGTTTGCATTAAACATCCGTGCTTCATGTCATGAATAATCTACAAAGAGCTGAGTTTTAAATCAGCAAGAAGTGAATTTCATGTGTAGGAAGGAGTTTATTAAATACCTTTTATACATTTTTTACAGGTTTGTCTTTTTATTTTTACATTATATGTCATTTTTATGCCAGTCTAACAAACCACCCAATGTATTATACCACATAGTCCCCATTTCCCACTGGGTGGGAGGGGGAAATTTTAGCAAATATATGCAATATTTTTATTTAAAAATCTGTCAACACTCAGTGAGACTTGTGTTGAGCCTTGAAAAGTAAGTATTATTTAAATGACCAAAGAGGAAGAAGAAAAGCCATTTCAAAAAAGAAGGAATCTGCTTTAGTAAAACATGGGGGTAGAACTGAGCAAAGTACGATGAGTTGCCCTGTCTGACGGGACTACAGGTGGTATAGAACAGTGAGAAAGAAAGGTGGATAGGTGGGGTGGGCCAAACACAGAGGACTGTGAAAGCTATGCACAAAATGACTGAAAAGTATGTATGAGAAAAGTTGTGCTCATAAACAACAAGGTCCTGCTGTGTAGCACAGGGAACTACATTCAATACCTTGTGATAAACCATAATGGAAAAGAATGTGAAAAAGAATGATATATATGTATAACTGAATCACTTTGCTGTACAGCAGAAATTAACAGAACATTGTAATTCAACTATACTTCAATAAAATTTTCTAAAAAAGAAAGTTTTGTTCAATGACAATGGATGGGTAAAATGGAGAGAAGAGATAACTGATGGGAAGGGAGATCAGATGGGAGGTAATGTCAGGCCCAAACCTTCCAAGTCAAATAGATGTTAAAAAAAAAAAAAAACATATAAAATGTATCAAAGAAATTACAAGACTTGCCAATCAGTTGGAAATGGGAATTAGAATTTCCACGTGGTTCCAATGTCTAAGGCAGGAAATTATAAAAGCACTGACAGAAGCCACATAGCTGGTTTGAGAACTGGTTTGAGAAGATGATGAAAGATTCATAGGGAACACTTCCTAGACAGTTGGGAACACAGTTCTAGAGAACAGAAGAAGGGACAGTAACTGACCTACAGTTTAAGGCATGGGAAAGGATGTGCTTATTAACGAGGGAATGTGAAGATGAGCACAGAGCTAAACGCCTTGAATAACAACTCCATCTGACACTGGGGATTGGGAAAGGAAAGAGAAGAAAATGTCCTAGCCACAGAAGGAGGTGCTGGTAAGGGTAGTAGAAACAAAAGCAGAAGAAATTTTCAAGAAGGAATACATGATCAAGACTTTTTCATACCACTGACAATGTAGTTTGGGTTTAGCCAGAAGAAAATCATTGGTTATCTCTGAGAGAGTCTTGAGTGCACTGTTAGTATCATGAAAATGGTTGCAGAAGGCATAGATAAAAACAGTGAATAAGAAGAAAAGATCACCACATATACAGAAATAGCCCACATTAATATTCCAATTGCATACTCATCTATATGCAGCATATGTTATAAATCTCTTGAGGTCTGCTTTGTCTCTATTGAGTTTCCTATTGCTGCTGTAATTACTTACTACAAAATCACTGGCTTAAAACTGCACAAATTTATTATTTGGAGGTCAGAAGTCCAAAATGTGTTTAATTGAGCTAAAATCACATTGTCAGCAGGGCCGATTCCTTCTTTCTTCCCAACTTTAGTGATAGGTAATTAACAAATAACACTGTATAAGTTTAAGTTGTACAACATGATGATTTGATATACGTATATATTGTGAAATGATTACAACAATAAGGTCATTTAACATACCCATCACCTCACATAATTACCATTTTGTGTGTATGCGGTAAGAACATTTAAGATCTCTCTAAGCAAATTTTAAGAATACAATACAGTATTGTTAACTACAGTTACCATGCTGTACGTCAGACACCCAGAACTTATTCATCTCATAATTGAAAGTTTGTACCCTTTGACCAACATCTCCCCATTTCCCCTACCCACCCCCAGCCCCAGGTAACCACCGTTCTACTCTTTGTTTCTATGAGTTCCAACTTCTTAGGTTCCACATTTAACTGACATCACAGAGTATTTGTCTGTATGAATTATGTCTCTAACTTCTCATTTAGCCTGATGCCCTCAAGGGTCATCCATGTTGTCTCAAATGACAGAAGGAATCTTTTTTATGGATGAATAATATTCTTTTTTCTTTATCCATCTATTTTCTTTATCCATTTATCCATTGATGGACACTTAGGTTACTTGTATATCTTGACTATTGTGAATAAAGCTGCAGTGAACATGGTGGTGCAGATATCTCTTCAAGAGAGTGATTTTTTGTTTCCTTCAATAAATACCCAGATTGGGATTGCTGGACCACATGGTAGTTCTACTTTTAATTTTTTTGAGAAAACTCCATAGTTTGTTTTTTTTTTATTTTTTATAATGACTATGTGAACTAATTCTTCCCGTTGCGGAGCACAGGCTCCGGACGCTCAGGCTCAGCGGCCATGGCTCACGGGTCCAGCCGCTCGGCGGCATGCGGGGTCCTCCCGGACCGGGGCACGAACTCGGGTCCCCTGCGTCGGCAGGCGGACTCCCAACCACTGCGCCACCAGGGAAACCCTGAACTAATTCTTTTGAAGCTGTAGGAGAGAATCCCTTTTCTTGCGTTTTCCAGCTTCTAAAGGTCACCTACCTTCTTTGGTTCATGGTCCCTTCCTCCATCTTCAAAATCAGCAGCACAGAATCCTCAAATCACTCTGATTCTGAAACTCCTGCCTGCCTCTTTCACTGAGAAGGACCATAGTGAATACACTGGGTTCATCTGGATAACCTAGGATAAACTCGCCATCTCAAGATCCTTAATCACATTTGTAAAGTCCTTTCTGCTATGTAAGGTCACATAGTCACAGGTTCCAGGGATCAGAATGTGGACATTTTTGAGGACTCATTATTCTGTGTACCACAAAATCTAAGTTAAAACATCAGAAGCAGAATTGACTTTGACTTAATTCTTATGCATCGGTTTACCTTCAGGTTAAATGATATGTGAGATTAATTCATTAACTAGAAGATGAAAATAACATTTTTAATGGAGAGCTTTTACATTAGTCTATTATTTTCTGTTGAAAGGTCCTTAAGTTAAATGCTAAAATTCATGTTATAAAATTCCATTTAATGATAGTTGGGTAGCAATAACAATAAGCTGATAGCTTTCTGCCAGTAGCAATATTTTGATGAGCCTATTTTTGATTGAAACTATATTTTATATTTAAATAAAATAAAGACATCACTCTTAGCAGCATCTTTTGCTGTTATTTTCTCCATTTTTTTTCAAAAGTAAAATGTCCTATTAAATAGGCTTCACAGCCCCACAAGGACTTTTCCTTTGTATACATGTATAATATGCATATTTTTAACCTAATGATGTAAAAATATATTTCAGTTTCTCCTACTATCTCCTACAATCTGTAGTTTTTCCTTTATAAAATTGAAGGGATAATGAACAAAACTTCTGTGAAGATTACATGAGATTTAATGTATGTAAAGCCGTAGCACAGCTGCTGGCCCGTAATAAGTAGGTCTTCGATAAATTTTTAGCGTAATCCAAAATATATTTCACGAGATTTGCTCACTAATACTGAAACTTATTTCTATAAATGCTACAAAGTAATAATACTGTGGATGGTGTTTCTGACTAAACTTACAAAATTCTCGAAATTTAGTTGCTCTACGAAATAAGATTGTTAGCACGAAAATTCAATTTAAATAACTGCATTTAATTTAAAATGGTGGTTTATAATTAACTATTCAGTCCAGTTTTCATTGGGGTACACAAAATGATAGCATTAAGGCTTTTTTAAAATTCCATCTAAAGGTACCAGTAAGTTGTGAGGAAATTTTTGCTAATTTCATATATTCAAAGTTAAAATTAAGCTATTCAGAAGATCAGCTGGAAGCAAATCTAGAAGACAGCAGCACTATAGGAAATAGAAGTCAAAAATAAAAGTTTTTTTCAGTGATTATAATTCACCTTCAAGCTGCACTATTTCAAATTTCTTCCTGTAATCCTATGTTCCTATCTCTTTACCTCCTTTAAATAATGTTCCTGTGTTGTCACTGTCTATTTTCTTTTTGTTAAGTTGTCAAATGATCTCTGTCTTGCCCTGTGTAATTTAAGAGACTTTTATGTAGCTCTCTGAGAGACTATCACGCAAGTCCAACTAGGAGAATAATTTACGAGGTTCAAAATGAAGGGTCATTATTCTACTGTCTCACCCGCCGTGAATACACAGGCTCTCTCCTTCACGCATGGCAGGGTTTTAACTAGATCAAAAGAGGTAGAAGCTTTTAAATAAAGTATTGTGAATGCTATCATTGGTTACATAAGCTCCCTTTACATTTTTTTAAAAATATGATTGCTTAATGAGATTAGAGACCTATAAGAAAGCATGTCTTTGGGTATGGGCTTATCTGTAACTTTCACACAAATCTTTCTTTGGCTGAAAACACAATTTCAGCAGTTATGGTTTTATATGTCCTTAGGGTAACATCTAGTCATCTTTCATAAGCTAGAATAATATGCATAGTAAGTCTTCTTCACTATGAAGCTAAACGCAAAAGGAGCCAAGAGAGCGGATTTTCTCAGTTTTGAAGTTAATTTTTCGGTGTTTTTACGTCATCAAAGTACTCCTACTTGTGTTCAGCAATCATTGATACTAATGATGTTTATGTAGCTAGAAGAAAATAGCACTTTTTCTTACCATTTCAGTAACTAATGTCTTTTTTGATTACAACAGGCAAATCTAATTACTGCTTCTTGTGATTAATCTCAATAGTTGAATGACTTTCTAGGCAATCTGAAATCCTCCATGTTTCCATGAGACCTGATTTTTTTATAAGCACATGTGTAGGGGGTGCCAAATGAGAAAATAAGAGTTACTTTTAGTAGCTGGACAACGTGTCATAGAAAAAAATGCTTGAGTGTCTTTATTTGTGTATGCTTTATTAAACAGACCCTGTGAATCTGAAGTCTATGCTCTTATCTAAAAATTCTCTCTTCCTCCTCTCAATTTCTTAGCATATCCATCAAACTCCTCTCAGTGTATTCACCTCTTTCTTTTTATATACTTATTGATGTGCATTTTTTATGCCCCCATAGGTACTCTGAGCTGTGTCACCCACAGTACCTAGCCCTATGCCTTGAATATTTTTTTTAAAAAGCTAATATTAATTGAATTCTTGCTGTGTGCTAGATGCCATTCTAAGATTTTTAGTCTATTAACTCAACCTTGAAAAGAGATGAAACGGGTACCACTATTATCTTCATTTTATAGAGGGGGAAACAGCAATTCAACGCACGTAATCTGGCCAGTTGCGAAGCCTGTAAGTGGCCAAGCCTGAATCTAAGCCTGGGTTTATAACCGCTGCCCTACCTCCAGAGACCCTGCATGGGTAAATCTCCCCATGATCGACTTTCAGAGCACCAAGTCCTTCTTCCTAATCTTCACTACTTTTAGGACTTTACATTTGTCTTTCTGTTGTTTTGATTAATATCTACCCCTTCCACTGTGCCCAGGGCATATTAATAGAACCTATAGTATTTGATAGGTGAGTAATAGCAGCTAATACTAAGTTTTTGCCATGTGCCAGGTACTGCATCTTATTTTAATATTCAGAAAGACTATCAGGTACCCACCAATTTACCTCCACTTTAGAGATGAGGATACTGAGACAGAGGGAGGTTAGGCAACTTGCCCAAGGTCACACAGCTAGTAAGGAGTGGATCATTGAAAATCTAGCTTGGAGGGGCAGGGAAAGCTGTAGGGAGGAGATGACATTTGGCATGCCTGGAAGGGCGAGGGGGAAAAGATAGAAACACTCTAGGCTGGGGAAACAACATGGATAAAGCAGTGTGCCTAGAGCTCAATAAATACGAATGAATGAGTGAACAGCTATCTTTACAGCCCATGAATTTAAAGGTTTTGCAGATGTAAATGCTTTATTACTAATAGTCTCTGCATTTTTTTTCTTTCAGTGCCACCGTGGGCCTTAATTGCCATAGCCATAGTCGCAGTCCTTTTAGTCCTGACGTGCTGCTTTTGTATCTGTAAGAAATGCTTGTTCAAAAAGAAAAACAAAAAGAAGGGAAAGGAAAAGGGAGGGAAGAATGCCATTAACATGAAAGATGTGAAAGACTTAGGGAAGACCATGAAAGATCAGGTAATGTATTCATTCCATGTTTCTTCTTATTTTATCAAAAATTTAAGAATAGACAGTTTATTAGTTTATGCCAGATAAATATAGAAATAAACAATATCTGGACACTTGTCATAGTTTTAGAAATGCTTTGCAGTCCTTTCAGTCATTACTCAACATCCCAAAGTACAACAGAAACGTGTGGTTAGGGTTTTCCAGTCTCCTAAGCACATAGACCAGGAAAGGGCATCCATGACCATCAAGGCCAAATTGGTAGGCCCAGCGTATTGGAATGATACCTGAACATTTGTATTACATCCGTTTAGCCTCTCTTAATTGTGCCTAGAGCTAGAGAAACAGAATAAAGAGTATCTGTTCTTCCTCTTGGGCGGGACATCTTTTTATCATCATCACTGTTCATAATCACTATTAAATACTGAGTCTTATAGCTATTTACCACACTTGAAAGCTACCATCCCTATACAAACATCCAGCTCAACTATGAGCGCTCAGGAATAATGAGTTATACAAGGCAAGTGAGAGAAGTATGAGCTGGTTCTAAAGAATGGGGTAGAATTTTAAGGCAAAACTCTTCACTTAGGGACAATTAGAACCATAATGCAAGTTATAAAATCCATCTGGCTGAGTTATCTTCCCAAGCCCAAGGAAGCAATCTGAGTGTCCTTTACACTGTTATCTATCTTTCCTAAATGAGCTAGGTGATTTGGTTCAGAATAAAGTCTACTATTAATAAGTATAATAATTAAATGTCTCTTCATTTCTCTATTGGAATCATATTCATATTGGATATTTCTAAGGAACAACTTATTTCATATAAAAAGTAAATGTAGGGACTTCCCTGGTGGCACGGTGGTTAAGAATCTGCCTGCCAATGCAGGGGACACGGGTTCGATCCCTGGTCTGGGAAGATCCCACATGCCGTGGAACAACTAAGCCCCGTGCACCAGAACTACTGAGACTGCTTTCTAGAGCTCACGAGCCACAACTACTGAGCCCGTGTGCCACAACTACTGAAGCCTGTGTGCCTAGAGCCCGTGCTCCACAACAAGAGAAGCTACCACAATGAGAATCCTGAGCACTGCAACAAAGAGTAGCGCGCTATCTACAACTAGAGAAAGCCAAACTAGAGAAACCCAACGCAGCCAATAAATAAATAAATATATATTTAAAAAAAGTAAATGTGAAGATTTTTTAGAGAAATAACATTTTCAATTATCAATGCTTCCCTTCAAATGATTCAAAATTTCTATTTATTCCCTAATAGCAACATATATAGGCACTTTTATAAATTCTTATTATACTATTAATTGAACTCTTAAATATGTGAATCTCCTTAAGAACAATTTAGTTAAGGAAGGTATTTTTAGTACATTTGTGTAGTTATCCACACACTCAGGACACTAATCCCTCTCCCTAGCCTGAGTTTTAAACACTTTGCTCAAAGACGCTGTAATGTCTCTTGACAACAATTTCACATAGGCTCATTTTTCACTTGAACTTTTGCTTGGTTTCAGAGCTGTAGAATGAATGCTATGCCTGCACTCACACTCAGAGAGCTTCATCCTGAGCTCAGAGTATCAAGGGTTATATCTTTCTCAAAGTTTCTAATCACAGCCACAGAAGCCCAGGTGCCAGTGTTCAACCACAGATGTCTAATAAGGATTTTTCTTTTCAGTTAATTTGTTACATAGAAACTGAAGCTTTAAATCATGTCTTGTTTTATTTCAGCATTTTCCGTAACCAGCAGGACGTGATACAGATTTCTTTAGACAACATATTTGGGAGATTAATAACAGTAGTAATAACTTTCTAGATGGACATGGATGTACTGAATAATTTGTATGTGAATTTGAGCTATGTCTATGAAACATTGGAAATATAATACTATCATTTTCATAACTACATTAAAATTCAAATGTGGTTTTCATGTTTGCTAGAATTAACAGTTTAAAACACTAAATAATGTTAAATGATCACTACAGCATTTCTTCCTAGGACAAGAAATTTGTATTTTTCTTTGTGGAACTTGTTCTGTATGATGTAAGACTAATTTATAGAACAGTAGCGGTGTTTATTACCCCTATTATGACATGGATAAATGACCAAGATCTCAAAAATAGTAAATACAGAAATCAGTAAGTTTTACCATTTCACTCCATATAAGAACTAACAGAAATTCAAATTTCAATATTCATGACTATATGTCTCTATGATAAGATTTTATAACCAAGGAAGAATTTTTAAATATTCTGCAATAACAAAATGGTAATGATACATAATATTTGTATACAGAAAAGGATACATATTTAAGACTTTTGTAATGGCTTAAAACTTAAAAGCACTAAAAATACAGAGGGGCAATATCAACTTGCAAAGTCAGAGGTCTGGAAAGGTCATTTCTCCACGGTTTTTACTAACGTGTGTGGATATTTAAATTTTTATTTCTTCCCTCTGTGTCCTCCTTATCTGTATTATGTCTCATGACTGTTCTGGACTGTCCCTTGCGGTAGGTTTCCTCTGCTATGAGACACCCTTAGTCAACGCTCAACTACATTTAGTGGCCTGGCAGCCGGGGCTCCGCAGCTGAGGGTGTACCATTCTGACACACATCAAGAGGCTGAACTAAATTGATTTTTTTTTTTAAGATAAAGGGTTGTCATTTTAAGATTACTGATTAAATAGAACAGTATTAGAAAGCTCAAGTTTTAATTGATGGGCACAGAAAGAAAATGTAGTGTCTTACGCTCCCTTTTTAGCATGCCTTATCAATTCCAAATCTGAACAATTTAACATAGAATGAACAAATGCACCTTCTGATGGTTTATCCAAGTACAACTAAACACCTTTTGAACGTTGAATCAAGCCAGAAGCATGTGCACTAAATTTTTGAAATTTAAAACAAGGTCTTTTTCCCAACACAGCTTTTCCCACTACAATTTATGAAACTCTCAGAACTGCTGGGCTTACATGCATTTTCCTCTGCATTTTGTTCCTTGGTGCGTGTGGTGGGGAGACTACTGCTCTTGAGATATTATAATAGCTGCTGATTTAATAGGTCTTAATTTAATGTAATGGTACAGAAAATGTCTTGCTTAAGCTCGACCTTTGGGACAAGAATAGACTTAATCACTTCACTGATAAAACAGCAGCGCTGAGAAATTATCAAAAATTTAGCCCTATTCCATGCAGAATAATTGCAGAAATGGTCATGCACCTTTCATTAGGGCAAAAACCACTTAGAGAGAAGGCGATTTAATAGCTCAGCTCTTTCAAATGACACTGAGCTGAAACATATGTAAATTGTCAGTTCTGAAAGAGATTTTGAAAAAGTATTTTAATCCATGAAAATTTTTTTTATGATGGAGTGGTGTGAAGATTTTTCAGACAGAAATGTGCGTTAAATAGTTTGCCATTAAAAAAAATTAAAATCTTACAGGAGGCAAATTACCTACATTGCCATTTTCTTAACACATCTTTTCAGACAGTATTAAAGACTGACGCACAGCTGAGGTTCTGAAAGGGAAATGTGGGTTCACTGCCTCAAGTCCTCCCCTTAAGTTCAGCAGTCTTTTCCTGTCACTTTACTATCATTTTTCTATTAGCAACACCCCAAGTTAAAAGATTAATATTAATTTTTAAATAATTATGTTGTTTTCCTGCCTGTGGCTATCAGTAAAGCAACATTTTACTATTCAAGGAAACATCCAAGTATAAACTTCCTAATTAAATGGTGTATGGCCCACCAGATTTGAAAAGGTTTCTGCACAGATGTAATAATGGCAATTTTCAATTTTCCAAAGTCATTGTAGGCTCCTGAAACTTTTCAGGAAGAACAGAATGGGAGGCATCTCCAACTACAGCTCAACTCTCTGTTTCAGCTCAACTCTCTGTTTCAGCTCAACTCTGTTTATCATCTTCCCACCCTAATGAGTTCTAGTAAGATGATGCCAAGTCTGTTTTTTTAGGATCAAATTAGAGTTAGATGGCTAGAGCCAAATTGCAGTCTTGTCAGTTCAGAGACTGAGGGTGTCATTTTGAGGCACCACTGCGGGTCTCTGTATGAATGGATAAGTGAACAGAAGAGATTTCTCTGAGCAGAGGGAAAAAACCATGTAATCTGGGAGTTGTGGGAGGTTGGATGGTAGAGCTATAGTCTAATGACTCTGAAGCCTTTCTGAAGCCTGATTATACTTCTGTGCATTTGAGTTCTAGAAGATTTCTCAGGTTTAATTTGATCACTGACAGGAGTTAAAATTCTTTTGCTTTGGGCTTCCCTGGTGGCGCAGTGGTTGAGAGTCCGCCTGCCGATGCAGGGGACACGGGTTCGTGCCCCGGTCCGGGAAGATCTCACATGCCGCGGAGCGGCTGGGCCCGTGAGCCATGGCCGCTGAGCCTGCGCGTCCGGAGCCTGTGCTCCGCCACGGGAGAGGCCACAACAGTGAGAGGCCCGCGTACCGCAAAAAAAAAAAAAAAATTATTTTGCTTTGTCAGAGATATAAAGCAGCCTACCACTCATATGTCTTATCTTCAGTTTTGTGAGATTCTATAGTAACACACACACACACACACACACAAAGAAAGGCAATGAAAATACCATAACCAAAACCTAGGAGAGAATATTTGTGGTATATAACAACAAAAAGATTGAGACCACTAAAATACAGAGTCTCTACAAATCACTAAGAGGCAAACAACCCAATAGAAAAATTAGCAAAGGATGTATTATATATACATACTATATAAAAGATTATTACACAGGTAGTCCCCAGAAGAAATAATACAAATAGTTCATATAAAGGTTTTTAAATTTTTCAACCTCAATAGTGTTCATGAAAACGTAACATTTTATCATTTTTCATTTCGAACAATAACTATTTATAGATTTCTAATTTTTTTCTAATTCTTTAAAGCAATAAGAATGCACACCCCCTAGAAACAAAACTTCTAATATTTATAATCTTTATAACCTTTGATTTTTTTGAGCAAACTTTTTGCATTAATTGGGAAAATACATTATATATTTTTATTTTTAATAAAGAGGAACATTTGAATGAATTTTATGAAATTATGAGCTTTCTAGTGTTTCAATTTATATTACACTTAAGTTTTAGGTTATCAGGAACATTCAATTGGTTTAAACTCAATTTTGAGAATTCTGTGCCATGATTTTTGCTTGTTACCACAAAATTAATTTTTATGCTAATTTCAGTTTGACAGAATTGCAAACATAACTCCTTTTACCTTTTGGTATCAAACAGACCCGTAAGTCAATTTAATTCAGCCTAGCTTTCTGTGGAGCTGTTATGAAAGTAAAACAGTAAACTTAAACTGGAACCGGGGTAGATTTTTCTCTAAACATGCATTTGCTGGTGGCATGTTATTTTTTCCTCTTTTCCCATGACCACTACAAACGTATACGCAAAACTCAGGAAATTACAATTTTCTAAGAATCACTTACTCAACTATCTTTTTCATAGGAAACAAGGCAAGAAAAGGCCACCCATTTCATATAAATTACTCCACTGCATGTAACAAGGATGTTTTACATGATGCTTAAGATCTCTTTTAAACTACATGAATGTGAAAACTGGCCTGGTTAATAGCATGTTTATCATACCTCCGAAAGAAGCGATTTTATCAGAGCCAAATATAACACAAAGTTGACATTTTCTTTGCAACAACTTTACATTTTTTGCTTGCAATATTCTGAGGGGCTATTTCCATTGCTTCCATGTTGCTTGCTGATTGGGGGGAAAAAATTCCGTGCACAAATGGAATTTTAAAAAAATATGTAAGCAGCAGATGTGAATGTGTGTCAGACAAATGGAGATTTACAGCATCTCAGTGCTTGCTTCTAACAGCTTGGAAGTATAACCACAGGCCCAGTGTCATTTGAGTTCTGATGAAAATTCATTTGAATTCACATATAATCCATTTCCCTACTCATAGGCCCTGAAGGATGATGATGCTGAAACCGGATTGACTGATGGGGAAGAAAAAGAAGAACCCAAAGAAGAGGAGAAATTGGGAAAACTTCAGTATTCACTGGATTATGATTTCCAGAATAACCAGGTCTGAGGGGGAAAATGTCTTGTAATTCCATTACGTTTTCTGAAATTACCAACTAGAAATTGAAACAAGATACTTCTTAAAACATTTGGTTTGCTACGAGGGGAAAATGCAATTATCAAAGCTACTGATGAAATCATTTCTAAGTACAGGCGGTCCCCTACTTGCTAATTTAACTTCTGGTAATTAGAATCCACAGTGTTCAGCCGATTACATCTACTTATGGCACTTACAGCAGGCAGGCAGAATACAAATTAACTTGAAGCCATCAGTCTGATTCTGAGAGCTCCCAGTCACAGATCCCTCAGGCTGAGCTACAACAATCTTCCTTGGAATTCATGGATTTAGCTCCAAACAGGGCAAGGGACCTTTGAGTTAGACCACCAATTAAGCCAAAGTCTTCAAACAAGAATTAACCATTTGATGAGGAATCAAAGATTAAAAAATGGACTTTCCATAAATTTCAATGGCAAGAATGCCTTATGTAATATGGTACTGGCTAAACCTCCTAGCACAAATGAGTTAACAGCTCTAGAAAAGTAGAAAGACCATCAACTTGATTTCTAATGCCTTTGCATGCTGCCCTGCTTCCGGAAAAGTGACAAGGAACTAAAGGTTGCATCAAAACAGTCCTTCCTGCTTTAAAAGCCGTGAAGTGCCACCTAGATGAAAGATAATACTAGCTGGCTTTTATTAACTGCCTGTTATAATGGTAGCTCCAAGATAAATGTTAAAAAAAAAAAAAAAACTCTACCTAAAAAGACCTTCTAGGGGCTTCCCTGGTGGCGCAGTGGTTGAGAGTCCACCTGCCGATGCAGGGGACACAGATTCGTGCCCCGGTCCGGGAAGATCCCACATGCCGTGGAGCGGCTGGGCCCGTGAGCCATGGCCGCTGAGCCTGCGCCTCCGGAGCCTGTGCTCCGCAGCGGGAGAGGCCACAACAGTGAGAGGCCCGCGTACCAAAAAAAAAAAAAAAAAAAAAGACCTTCTAGGACCCATGACTTTGATGAAGATGTCTCTTTACCTTCTGAACTGTTCAAGAAATTTAAAAGCTAGATAAGAATTAGCTGAGTTAGAGATCAGGCTCTTAAAAATCTATAAGACACAGTTCTCTTCCGACTAGGAGAGCTTTAAATCGATTTCTCCAGTTTGATCAGTTCACTGACCTTTCGGGGTGGGGAAGAACTTGATAGATGTAAATACAGTTACTACCTAATGCAGCATGTGTTAATTATGTCTAGTTTGATGAGGAATAAACAATAAATAAATCAAACACCAATACTCAGCTTTGGTGACTTATGTCCAAAGTCAGTAATACTGTGAGCTCTAAACAATGGCAGCAATTCTGGACTTTATTTAGGAATTGACTGTTCAAATAATGTCTTCACTTTTTGAAGTGTCCAGAGGGTTCCTCAAAAAGAACATATTGATACATACCACCATATAATAAATAATTGTATTTAGTTAGCTTCATTACAGCCCTGGCTCATTATTTTATAATACATTCCAGAAAACTGCATGTTGGTTATAGATACAAGCTAATAGGTATGGATTTATAGGTATACCATTTCTAGTTAATTAAATAGGGCATTTGAGGTCATTTTTATCGCTTCTACCAAAATTTGATCATTAGAGATTGGATGAGAGCAAAACTGCCTATTATTTATGTATTCTAGAGAAGGTCAAGGTCAACTTACATTATCTTAACACAAAACATCTTTTCCAGGAATATAACCTGCCTTTATATACGTAGCCAACAATTTTCTACTAATTTATTCTACTTTCATATTTTCCAGTAGAAATCTAGTGGATCTCATCTTGGTTAGTCATAATTTTGAAACTTCTACGTTGGCTTTGAGTACTCTAAGTAACATTCTATAAGGTAGTATTTTTAAGAATACAGCACTGAATTTTTTTTACTCAAATATAATTCGAATGCATTTACTCTTCCTTTTCTAGCAAACCCATTTAGAAGGTATTTCATTCAGAGGATCTAGGGTATTCTACCTGATAAATTGTTTTAATAGTATGCTTTTATTCTTCCAAACGTTCTCCGCTAATCTGATTTATAAAATGATTCCTATGAGTCATGGAAGATAAAGTCTGAGGAATTTCGTAGGTAAGGCTGTAACCAAATATACACACCTGCTTACCAAAACTAAAAGACAATCCTAAAAGTCCTCTAAGAACCTTTCATGGTGGAGAGAAATATGGTACTTATCTCTCAAGCAGAAGTCAGAGGGGGGTTGGGAGAAGTAATTCCACCTCTATCAACAAGATACCCCCAAATCTTTAAAGTACAGATGATCAAGTTTGAAAGAGTTTAGGCTATATCACTAGTGCTTTCCCTGCCCCAAAGAAAAAGTATTACAAAAAGTGAGGAGAGAATATAATCTTGCTTATTCACATTGCTATCCAAAGGCAAATTCCACATACCAACTTGGCAAACCAAGAGACGAACTGTTTGCTTTACTAATCATGTCTTTATGAGCTGATGTCTATTTTAACCATTCTTTGACCATCTGTCTACGTTTTGTATACCTACAATCTGGCATTCTTATTGCTACTGCTGTATGATGAAGTCACAAAGATATTGAAGCATTAAGATGGAAACAACACTCTTTAAGGGTATTGGTCTAGGTTAAAACTTGAGCCAACTAGCCAAAGTGCACTTATTATGCACATGGTGGGTCCATTTTGTAGAAAGTGGATGTGACTTTTTCAAGGAGGTGACTTGCTTTTCCACTCTATTGGTGAAAAAGGTACAGACTCAAAATTTCAGACCCTGATGTGAACAGCTATGATGTGACTGCGTTTTCTGAAGGGTATATACATTGAATAACAATAAATAAGGGAGTCTACTTTTGTTTCCCACATGGATCTAAACCAGTCTGTTGACACAGCATGTCTGATGGCAGGGCATCAGAAGAGTCTGCTCACACCTTCTGTTTCCTTTGCAAAAACATTATCAGTGCCAGCCAATACCCACATTCATAATGAGAGATAGGAATGTATCACTGAGAAAACCAGACGTGAAGAAATGCAGAGATTTCTGCTGTATTTGAAAAATATCAGAAACTTAGTCACTTAGCATTAAAAACAATAACTGTAATCTCCCCTTTCTCTACATGGAGCTAAAATTATATTTCTTTGACCCCATGTCCTATATTTAACACTGAATTTAATATACAATAATCATTTTACTCTAAGTTAAAACAAGAAGGAGCCAGCACCCAAGTAAAGGTCAAATATGATAGAAACTTGAAAATCTATTTTTATCTCAAAAAGCTACCAAATTCTAAGAAAATTTCTATTTAGCTGCTCTGGGGCTTTGGTTCAAAATAAGAATTTCCTACTTTATAATTACAAGCTTGTGATTGTTTAACAGTTTCTTTCCACTTACAAATCATGCCCTGGAAAGAAAAATAACGCACAAGGGCTTTTAGGAACTGGAAAGTTATTTGATTGCAACCCTTTTGCAAACATGAATTCCATATTTAACTGTAATCAACAACCTTTTAAAAGCCTCTTTTGTGTTTAAAACCAGGCTTCCTAGAGCCTGCATCTGTCATGATTGGGTTTCTGAAGTCTATGTAGCTCACTTCATTTGCCTTCTGTGCTCAGATTCAGAAGAGAATAAAAGTTTATTCAGAGCAAAGAACAAAAGGGAAAAATCACAATATGTGGCAGTGTGAACACATCAATCTTTTCCAACATGTCCACCAATGCCAGTGTTTGCTGTATCCTGCCTCTCATTTCAGCTGCTGGTAGGAATCATCCAGGCTGCCGAGCTGCCCGCCTTAGACATGGGGGGCACATCTGATCCCTATGTGAAGGTGTTTCTGCTGCCAGATAAAAAGAAGAAATTTGAGACAAAAGTCCACCGAAAGACCCTTAATCCTGTCTTCAACGAGCAATTTACTTTCAAGGTAATTTTTTTTTTTTGTACTTACTAATGAACTTGTCCTCTGTTGTTCTAGATAACAGACTGATCTCATCCTGACACATAGAGAGACCACTTGACCAATTGTTCAGAGACTCACAAATGATTCTATTCAGAATACTTAAGATTCTTACCTTCAATGTAATGAGGACTCTCTATTGCATTAAAATTTGGTCCAAATAGGATTCAGCTCAGCTATTTCAGAAAAGAATATGGACTGGGATAGAACTAGGATGTCATTCGTATCTAAAAAGTGAGTTCAGCTTCAAGTGTGTCTGTGGACCTGAACGTTTCCCCCCTCTCTAAACTAAAGCCAAAAGAACTGTAAACTTTTTCCAGGTTTCCAAGTTCCTGAAAATAAATCACGACCACAGAATAAAGTCAGCTGTGCAACACTATTTACATGGTACAATGAGGTATTACTCTCGCTGCAAAATTTTTTGTGTACAGGGGAAATTTAAGTGTTCTAAAACATTCTACTTAACCCACCAATAAAAAGAATATGAACCTATTGTTTTTTTTCCATCTCTAGCATTTTTCCCTTACTCTTGGCTCTTCCCTGGTGTTCTTCATCTTGCTAAGGCACCTCAGTTAACAAGCAGTAACAAAGAGGAATTCTGGCCACATAATAACTCAGCAGAAAAAGGTGCTTGGCAGGTCTCAGGCATCTCTGCATATACGAGTAGTCTCTGTAGTTCTCATCCTGAAGTCATGCATAAAAACAGTCTTTTGGTAGATATGTTTAACACGTGAAATTTTTTGAAATGCATTACTTAAAACAATACATGTCTGTGAATATGCCAAGGGGCAGATTCAGAATCGCCTGTCTACCAGTCAGCCTTAGCGATAGCACGCACCTGACACTAGCAAACATCCTGGTATGAAATAAATGGATGAAACTGAGGGCGTGAGTCATTCCCATGAACCTTGTTTCCAATTTTGTAAAAGAGCGGTATCTTTCTATTCACTCTAAAATTAGAGTTTTTAAGACAAAAAAAAAAATCCCTCATCTACTGTCAGCAACTCTGTTTAAAATCTATACTTTTCTAAACCCAGACAGTTAATGTAGAGTAGCAGTAAAAACCAGCTTATGAAGAACTAATCATTAGGGTCAATATACCACGGGACATACAGTGAAAACAAAACAAAAAAATATTGCAAAAGGTAATTACAATCCTTCTGTTTGACTATGTATTGATCTTAATTTAGGTCAGTAGCTTCTAACCACAATTTAGTCAGCACATTCTTAAATTATTTGAAATATTGTGGGGTTTTGTTTTTGTTTTGAGTTATCTATATGTTATTTCTTTTAAAAAAGTGTATGGCTAATAATTTTTAGTAATGTCTATAACCTCAAGAATTATAATCATTGAGATTCTGAAATTGCCTATAAAATTTAATAGGTTCCATTTTACTCCAGGAGTGTTGATCACATCATAAATCAATCCAAAGTACAATGTATTTTGATAGATTTGAGAAATATACCACCGTTTCTAGAGAACTAGTTAATTTTTCCTTGTAGGCCTTGTAGATTATGCATCTTAAATGCCAATAGGCTGTATGATACAAGAATGGAAGCAAAACAGTTTAAGGAGGATTGGCTTTAAAATTGAGTTCAAATCCACTGAACGTGAACTTGACATGCCCCAAATGAAATGCTCCTTCTTTTCCCCACAGCAAACTACCATTTGAAAGAGCTACTCATCATTCAAACAGTAAATATTTCTTAAGTGCCTACTGTGTACCAGCACTGTGCTAAATGCTTTACATGTATTCGTTTGGCCTCAACCAGCCCCTGTGAAACAGACACTGTTATCATCACTTTCTGATGGATGAAAAAGCCGAGGTTTATTTACTTGTCCCAGCGCCATCAGTGGGAAAAAGGGGGAACCCAGGCCCAGACCTGTCTGACCTCAAGCTCAAGTTTTTGACTAATGCCCTTTCAGTACAATCACCAAAAAATCTAGAGAGATTTCAGAAATAAGATGAAATTTTCAAGAGTTCATCCCTACTCTAAAATTCCTTATTTTTTCTTCCTTTCAAAATTGGCTCTTTGGAAGGGTTTATTTTTTCACTCTAAAGTAGAAAATGTGTTGTGCCTAGTTTTTAATCATAGTATTTTAATCTGATTCCAAATAGATGACAAATGATATAAAATAAAAACTCTTTGGAAAAACCAAAATTTCTTGTATATATGCAGTCAAATATTCTTCCTTCTCCTTTCCTTCTTAATATACAGAGTTAATTGAGAAATGTTTGCTGGAGCATAACACAACTATTTACACTGATAAAATAATAGCAAGTGTCTGAAAGTTGATCAAACCTTCAATACAAGTCTAAACAATTTCTTAATTAGGCATTTCTTCCCGGTTACTGAAGTGTAGCTTACTTGGATTGCCCTGCTTTCTCTGAATATTAAAAATGTCACTAATAAATATCCCAACCCATAGCATCTGTCCCAGTTATATTTGAACAGCTGGAGAATTCATCAGTTCTCGGCCTTTTGCCACTGCTCATCCTAAAGAGTGTCGTACCTAAGAATGAACTTCAAGATCTAGATTATAATGCATCTCTGATATTCAAAACAGCAATTTTCTAGTCAGCTCTTGTCAATCAGTAAATTATTTTAAGGAATAGGTGAGGCACCTTGTGAATTTCATTCAAGTCCTTGCAGACTCCTAGCATGCCTGTTCATATATCACTGCTCCATTAAACTATGACATCCAAATGGCCTGAAAGAGCGGGAACTCTCCTCAATACTCTGTAATGGCCTATATGGGAAAAGAATCTAAAAACAGAGTGGGGGGCTTCCCTGGTGGCGCAGTGGTTAAGAATCCACCTGCCAATGCAGGGAACGTGGGTTCGAGTCCTGGTCCGGGAAGATCCCACATGCAGCGGAGCAACTAAGCCCGTGTGCCACAACTACTGAGCCCGTGTGCCACAGCTACTGAGTCCGTGTGCCACAACTACTGAAGCCCCTGGGCCTAGAGCCCGTGCTCCACAACAAGAGAAGCCACTGCAATGAGAAGCCCACACACCGCAACGAAGAGCAGCCCCTGCTCACAACTAAAAGAAAGCCCGTGCACAGCAACGAGGACCCAACGCAGCCAAAAATAAAATAAATTTATTTTAAAAAAAGAGTGGACATATGTGTATGTATAACTTATTCACTTTGCTGTACACCTGAAACTAACACAACATTGTAAATCAACTATACTCCAATAAAATTTTTTCTGAAAATGAAAGAGTTAGTAGAACTTTTGAAACAACTTATCTACCCGATTAAGTTGCACCCTGACAGTATAACTTATCATAAAAATAACAACAAAATATTCTACAAGGAAAACTTATTTATATAGTCAAGTGCAATTGGCTTGGTTTATTCTTATATTAATCTTGAAGTGTTTCTAGCCTGACTAATAGTATGAGCTATTATTAATAATACTAACAGCTTCTAGAACTTTGGGATAAAGTGATAAATCACTATGGTAAGTCCTCATTTTCTCCCAAGTAATTTAAGCCCCAAGCAGTTAGTTAAATGATTCAATTTAAGGAAAAAAACCCCAAAGCACAAGTATCTCCCTGTTCTGTTTATCCAACATAAATATTAAAATTAAAGACTATAAACAGGTAACATGTTTTAAGCATTTTTTGTGACCAGATATTTTGTCCTCATCTTTTTATTTAGGTGCCGTATTCGGAATTGGGTGGCAAAACTCTGGTGATGGCTGTCTATGATTTTGATCGTTTCTCCAAGCATGACATCATTGGGGAATTTAAAGTCCCCATGAACACAGTGGATTTCGGTCACGTAACTGAGGAGTGGCGTGATCTGCAAAGTGCAGAGAAGGAAGAGGTAAGAAAAACATTAGCATTTCTAATGTGACAAGCTGTACTCGCGAGTTGCTACTCTCATACTAACCTATTGAGAGCTGCTGGGGTGACGTGAGTGATGTGGCCCTCCAGCTTCTGACAGTGAGCAAAATAGGGTGAGGGGATTGCATAACCTCGTAAAAAAAGTATACTGATCTTCTGGGTCTTATTTGAAAGAAAACAAAGATTTGTGCAGGTCTACAGATAATTCCCCGGGGTTGAGGGGACAGACACACACACCACTTCTAAAAGCTTAGAAAATATTACACACACACACACACACACACACACACACACACAATCTGCTTCTTTAAAAGGACAGTGAAAAGTCATCTTTTCCTTTGTATTTTTCCACAAAGATTTTGTTTTCTACATAGATTGTATAGCTATTAAATAGAAATGAAATGGCACTTTTTCCTTGATTATTTCTGCATATTACAGACAGTTCATTGTTTCTCCTAAAGATATCAGAGCACAATGGGTAAAACGTCAAATAAAATTCACAAAGGCAGATATTAAATCCACTTTTTAAGTGACTCACATTTTTACAGTATTCTTCACATTGTTTTGCCCCACTTTTAATAGGTTAGCCCAGGATTTCTCTGTGATTTAAAGAAGGGAGTTTCAGTAGCCTTAGTGCATTTAAACTGCATAATAATCAATTCTATTTGATTATGCTATGCCAGCCTGACACTAGCGCTTTTCTGAGCCAGTGTCTCAACAGGCCAATACCAGAAAGGCAAACAATTCTTAGCTTCTCTGAATTCCTAAAGCAACTCCTTTTCCAGCCATTTTTTTGTTCCTAACATGGGTTTATAATTACCCAAGGGATTGCCAACAGCCTTTGTCATTCAGGATCACTAGACGCCTTGGATTCTGTAAGGTGTGGTCACTTTGGGGCCACCAGGGAAATCAGAAAGTAACCCAAGCCTTCAGAGAAACTCAGCCAAGAACATCACCTGGGAATCCTTTCAACCTAAGGTTTTCTGTAACCATTATTATTATTGAGGTTTTAGAACAGGTTTATTTATTACTATACTGAAATTGAAGTTTATTAGTGCTCTAAAATTATTACTTCGTTGTAAAAAAAAAAAAAACGAGTCAAAATTATTTGAGTTAAGTTCTGCTTTTTCTTTGGAAGGAAAACGTTCAGTCAAAATTAAATTCTTGGATATTGAAATAGATTTACCGCCCCTGTGGACAGAACCACCCAAGGATAATATGGAGTTTTTAAGTTTTACAACTTATTTAAGTAGTTCTTCCCTATGAGTAGACCAATATCTATATTAAAATGCAACATCTGTGTGAAAAACATTTAATCCTTTAATCATAATGTTGCTAGTCATTTAACAAAGTAGTGAGCTGTTTCACTGAATTTTTATATTTTATTGACATATTTGACTTTGTAAGTTCCTTGTGGCTGGGGGATAGGGGTGGGACCATAACAAGTATTATTAACTGATAGGTTTTTGTTCATTGATTATTGGTTGGCTTCTTGGTCGAGTATCCAGATAGGACCCACTTGTCCTTCACAAGCCCACCTGTCCAGAGGGCATGGCTCATGTCCTTCCCCTCCAACTAGTCACTATCAAGTGGTATGGGATTCCAAGACTACACCCCTGGGCTTCTGAAAAGTTGGTAAATATTTTTGTCTGTGTTAGGAAATGTAATCCATCAAGCCATTTTCTTCTTTAAAAAATTCTTTGAATACGGGCAGAGTTTGATACTTGACACTAAGCTGACAGGTGTGACGCTAGAATCTACAAGTTTAGGTAGACTGCCCAAAAAGAATCACGTTTTTATTCTCACCCCCTGAATTGCCCGTTTTCTCTCTTTTATAACTTCCTTCCTCCTCATCTTCTCTCCCTATGAAAGATTTTTTTTGTGATCCAACTTACTCAAAATGATTCACCAGGGCTTCCCTGGTGGCGCAGTGGTTGAGAGTCCGCCTGCCGATGCAGGGGACGCAGGTTCGTGCCCTAGTCGGGGAAGATCCCACATGCCGCGGAGCGGCTGGGCCCGTGAGCCATGGCCGCTGAGCCTGCGCGTCCGGAGCCTGTGCTCCGCAACTGGAGAGGCCACGACAGTGAGGGGCCCGCGTACCAAAAAAAAAAAAAAGATTCACCATGCAAACGTTTATTATGTACTGCTATATTCCTAGAACTGTGCCAGGTGTTAAAAAAAAAAAAAAAAAAGAAACGTGAAAAGGGTGGACACTGCTCTGGACACTGCTCTTGCTTTCATGGAGTTTAGTGCTGCCTCACTTTCCTCCCTCACTGCAGTTTTTGCCTCGCTTATTGCCAGCTAGACTGATTTCTAGTAAAAGTCTTGCCTTTAAGATCAAACACTCCTGGGTTTCAATCCCTACAGATCCATTTACTAGCTCAGAGACCTTAGACAAGTCACTTATGCTCTCTAAGCTTCAGGATTTTTTTTTTAATCTAGTAAGTGGTCTAACATTATCTTATTTTACAGATTAAATAGGATAGAGTATAAAGTACCTAGCATGGAGCCTGCTATTTGACCTATTCAACAAGCAAGAGATCTCCCATTCTTTCTTCTTGACCAATCTTTTTTGTGTCCTTTCTTTCTTGTGCTTTCATCTCCCTATTTGTTCTACTCTTTTTCCTCTATGTGTATTGCTCTACTCTTTTCCTCACCACCACTGTACTTACTGAATGGCTCTGGAGATTTTTAATGGGAAATAATTCTATAACTGTACTTTTAAACCCTGGAGCCTTTCCTCTTTGGTATCTACTTGGGAATAATTTTTGGTTTTCAGTTGAGTGACTACTTCCTTTTATCATGATATAGGAAACCTTATAAAACAGATGTCTAGCTTACAAAATATCTCTGGATAACTAGCTTCAGGTATAAACTTTCTCCTAATAAATAAGATTCCAATTAAATTTTATGTCTAAAGAATTACTTCTCACTGATAACGTGCTGTCTTTTCATGCTACTGTTCACTAACTAGAGAAAATTATAGTTGTTTGAATAAACTGAAGTCTTAGATTGACTTTAGTTCTCACGGTTTCAAACAAAATTCTTTTTCCATTTTATATGAGCAATTTTGTTTAAGATTTTTGTTTTGCTTTCCTCTTAAGTGTTAAATCTTCTTTTTAATGTCATAATGAGTGAAAGATACCAAAGAAAGCGAGAAAAAGGAATTCAAGAAACAGCTTTGGAATCTAGAAACTGAACCGCTAGTCATTAATAGTCTGTTCAAGGAGAGACTTGGATTTAAACGGGTTAAATACAGCCCACTAGGATCCAACCCCAGGGTTTTGATAGCATGGGGTAGGCTTTGTTGTTTAAAGTTTAAAAATATAAAAGTCATAAGATGATGAAGCAATTACGTAAGTTAAAGGATTATGTGTTATCTTAGTAAGCAATTAAATACGCAAGCAATTGGGGAGAAACTGGAAAGGAGCCTTATCTAAAAGTTACTAAGCACATGTTTGAAACACAGGGGGTGTTGACGAGAGAAATTAGGCCAGAAGAGCTTCAGCAAGCACACAAATCCCATTGTTAGATTCTAGCCCGTGGAGAAAACCTCTGTGCTGAAGTTTCCATCCTGACTTTATGTTTTTATGACTAACGCAATCCAAGTCCCCTCCCTTACTAGTAGTTCAGGTTCGCTTGCCTTTTTTTTTTGTTTAATGTTGCATGACTGATGACCCACTCTCCTTCCACCTGCTAACAGGTGAAGATGGAATCTGACCTTGCAAGACAGCTAAACCTTTCTCTTCCTTTTATCTCTTTAAAACAGAAGTCCTTTGAGTTTCCAGAGATGGTTACGCATAAAACCATTGTCTTAATTTTCCCCCTTTTCAGGTTAAGGCCTCAAACATCATCCTTTATAATCAGTATATACAATTCTACCACTGGCAAAAGGCTTCTAACATGTATAGCCTCAGGCTACCTGGTGAATTTTTAAGATTTTCTTCCTTTTAATCATTCAAGAATATTTATGTCATCCATAAGTCAAACCTGAAGCCAACCTCCAAATATTTGGAGTAATCCATTCTTTTAATATTTTCACTTAATTACTTCAAATATTATGATCAATAGCTATGACTCCATTTTCTTTTTTAATGAATTTTATTTATGATCATTGCAGCAACTGTATCAGTCAGTCCTGTACCCCAGCATCAAGTACATCTTCAAAGCATTAGACCCTTTTTATTTTAGCATTCGTTCCTAATTTTTCATCCCTATGCCTTCCACTACTACTTTTTAATCCCTAAAAACAGCATAAAATACCACCAGAATGCAACTGGATCCCTTTTTTTTAAGGAGTCTGTCTCATAACTTGACCAGTACTATTTTGTCTCCATTAGAAAATGTCCATCACCTCTCCTTTGTGTAGAATTCGTTAAAGAGTGATTTTTAAATGAGATTCTGTAATCTAGTACAAATGGGAAAAAAACTGATTGCTGAATTAAAACAAGTTGGGACATAATTTAATTAGGACCCAAGCAGAAGGGAAGAGAAACTACTTTAGTGCCTTAATAGAAAATCAGTTTTGCAAGAAAATTTCACATTTTTAAGTCTAATTAGAAAAACATTTAATTCGCAGAAAAGCATTTGGAGCATACATATTCAATCAAAAATCCAAAGTTTTTTAAGCTTATGATAAGTTACTTGATATTCCTTTGGAATGCGTTCAAGTCATTATTCCTTATGGCATCTCTCTTGTCCAAGGATCATGAAAGAACTGATGCTGTTTCTAAGTATACTTAGCAGTCAGATGGTAGCTCACGCCCTCCAAGAATCTCTGCACAACGAATTAGTGCCCTGAACGAAATCCTCATAAAAGGTTAAGTGCAGGAACTTTAATATGGAAGCCAGTAAGAACCTACCTTGTCACTCACAAAATATCACATTAGAGAAATGCAACAAAGACACTCATTTTGACCCACAGCATTCCAGGAAGGCATACTTATTTTTACTTCTTCATTGTCTGTCTTCCCCACTGGACTGTAGGCAGATTGTTCCCAACTGTGAAACCAAGTTTAATCACAGAGGCAAGCATATATATTTGAAATATATTTTCAAATTAATGAATGGGGCAGAGTTGCTTATTATACATGAGAGATGCTTCAAAACTTCCATTTTAAAGTCCATGTTATGGTAATTGTGTTCTTATTTTACAAATGAAGTCTAAAGTATTCTGAAAAACCATCAATAAAGTATCTTAGCACCAAACAATGAAAGTGATTTAGTACCCTTTTGTCTTTTCAGTCTTTTTATATCAAAGGGAGGCAGTATAGATGCTTAGCAAAATCATTCTAATTGTTTTTGTTGATGGTCATGAAAATGATGAGCTTCTCTCACTAATTTTTTGGGGGGAGGTGAGGGGTAAAGGCTTATTCAGGATCTCTTTCCTCTCTATAAACCTTTTTATCCTGTTTCCATGATGCACGGAGAGCTTGTGGCTCAGCTTAATTTAACTTTTATTTAAAGTTAAGATTTAGTTAAAGCTCTGATTTGAGTCTCTGCTGGCAACATGGAAATTTACCCAGAGGGAAATGGGAAAGAATCAATTCCAAGGAGAAGTCCAAGAATATGAACAAAATCTAAGTTTATTGTATCTAGAATATTTGTTGCTAGTCAGATTTATAATAAAATAGATATAAAACAATTCAATAATATTATATTAAGACCATGATATATTTTAGTGTACTTAGTGTCTATGTGTCCATTTTGTGGTACGTGCAACATGATAGTTTCCCTTTAAACTAAGTAGAGTTGCATTTGATTTCTTGGTATGTCTTTGGCCATAGCTGTGGTTTACTTGCATCTGAGTTTGGTCAGAATTTCAATCACCAATATATAACTGTATTGCTATGCATAATAAGAATTGTCGGCTTCATGATGTGGTTTCTAAAAACATCATAGGAAAGAATAACTGGAAATATCCTTCTAGTGTGTAGGACTGTAATTTGATTGCCTTTCTAGTTAAAAAGCCTTTTCAGGCACAAATGGATGAAAACAAATTCTCACTTCACTGAGATTCTAAATGAAAATTTGGTATCATTTGGATGCTAAAATAAAAACGTGGGAACTGTGAGCTTCAGTTTTATTGGGGACTTAACTGAGGACTGTAGCCCCAGAGACAGCCTCTCAGATAGCTCCAAGGAACTCTCAGGAGGACATAAGGGGGGAGGTTAGTATATATGTGATCTTGGCAAAGAGGTTTGGCAAGCAAACGCACATCTCTGTAGAAGGTTGCTAATAGCCACGAGGAAAAGATATCTCAGTTAATGATTTTAGTGCTTTAAAGTATGGGAAGATGCAAGAATTTGGGTTCATAAGATTTTCTCCTGAAAATATCTAACTATCTGAAAGCCTTGTTCTGCCAGTTTTCCCAGAGCACAGAGTGCCTCATTCCTGATTTCCACCCTGAGCTCCTTTCAGGGTATGTTAAAGGTCAGCAACTCCAGTAGCTAATGACTCAATCCTTGTAGAACCAGACAGCAAGCGACATTCTTTAGTTGGCCCTTTTTTTTTTTTTTTTTTTTTTTACTGTGAATTCCCTAGAAAAAATAAATTTAGACTCTAAAGAATTAAGTGAAGGGAGAGACCCTGGACATTTTCAAAATGCCCTTTGACGACCTCCCATGGTTCCCCCATTATCATACCTTAACCTACTGCATTACCCTCCCCTTCACAGCTGTCATGGCCCAGAGGCCTGGATTTCCAACCCAGCTCCCTCGGTTCCAAAATTCATCTTATTAAAAGCTTCCCTTAACTTCTCTACCTAAGTTATAAACACCAATAATAATAAGAGCTACTGTTTACTGAGAATCTACTGTGTGTCCACAAAAAAACTTCACAACAGTCTTCAAAAGTGGCATATTAAATCTGTTTTACAAAACGAGGGGAAAAACAAACCTGAGCCCAGGAAAGTCTAAGTAGTCTGTCCAAGTTCACACAACCAATGCCAGAGCTAAACTTCAAACACCGGTCTTTCTACTTCACCACTCTTTCTACTTCACAATACCACCTGCTTTAAACAGTCTCTCTCAGTCTCTTTAGCCTCCAAGTGTAGCTATAAACTCAACTTAAATGCAAAAAAAAAAAAGAGCAAAACCAAACTGATACAAATTAGATTTTCCTCAGCTTTGGCTTGTTTATTTTGGAATTTCAACATTTGGTCAATTTTCTTTGACAACATTCAACTGATTAAAATCTACATATATATTTTCCCTCTCAAATATTTTAATACACTGCAAATGTAACACAGCAAAAGAAAAAAAACAGTAAATAGCTATGGCATTTTTGTTTCTTCTTCATAATATTTCATAAATACTTAGCATGAATTCCTGTCCAGGACACAAAGTCCTAAAATTCAAAGGTCCTGTCCAGGATACAAAGCCCTAAAATTCAAAGGTACTCATTAACACAAACATGTTATTATTCACTCATGATTGCTGATGAATTTAACGAAGGCAGAGGGATTTTGCTTTCCAATAAAAAAAATTCATTAAATAGAATTTAAACTCCCATTCATTTATTCAGAACATATATTGAATATCTGTGAAATTACCACTGTAAAGTGCATGGAATGGAAGATTAAGATTCACATATGGGAAATGGTCAATAATAGTAGCAAAATTTCGTAATGAAAATTAACAAAAGCAGTTTCGTAAAGAGCCAGATCTGAAGTATAAATTACAGGGCACCGTATGTTTTAGGCACAAAGAAAAGGTACGGACAGGGAGGGTCCGTGGAAGAGTTGAAAAAAGTGAGCTAGTCTTTAAAACTGAGTAGAATTTGAATAGGCAGAAGGAAACTAAGAGTGCCTTACAAAAGTTAAGAGGTGAACAAAAGCCAACTGACAGAGCTAAGACCGCCAATGACAGGCCCAGGTAGAAGTAGAGTGAAAGCTTGAACAGATATCCTGAGAAATAAGATTGAATGAAGTAGTTTAGTGACAGTTTGTCCCTTACAATGTCCGACTGATCAACCTAAACTCAGGACGCTAAATAAAGCTCGTAAAACTTGTTCTTCCCAAGGACAAGAGCTGGAATACGAAAGCCAGCCCCACCTCTATGCCAAGCACTCTAGTAAGTGCTTTTCTCACATGATCTCAGGTAATCCTTGGTGCAGTCCTATGGGGTCATTCTTCAGATCCCTGTTTGGGATTGGCCAATCCCCATTGGCCCGGTGCACCCAGAAGGTAAGCACCAGAATAAAGATTTAGACCTAGGTCTGACTCCCAAACCCATTCTCTCTCTCCTCTGCCATATTGCTACTTAATTGACTAACACTCAGTGAGTCCAAGGATATTGCCAGTCTTGTTTCTCTTCTTATCCCCAGTGCCTGGCACTGTGCCTGGAACATCCCAAGTGCTTAAATAAGTATTTCCAAGTGAACCGGTTGGACAAATTAAAATAAAAATTTTCTTTTACAAACATGCATGAGTCATACCACCTTCAGAGAAGTCATCTTTGAAGGATACCCAGTTATTCCAGTTGTACTACTGCCTATATGGTACATATTTTGAATTCCAGCCCCTCTCTCCAAAAGTCTTTCTCAGTATACAATACAGTCTTCTCTCTGTCCTCAGTTGTGGCCTGTCTTTAAAAGGTAAGTTTGATTGAAATGGTCATAAGCTGTTTCCAAGTATGGCCTATAAGGTGATGATCCAACTGAGTAAAATAGTTTTAGTTATTATGATCAAGTAATGAAGTGGATATTCTTGTGAGACTTCTATTCTGACTCTGACCAAAATGTTTTGAGCAATAACATCATTATATAGTCTCTCAAATGGGTCACTATAGGAAAAATCATCAAGAGATATAAGTTCTGGATACATGTAGTGCCAAGGAAATCTGTTTTAATAGAAACTAGTGTAGGTGTTAGTTTTCTTTTTTATTTAAAGAATAAAGAGTGAGAGTTTTCAGTCGAACTTTAAATACAGCAAAGTGGTTTAGAAGCATGGATTTCATGAATATAGATTGGAGGAGCATAAAGTGAGGAGTGGGAATTGAAATAGGAATGAATAGAAAACAAAAGAAGAGTGAGAAAAATGATATAGACAAGCGCAATCTTGCCTGTATCTGGTTGTTTTATTATTGAAATAGCAAAGAGGATTCTGAGTGGGAAGCAGTGTCATCAATGCAGGAGAATGTCTCGTTCTGTCCTGTCCTCCGATTCCACACCTTTGGATCTTTTACAATGTCATCTTTTCTGGTGGTTCATCATATGCTTTGGAACAATTTTTTTTATTATCTTGTTTGTGACTTCTTCAAATAAAATGTTTTCACCTTCTGCTTTACTCCTGCCTCGCTTTGAGCAAGCCAAATGTTTGTATTGTGAAATCTTTAATCCATTACAATCTGTTACCCTGCAATTAGATGAAATGTCAGCAATTCAGTTGTGCTATTTGTACTAAAGAATAAGGGAGAAGAATGAGGACTTGCTGATAAAGAAGAACTTAAATAATTAAAGGATGAAAGAGAGGGAGCCCGCATACACACATGCAAACCTACTTGTTTTACACGTGGCTAAGGTTCTTTCCAATTGTGAACAAGAGGCCTTAAATACTGCAAATTACTTTTATTCCTTCATTCTTTCATTTATTCAACATATATTTATTAGGGCTCTTTTGTGAGGCAGGGACTGTACTAGCTTCTAGAAAAACAGTGGTGAAGATAAACAGACCCATTAAGCGTAGTCAATTATAATTTAATTATGAGACAGTACCACAAGTAGATAAAAGCTCTGAGCCTGGACTCAACCGATGTGTATCCAACCATGACTCCACTTACTATTGGTGTCCTTAGGCTTGTTACTTAACCCTTCTGTAAAATGGGATTAATATTACCCACCTCCATGAGTTGTGATACACTCTAAAAGATAATTCATTTAAAGCATTTAAACAATACTTGGCACCTAATAAACTCACAGTAAATACTAGGTTTTCTTATTATGGAAGACACTGATCAGAGCCTTTATTTCCTTGCCACTGAAAAAGCACTGCTCTGACCACTAGACTTATATACTTTCTTTTGTGAGGAGACTGAGACAGCCTTAGGGTTCAGAGGACATTAGCATACAGTTCTGATGAAAGACAGGATATCCGAGTTTAGCCCCCATGTGCGAGAAACTGTGGATGAAGACAGACTGTGGATGAAGACAGACTGTGGGTGACATGGAGAAGAGGTCACAAGGCCAATCCAGGGTAAGGCTTAGCACGCATGAGTGGAAGGTGGCACTAACACAGTGTGGCCCCAATGACCACACACTTCTCTATGCTCTGACACCACAAAAAAAGAATTCAAAGTCCAGGCCCTACTAAGTCAAAAAGACTGTCAGTAACAAGTATTGGTGAAGATGTGGCAAAATCGAAACCCTCACACAGCTCTGAAGGGTGTAGCCACTTTTGAAAACAGTTTAGCAGTTTCTCAAAATGTTCAACAGAGAGGATTCATATGACCTAGCAATTCTACTCCTAGGTTTATCCTCGCCCCCCAAAGTGGAGACGCATTTCCACACAAAAAATTGTAGAAGAATGTTCGTAGCAGTATTTTTCACAATTGCCAAAGAGTGGAAAGAATTCAAATTTCCATCAACTGGTGAATAATTAGACAAAACATGCTATAGTCATACAATAGAATATTATTCAGCCATAAAAAAGAGTGTAGCACTGATACGTGCTACAACATGGATAGACCAGAACAGCCAAATCCACACAGACAGAAAGCAGGTTAATGGTTGCCTAAGGCTGGGAGTTGCAGGGTGGGGTGGGGGGCAGTAGAGGAGGCAGCATGAGGAATGACAGCTGGTGGGTATGAGTTTCTTTGTGCGCTGATGAAAGTATTCTAAAATTAGATAGTGGTGATGGTTAACACAACTCTGAATCTACTAAAACCCACTGAATTGTATCCTTCAAGAAGGTGAATTTTCTAGTAGGTGAAGTATAACCTCAATAAAGCAGTTTAAAAAAAAATGTTATTTCAGGCACTGAAACCCTAATCATGGAAGCATGATGTTCTAGGTTGACCTGGGGCTCCATCTGAAACAGAACTGATGTATGCTGGGAATCCTCTCCCAATACTGTTTCCAAAGTTGAGGGATATTTCCTCAAAATATTCCAGTCTCCCTTTAAATCAGAACATGTGTCTGCAGGATCCTGCTCTTCACCACCACACCTCTTGATGTAAGGTCAATGCTAAGACCCCTTGGGTAGGTGAAGAACCCAGGCTCAGGCCACGTGGCTAGCCAGTGAGAACTCAGGATTCAGACACCCTTTTTCTGATTCCAAAGCCATTTTCTACTAGCGTACTCTCTCGTAGGGTAGAAGCTTTAGGGTTGCTTGTCCTGACACAAGAACAATGTTCTAAATGTTAGAACTACCCACTCCCTTTTGCAGTCTGTCTTCCTACGGTAGATTCTCAGAGATTCCTCCAGTTATTTCCTTGCTCTTTTCTGTGCCTTGACTAGCAGCATCATGCCTTTTTTTAATGGAGGTAGAACTCGACATATAATAAAATGCAGATATGAAGTGTACAGTTCAATGTGTCTTCACAACTGTATACACCAATATAAGCACCACTCCAATCAGGTTGCAGAACATTTTTTACCCCCAAGAAGTCCCACACGCATCTTGGTGTCTATACAGGAATGCACTGATACTTACTCTAATGGGATTCTATAGTTTCTTCTTCCTCATTCTCACTAAGTGCCCAGATAATGCTCAGCATCACCTTGATCTCTAACCCACAGCGTATTGTTTCCGCTGTACTGTACGATTGGCACCTCATGACACACATCCCTGTTTTCTAAGTGTCAGTGCCAAGCCGCTTTGTGCTGTTACATAAAAAGATGCCTTGTTTACTTGTTTTGTTGTCTACAGGAGTATAAGCTCCTTGGAAGTAAGGAAAGTATTTACTACTTTTGCACATCACAGTAGTTAGCTCTTAGGAGAACATGTGGCAGGGATCAAATGAGGACAGAACTCGGGCTCCAAATCCCATCAACTCTCTGAGCCTCATTTCCTTGTGTGTAAAATGCTGTTGAAAAATGTAGAACGATATGTACTTAGGTGTTTGAAATTTATTTTTGTTTTTTTCCCAATGATTTTTAGAAAATTCATAGAGTTGTGCAACTGTCAGAACAACCTAATTATAGAACATTTCCATCACCCCAAAGAGAAACGTTGTGCCCATCTGCAATCACTCCCATTCCCAGCCCTCATCCCCAGGCCACTATTGATCTACTTTCTGTCTCTATGGATGGCTATTCTAGACACTGTCTATCAATGTAATTCTACATTATGTGGCCTTTAAAAAGTTATTTTTTCTGGACTTCCCTGGTGGCACGGTGCTTAAGAATCTGCCTGCCAATGCAGGGGACACGGGTTCAAGCCCTGGTCTGGGAAGATCCCACATGCCGCAGAGCAGCTAAGCCCGTGAGCCACAACTACTGAGCCTGCGCTCTAGAGCCCGTGAGCCACAACTACTGTAGCCCGCGCGCCTAGAGCCTGTGCTCCACAAGAGAAGCCACCACAATGAGAAGCCAGCACACAGAAAGGACGAGTAGCCCCCGCTCGCCACAACTAGAGAAAACCCGCATGCAGCAACGAAGACCAAACACAGCCAAAAATAACCAAATTTATTAAAAAAAAAAAAAAAAAAGTTATTTTTCAAACCCAGCTCTGTCTGATGCCAAATGAATTCCCAAAGTAAACAGATACATTGAGTAGAAAATCACTTGCTCTATGGGGGTGGAGTGGGGGGAGATTCATTGTTTCCAGTACCATTTAGCAGTTTCAGTATTTTTCCTCTCACTATAGCACCACTGACAGTCTCAGTATCTCTTTCACTCACTCCTGTCCACTCTTTCCAGATTTCAAGTGCCTGAAGACAAAGAGGAATGGCACCTAAGCTTTGGGGAAGCCTGATGGGAGGTTTCTGTCAGTCTACTGCAAACAAAACTTCTGCCCCTTGGCGTCCCCTGCCAGGCTTATCTCCTCTCTTCTCTCTTTTTATCTCTTCAGGAGAACTCAGGGAACAAATAAACCATTTAGATTGCTTTTTTGCTCCCTTTTAAATGTCCCCCAAGTTGCTAATAACATGCAGTTATTTTCTCCCTGATGGAACACAGCAAGACTGTGAAGCAGGCATGTATGTCAGGGTGCTCACAGGGTCTTACCTGGCCCCCAGGAGCTGGCGGGAGTCCAGCTTGGAAAACACAGGAGTGCACCGGGCAGTAGGAGGACCCAGAGCACAGCGAATCCAGCCTTGGGCAAACCATCTAAAACGCTTAGAGAACAGTGTTCTTAGGGGTAATGCCCTTCATTCTAAAATGAGCCCCTCCTTTCAACATCCTTTCTGAAAGTACCTTCTAAATCAGTATTTTTGTTTTCGGGTGGAACATAATTAGTTTATATGCAAGAACAATTTTCTGGACTTCAGATAACACTGGAGTGTAGAGATGAGGATTTGTGAGTGAAATGTGAGGCCCTACAGACAATTCTATTAGAAGGGAAAAAAGTTGAGGTCTATCCCGATGGGGCTTTTTCTGTAAACCTACATCGTTGGAAACACCTCATAGATTAACTGTGTGGTTTCCTATACTCATAGAACTACATGTTAGATCTGTGGGAAAGAACTACAAGACAGAGCTGCCAAGTAAACTATGAAAAACCTAACAAACTTTTTACCTTAGGTATTGGCATATCCCAATGATCTGTACTGTTCTAGGGTGTGATGGCTTAGGAGTGAATATGATTTGAACCTAATACATTTTTAGAGGGTGTCAAACCCTCTAAAAAACCCTGGTTCTGCCTGTCAGAACCAGGCAGATCCATCTCCTGACCCTGAACATGGTCCTAAAGTAAATCGCTTGAGGAAATTGGATCCCAAAGATTACAGGTGGGGAATTTTGAAGTGTGTCCATATTTCATTGGAGATCAAAGAAGCCTAACTAAAAGAATTGTGGGCTGACTCACATGATAACTTATTTTTGAAAGGGCTGTTTTATCTTGAAGATTATGAGTTAGGAGAAACTAAGGTGATTGGCAGTGGAAAGAATCAGAACGTGTGAAATTCCTTAAAAATTGATTGACTTAAATAACTTTGTCTGTGTTACACATAATTAAAAAAAAACCCTTTAAAAAAAAGGGAAAAAAATTTTTTTTTGTTTTAAAAATACTTCTAGTCATGTCTTCTCATTCTCTAAGCTGCAAACACTCTGGAATGTGGTGAGAGGTTATTTAGCAAAAGTTAACCAACTGCTCTTCAGTTTAAGGTGTTACTTCTGCATGTATAAATCAATATTCCGACAAGGAGCTTCCCTGAATTTTCTCCTTCTGCTAGTGTAGGAGGGGAACTGTCTTTTAGGAACCAGCATAGTGTCAGGAATTGTCTGTTCTTAATTGTATCTCAGTGTCAGAAAGCAAAAATAGAGATTAGAATATTCAAATAGGTCAAGAGTCTGGAGTTTTGTGTTTTGATTTTTGAACATATTTTTGGATAGCCTAAGTCATAAAGAGAGAATGTAGACAGCAGCCTTTGAAATGCTTGCCTGATTTTTAAAAAAAAAAAAAATTTACCATCAATGTTTAACTTAGAATTTGAGGACAGATGTGTGCTGCTTCTTGAGGTCACTGGCTTTCCAAGTCCCATCATGTTGATGCTTTGTTTATATTGAGGCCACATTTGAAAATTACATCCAGGCTATGGAACCTGAGTGTCACAGTAGGATTGCCTAATTTTAGGGGAAATTATGTTATCTTTTTGTTGTTGTTGTTGTTGCGGTACGCGAGCCTCTCACTGGCGTGGCCTCTCCCGTTGCGGAGCACAGGCTCCGGACGCGCAGGCTCAGCGGCCACGGCTCACGGGCCCAGCCGCTCCGCGCCATGTGGGATCTTCCCGGACCGGGACACGAGGCCGTGTCCCCTGCATTGGCAGGCGGACTCTCAACCACTGCGCCACCAGGGAAGCCCTCTTTTTCTTTTTGGTAGACAGTATTTTCAAAGCTCCGTTAGCTAGAAAAACCAGGTAGAGCACAAACTTAGCTTAACTGTGTTTAAACTCCCATCTATTGAGTTTGTGTGGGGGGCAGATGCGTGTTAGGTGTGTTAGCTCATTGATTCCTCACAGTGGCACTCTGGGGTACGTACCCTCCATATCCCCAACGGATAGACAAAGAAGCTGAAACCCAGAGAAACTGAATAGCATGAGGCCATGCAGCTAATGGGAGGCCTGAGTTTCAGACATGGTCCAACTCCAGACACACATCATCCATCACATGGGATTGCCTCTAACTGAAAAAGAGGTTACAAGGCCTGCATTAGGGATGATGTTTTAGTCTGCAAACACACACCCGCTCTGCACACACTCTGTACTTTGTTTCTCTTACTCTTATGCTCTCAACTCTAAGGCCACCACCCTACTGTGCAAAGAGGGCTGCAACAGCTTGCCTCAGTTCAACACCAATCCCAATTCCCAACCCTCTTAGCTGTCCCCCAGCTTTCTGGGTCAATCTTTCTATGACATAGATCCATCTGTGACAGATCCACATAGGATTCACATGTTTCTGTTTCCAAGTCTCTCTATTCCCCAGCTTCCCATCTGTTTCATTCCATCCTATCTCAAGTTCCCAGCAGGAGGAAGTAATTGCTTCCATCTCTTTCATCACCTTTCCTGATACCAGGTCCAATGGTGAACTTGGAGTTGGACATCTGCCTTGTAACTATCCCTAGGGCACCAAAGATCAATGAAACATTTTCATGTTCTCCAGACAGTGTTTAATAAGGTATACTTGAATCTAAGAGAAAGTTCTTTGTAAAACAAAGTATCTTTGTCTGCTTAGAGTTTCCCAAGCCCCTGTGTATCACAAAACAAGAGAAGCTCCTTATTCGCACCCTATACAGAAGATTTTGAGCTCTGTAGAATTTCTCAATATTTTTGTCACTCCCGAAATAATTTTTAAAGAGCAGTGAATCTGCCAGAAAGGGCTGATGCCTTTATGAGGTGCTACAATTTGAAACATGGCACTGACCAACCTGCTAGATTGCCACTTCAAAACTCTACTTCTTACAAGAGAAAGAATAAGAGGGAAAGAAAATGCATGAGCTACCTCTCACCAAACCAGATGATTACTAAGTGCCTGTCATCCAATTTCCAATCTAGCCTTTCTTCAAATCCAAATATTTAATATTTTGAGAATAAAATCATAGCATTCCTGCCTAGAAATCTATGTCATCTTTATATGAATTAATTTCACATATACCTTAGCCAAATTTTTAAACACTTTTTATGTTAGGTCTGAATTTTAGCAGGATAACTAGCATTTATTAAATGAGCAGTGGCTGGTGCCATTGTCAGTCATGACTTCCAAAAACCTCGTATCAGTTGGTGGCAGACCTGGTTTCCTGCACAAGGAAATCATCTCTATCGGGGGATTTCTAGAGACCTTGATTCTCACCACCACCCCAAAACCCCAGCCTCTTCCACCTGCTGGTTTATGGTCTCTCTCCAAAACTCTCCTGACTTTGTAATTCGAATTGCTGATCCATTCCCTTGGGAGGTAAAACAATTTACATATTTAATTTATATATGAAATAATTAAACACATTAGCTCAATTAAATCTCACAGACTTGTGTTATACATATTACGCTAAAT
Source organism: Monodon monoceros (assembly GCF_005190385.1). Lineage (NCBI taxonomy): Eukaryota > Metazoa > Chordata > Mammalia > Artiodactyla > Monodontidae > Monodon > Monodon monoceros. The sequence goes on from NW_021703783.1 coordinate 61,780,099, forward strand.
GTGCGCATGAGGAAACCAAGACTCACAGAGGCTAAGAAACTTGTCTGAAATCACATAACTAGGAAGTAACGACCAGATGTTTAAATGGTTTGCCGTAAAGTCCATGTTAATTACTATTTATTCTATTTTTAAATTCCAAAGTGGAGCAGGGACTCCACGTCAGATTCCTGGGGTTGAGAGTTAGGAACGGTTCAAGCCACGTATAAAGGGACCTGGTAATTCACTTAGGAAAGAAATGTAGCATGCGACAGTGGTGACCTTTAAAAACTGGATAAGGGTTTTCCCGAAGTAGTAATCAGGATCAGAAGGGTGCCTATTTAAATAGCATACATGCAGTTTGAATTCTTTTTCTTCCTTTTTTGGTGTGCTGGAGGAAAGAAAATTGTTTATCCCAGTGACTGTGACTTCATATCCAACAGTGCTGAACCTCAAGAGAGAAAAGAGATGAGACAGCTGCATTTTAACAAGGTTGATTTAGGCCAGAGCTGCTGTTTGGGGCCTCTGGTTTGAGTCCGAGATAAGTATTTACCAGGATGTACTGCTATACAAGTCACCAGCAAATGATTTCATGGAAGAACCCAGTACACAATCACAAGGATCAAACCCCCTTTCAGATCCTCATGTTCAGCGCATAATGAATTCAGTGCCCTGGGCTAGAACTTAAGTAACTGGGAGCAAAACCCAGCTCATCATATGTCATTTCTAGAGGAAGATAATGCTTGATACATTATGTAATCTCCTGTACGTGAAGCAGGAGGCCACTGCCCAGCCATTAGAGTGTCAGGACAGAAGACAGAAAGAAAGGCTGGGAGCCCAACAGGGAGGGTGTGGTGGATTATTTCTCTCTGGGTGTTGATGTGGTGACCTGCCATATGCCCACTGCCCTTCCCATTCTCAGCATACTCGCCCGCCAATGTTCTCTAAGAAAATGCTTCTGGGTGCCTCCTTTCCACATAAAATCATATGCACTTGGGTTCAGAACCGAGAATGGAAATGGTTCATTTCCCAAATGCAAGTTCTGGCACACCTAAACAAAGATTTGTACGCAGTAAGTTAAAATCTCTCAGAGTTTCAAGCGTCAGTTTTTCAAACATATTCTCGGACTGTGAAAATTAAGGATTAATATATCCCTGAATGGAAACTGCTAATTAACATCTTCTATGCTTTATTCTTCCTATTAAGTCTGAGATTATTTTCTTACTTTTAAACATGCTGCATCTGTTTGGATTATCTTTTTTTTAATAAATTTATTTTTTTTAATTAATTTTTTTTTTTGGCTGCATTGGGTCTTCGTTGCTGCGCACAGGCTTTCTCTAGTTGCGGCGAGTGGGTCCACTCTTCGTTGCGTTGTGCGGGCTTCTCATTGCAGTGGCTTCTCTTGTTGCAGAGCACGGGCTCTAGGCATGCGGGCTCTAGAGCACAGCCTCAGTACTTGTGGCGCGCGGGCTTAGTTGCTCGGTGGCATGTGGGATCTTCCCAGACCAGGGCTCGAACCCATATCCCCTGCACTGGCAGGCAGATTCTTAACCATTGCACCACCAGGGAAATCCTGGATCATCTTTTGTGTCCCATATATTTCAGCTTTATTAGTTGAACTTATTAGTTCATATTTGTCCCCCCAAAATATAGGTTAAATAGGTGATAAGATTTACACTATCTGTTTTTATGAGTTTAACAGTAAATATTATTAATATTGCTTTACATTTGTGTGAGGCTTTCATGTGCTCTAGAGACTGTTGGGAACCAGCCCTGTGTTTCCAAACCAAATTCTCTCTCCCCTCAAGTCTCAGGGCTGTGGCATCTATGGAAGTTGCCTATCTGTTTTGGGCTCTTAAAATAGAAGAACCACAATCTTTCTCTGAGAGAACTGAATAATCAATGCCCATTAATTGGGGGTAAGATATCCATTTGAGGCAGCTTAGAATGACCTTCTGAAGCGACTAAAGCCTAAATAAAAAGGCGTTTAAATGTGGCATGGAAACCAAAGCTACCCCTCCTGGCAGGGTGCAGTGTTGAAACAGCTACCCCAAAGAGCCTACCTCTCTGGAGGGTTTTTTAAAAATAAGCATTGGGGGCTTCCCTGGTGGCGCAGTGGTTGAGAGTCCGCCTGCCGATGCAGGGGACACGGGTTCGTGCCCCGGTCCGGGAAGATCCCACATGCTGCGGAGCGGCTGGGCCCGTGAGCCACGGTCGCTGAGCCTGCGCGTCCGGGGCCTGTGCTCCGCGGCGAGAGAGGCCACAGCAGTGAGAGGCCCGCGTACAGCAAAAAACAAACAAACAAAAAATAAGCCTTGGGGCATGGATTTATAGTCCTGCGATCTCTCATGGGATCTAGCAGCCTGGTGATTCATCAAAGAAGGTGTTTAAAAAGCAAAACCGTGAAAGAAAAAGAGCTGTAGCATCAATCTAGATCAAGGCTCACATGTACTTTCTCTTTTTTTTTTTTTTTTTTTTAACTTCTAATCTCTGCCTGCATTTTCATAAGACCTATCACAGCAGGACATACCCTCTACAATTACTTTGACAAACACTGGTATCAGTACTTAGGTTTTTAGTCTCTTTCAAAGTAGTCAATTTTTGACAGTGAAAAATAGCAGAAACTGATTCCTGAAGCTCTGACTCCAGTCATAGATTTGGAGAGTTGATTTAGCAGAGTGGCTTTCCGAATATTAGCCCCTGGCTAACTTTCTTGGGCAAGTGCCCATAGGCAGCAAAATTTCAGTGGAAACTTACACAAACGCAATAAAAACAGGAGTTATATCGTGTTGACTTTTCTACCAGGTAGATTGTAAAAAAAAAAAAAAAAAAAAAAAAGTACCAGTTTTTTAACAATCTATTTTTAATGACAGTTATATACAGCAAAATATTCTGTCCAGAGATGAGATTTCACATTGTAGAGTTCTTGCAAACAGAAGCAGTAATAAGCTGAGCCTCTGGCCATCCTATCTAAACTACATAGAAATTCATATTCATGGAAGCCAACTTTAACTTATAATTTCACACATTAAAATGGGCTTAGTGCTCCAAAATAGGAAAGTGGCTAATTACACTACCACTTAATGGAATATTAGGCATTAGACATAATTATATGGAAAAATGCTTTAATATGTTAGGCAGAAAAAGCAAAATATAAAATTTTATACATAGATACATATGCTTGTGTTGTAGGTTTTTTAAATATTTGCATATGGAAAAGATAATTTGGGGATCTATGAAAATGAGATTATTGTTTTAGGATGCTAAGATAGTATTTTTGGTCCAATTTTTAACGTACATATATCAATGTAAATTACACACACACATGTACATTTGATATAACAAATAACCACTTTTTCAAAGTTCAGTCTAGTATATTCTGTTTTCTGTACAAGTTTTTATTTTTTTTTAAGTGCTCTACCATGAGTTTTAAGAAAATGCAGGTAAACCCACATGTTCCCTCCTTCATTCACTTCTCTGCTCATAAGACGCCTGCCAGCTGCAATACCCACATATTGAATGGGTTTCCATTTTAACTTATATTCAGCTGATAAGTTTTTCCTTTTCCTTTTTTCCAAATGAGTTTGCCCCAGAAATTTTCCCCTAGATTATTCCACAAAAGCATGTCGTATTTACCCTTAAGTAATTAGAAAATAGGAAGGCGAAAATAGATTAACATTTAAAAATAAGAGAGAGCACCCCTGCCATGCTTCTGTGGCGTTTGAGATGTGCAGTATCATACATGTGTTTTGTCACTGGCAAAGTGAGAAATCTGGAAGGGGCTATGAAAAGTTGTATGGCTGCAATAAAATCTTGACTGACAAAGAGAAGTTTCTGTGGTGAATGTTTCCATGCCCTACAAAGGAATGGGGCAAAATAAAAAGATCAAGACTTATACCTTGGGTTAATGTGGCAAAAACTATATTGGTAAAAAATTTCAGTGCCACTGAGATGCCATCACACAATCACATTGATCAAAATGCTTCCTTGAAGCATGGATTTTCAAGCGTTTGCATTTTTCATGCCAGCCAACTTCTATTCTAAGTAGCCATCAAATTTTCATAACCTTCTCCTGGCCACCTCCAGAAACTGTGGTGGTTAGCAGGTTTGTTCCACTGCAATGAAACCGAGTAACCTTTGGATATTCTTCTATAATATCTGAATCCCACTTACGTATCTTTACAGGGGGAGCCTGAGACTGAGGGAGACTGAACCATGAATTCATTTCTACATGACCTTTGACCTACTTCTGACAGCTAAGGAGATTTGACTTCCTGGCTGGCCTGCTAGAAGCTCAGGGAATGAGACTTCCCAGTATTTACTATGTCATTTTCTAAATCACAGTTTCAGACAGAGTATGATGTAGTATACCTCCTTGGTGGGGAAAAGCAATGTTATGGCCTAGAGGGAAAAAAAAAAAAGCATATGCCCTTATTCTTGTTAGATGCGGAAAAACAAACCATCGGGTGCAGAACAGGAAAATAAATACTGTTATGCACCTAGCTTCATACCAAAAAGATATTACTTTGTTGACCTTGCTTGCCTTTTCAATGCCAACTTCAGGTCTATTTGTTAATGCCAGCTTTGAGTAATTCAAAATGTATATAAAACCATTTTCATGAAACCTACGGTTCATGGAAGACAGAGGAGAGGTTGTCCATTTCGTGTGAGGCCTATGATTTCCCTCTTTCCATACTGATTTATATACCTGCAGGGAGGACTCATGGATCAAGAAGGTACACCTTGGTTCAAACTGCCTCTGCTATTCATGACTGTGCAAACTTGGAGAATTCAGCTAACCTCTCTGTGCTTTAATTTCCTTATGCCTAAGATAGAGAATACAAAACCCTATCACAATGGCAATTATACCTCAAGAAAAACCCTCATCACAGACTACTATAATAAGGTGCTACATGTGAAAACATCCAGAACCAGTAAGCATGCAATGAACACCAGCTTCCTTTCTTTTTTTCTCCTTCTACACTCTTAGGCTATTATAACTTACACAATAATTGTGTTACTTAAATTCCCTACTATTTCTTTCAAATACAAAGACCATATTTACTGATACAGGGGAACAAATACATAAAGCTTAAATCATATTGTGTCATATTTTTTTAAAGGGTAGTCCAACAAAATGGGACCAAGATTTCCTTGCCATTCGTAGACAGTTAATTTTAGTCTTTTTTTTTTTTTTTAACATCTTTTTTGGAGTATAATTGCTTTACAATGGTGTGTTAGTTTCTGCTATATAACAAAGTGAATCCGTGATGTATATACATATATCCCCATATCCCCTTCCTGTTGCATCTCCCTCCCACCCTCCCTATCCCACCCCTCTAGGTGGTCACAAAGCACCGAGCTGATCTCCCTGTGCTATACACCTGCTTCCCACTAGCTATCTATTTTACATTTGGTAGTGTATATATGTCCATGCCACTCTCTCACTTTGTCCCAGCTTACCCTTCCCCCTACCCGTGTCCTCAAGTCCATTCCCTAGTAGGTCTGTGTCTTTATTCCCATCTTGCCCCTAGGTTCTTCAAGACCTTTTTTGTCTGTTTGTTTAGATTCCATATATGTGTGTTAGCATATGGTATTTGTTTTTCTCTTTCTGACTCACTTCACTCTGTATGACACACTCTAGATCCATCCACCTCACTACAAATAACTCAATTTCGTTTCTTTTTATGGCTGAGTAATATCCCATTGTATATATGTGCCACATCTTGTTTATCCATTCATCTGTCAATGGACACTTAGGTTGCTTCCATGTCCTGCCTATTGTAAACAGTGCTGCAATGAACATTGTGGTACATTACTCTTTTTGAATTATGGTTTTCTCAGGGTATATGCCAAGCAGTGGGATTGCTGGGTCATATGGCAGTTCTATTTTTAGTTTTTTTGGTGTTGTTGCGGTAGGCGGGCCTCTCACTGTTGTGGCCTCTCCCGTTGCGGAGCACAAGCTCCGGACGCGCAGGCTCAGCAGCCATGGCTCACGGGTCCAGCCGCTCCGCGGCATGTGGGATCTTCCCAGACCGGGGCACGAACCCACGTCCCCTGCATCAGCAGGCGGGCTCTCAACCGCTGCGCCACCAGGGAAGCCCTATTTTTAGTTTTTTAAGGAACTTCCATACAGTTCTCCATAGTGCCTTATCAATTTACATTCCCACCAAGAGGGTTCCCTTTTCTCCACACCCTCTCCAGCATTTATTGTTTGTAGATTTTTTGATGATGGCCATTCTGACCAGTGTGAGGTGATACCTCATTGTAGTTTTGATTTGCATTTCTCTAATGATTAGTGATGTTGAGCATCCTTTCATGTGTTTGTTGGCAATCTGTGTATCTTCTTTCAAGAAATGTCTATTTAGGTCTTCTGCCCATTTTGGACTGGGTTGTTTGTTTTTTTGATATTGAGCGGCATGAGCTGCTTGTATATTTTGGAGATTAATCCTTTATCAGTTGCTTCATTTGCAAACATTTCCTTCTATTCTGAGGGTTGTCTTTTCATCTTCTTTATGGTTTCCTTTGCTGTGCAAAAGCTTCGAAGTTTCATTAGGTCCCATTTGTTTATTTTTGTTTTTATTTCCATTTCTCTAGGAGGCGGGTCAAAACAAATCTTGCTGTCATTTATGTCATAGTGTGTTCTGCCTATGTTTTCCTCTAAGAGTTTGATAGTGTCTGGCCTTACATCTAGGTCTTTAATCCATCTTCAGTTTATTTTTGTGTACGGTGTTAGGAAGAGTTCTAATTTCACTCTTTTACATGTAGCTGTCCAGTTTTCCCAGCACCATTTATTGAAGAGGCTGTCTTTTCTCCACTGTATACTCTTGCCTCCTTTATCAAATATAAGGTGACCATACGAGCATGAGTTTACCTCTGGGCTTTCTATCCTGTTCCATTGATCTAGATTCCTGTTTTTGTGCCAGTACCACACTGTCTTGATTACTGTGCTTTGTAGTATAGTCTGAAGTCAGGGAGTCTGATTCCTCCAGCTCCATTTTTATTTCTCAAGATTGCGTTGGCTATTCGAGGTCTTTTGTGTTTCCATACAAATTGTGAAATGTTTTGTTCTAGTTCTGTGAAAAATGTCATTGGTAGTTTGATAGGGATTGCATTGAATCTGTAGATTGCTTTGGGTAGTAGAGTCATTTACAATGTTGATTCTTCCAATCCAAGAACATGGTATCTCTCTCCATCTGTTTGTATCATCTTTAATTTCTTTCATCAGTGACTTATAGTTTTGTGCATACAGGTCTTTTGTCTCCTTAGGTAGGTTTATTCCTAGGTATTTTATTCTTTTTGTTGCAGTGGTAAATGGGAGTATTTCCTTAATTTCTCTTTCAGATTTTTCATCATTGGTGTATAGGAATGCAAGAGATGTCTGTGCATTAATTTTGCATCCTGCAACTTTACCAAATTCACTGATTAGCTCTAGTAGTTTTCCGGTGGCATCTTTAGGATTCTCTATTTATACTATCATGTCATCTGCAAACAATGACAGTTTACTTCTTTTCCAATTTGGATTCCTTTTATTTCTTTTTCTTCTCTGATTGCTGTGGCTAAAACTTCCAAAACTATGTTGAATCATCATGGTGAGAGTGGGCAACCTTGTCTTTTTCCTGAACTTAGAGGAAACGGGTTCAGTTTTCCATCATTAGGAACAATTTGGCTGTGGGTTTGTCATCTATGGCCTTTATTATGTTGAGGTAGTTTCCTTCTATGCCTACTTTCTGGAGAGTGTTTTTTTTATCATACATGGGTGTTGAATTTTGTCAAAAGCTTTTTCTGCATCTATTGAGATGATCATATGGTTTTTTTCCTTCAATTTGTTAATATGGTGTATCACATTGATTGATTTGCATATATTGAAGAATCCTTGCACTCCTGGGATAAACCCCACTTGATCATGGTGTATGATCCTTTCAATCTGCTGTTGGATTCTGTTTGCTAGTATTTTGTTGAGGATATTTGCATCTATGTTCATCAGTGATGTTGGCCTGTAGTTTTCTTTTTTGTCACATCTTTGTCTGATTTTGGTATCAGGGTGATGATGGACTCATAGAATGAGTTGGGGAGTGTTCCTCCCTCTGCTATATTTTGGAAGACTTTGAGAAAGATAGGCATTCACTGTTCTCTAAATGTTTGATAGAATTCACCTGTGAAGCCATCTGGTCCTGGGCTTTTGTTTGTTGGAAGATTTTTAATCACAGTTTCAATTTCAGTGCTTGTGATGGGTGAGTTTATATTTTCTATTTCTGCCTGGTTCAGTCTCGGAAGGTTGTGCTTTTCTAAGAATTTGTCCATTTCTTCCAGGTTGTCCATTTTATTGGCATATAGTTGCTTGTAGTAATCTCTCATGATCCTTTGTATTTCTGCAGTGTCAGTTGTTACTTCTCTTTCATTTTTAAATCTGTTGATTTGAGTCTTCTCCCTTTTCTTCTTGATGAGGCTGGCTAGTGGTTTATCAATTTTTTTTTATCTTCTCAAAGAACCAGCTTTTAGTTTTATTGATCTTTGCTATTGTTTCCTTCATTTCTTTTTCATTTATTTCGGATCTGATCTTTATGATTTCTTTCCTTCTGCTAACTTTGGGGTTTTTTTGTTCTTCTTTCTCTCACTGCCTGAGGTGTAAGATTAGGTTGTTTGAGATTTTTCTTGTTTCTTGAGGTGGGATTGTACTGCCCTAAGCTTCCCTCTTTGAACTGCTTTTGGTGCATCCCATTGGTTTTGGGTCGTGTTTTCACTGTCATTTGTTTCTAGGTATTTTTTTATTTCCTCTTTGATTCCTTCAGTGATCCCTTTGTTATTTAGTAGCATATTGTTTAGCCTCCATGTGTTTGTACTTTTTAGTTTTTTTCCTGTAATTGATATCTAGTCTCATAGCATTGTAGTTGGAAAAGATACTTCATATGATTTCAATTTTCTTAAATTTACCAAGGCTTGATTTGTGTCCCAAGATATGATCTATCCTGGAGAATGTTCCATGAGCACTTGAGAAGAAAGTGTGTTCTGTTGTTTTTGGATAGAATGTCCTATAAATATCAATTAAGTCCATCTTATTTAATGTGTCATTTAAAGCTTGTGTTTTTTTATTTACATTTTTGGATGATCTGTCCATTGGTGAAAGCGGGGTGTTTACGTCCCCTACTATTACTGTGTTACTGTCGATTTCCCCTTTTATGGCTGTTAGCATTTGCCTTATGTATTGAGGTGCTCCTATGTTGGGTACATAAATATTTACAATTGTTATATCTTCTTCTTGTATCGATCCCTTGATCATTATGTAGTGTCCTTCTTTGTGTCTTGTAATCGTCACTATTTTAAAGTCTATTTTGTCTGATATGAGAATTGCTACTCCAGCTTTCTTTTGATTTCCATTTGCATGGAATATCTTTTTCCATCCCCTCACTTTCAGTCTGTATGTGTCCCTAGGTCTGAAGTGGGTCTCTTGTAGAGAGCATATATATGGGTCTTGTTTTTGTATACATTCAGCCAGTCTGTGTCTTTTGGTGGGAGCATTTAATCCATTTACATTTAAGGTAATTATTGATATGTATGTTCCCATTACCATTTTCTTAATTGTTTTGGGTTTGTTTTTGTAGGTCTTTTCCTTCTCTTGTGTTTCCTACCTAGAGAAGTTCCTTTAGCATTTGTTGTAGAGCTGGTTTGGTGGAGCTGAATTCTCTTAGTTTTTGCTTGTCTATAAAGGTTTTAATTTCTCCATCAAATCTGAATGAGACCCTTGCTGGGTAGAGTAATCTTGATTGTAGGTTTTTCCCTTTCATCACTTTAAATATGTCCTGCCACTCCCTTCTGGCTTGCAGAGTTTCTGCTGAAAGGTCAGCTGTTAACCTTATGGGAATTCCCTTGTATGTTATTTGTTGCTTTTCTCTTGCTGCTTTTAATATTTTTTCTTTGTATTTAATTTTTGATAGTTTGATTAATATGTGTCTCAGCATGTTTCTCTTTGGGTTTATCCTGTGTGGGACTCTCTGTGCTTCCTGGACTTGATAGACTATTTCGTTTCCCATGTTAGGGAAGTTTTTGACTACAATCTCTTCAAATATTTTCTCAGTCCCTTTCTTTTTCTCTTCTTCTTCTGGGACCCCTATAATTCCAGTGTTGGTGTGTTTAATGTTTTCCCAGAGGTCTCTGAGACTGTCCTCAATTCTTTTCATACTTTATTCTGCTCCCTGGCATTTATTTCCACCATTTTATCTTCCAACTCACTTATCCTTTCTTCTGCCTCAGTGATTCTGCTATTGATTCCTTCACACTCCCCTCACCATCTTCCCCAGGGTCCCCCCATCACCACTGGACCCCTAACCATGGGTGGGTCGCTCTGGGTGTACGAACTCCTCGCTTCCCCAAGCCGCCCCTCAAGGGTGCTGTCCTGGAGGTCTGGCCTTTACTTTTGCTCCCCCTTCCCTCCCTCCCACTCCCTCAGGACCCACGCGGCTGGAGGGGGCCTCAGTGGGCAGAGAATCAGGCCTGGGATCTCAACAGGCTCCCGGGGGCCCAAGTGGGCAGGGGAAACCTGGCCACGCTCTCTTTTGATCCTCTGCCCTCCCAATGGTTCCCTAATTTCCCTCTTCGGGTGTGGGATCCCTTCCCCTCCCCCAGCCGCCCCTCAGGGGCGCCAGTCCCATCCCACCTCCACTTCTCCTCCCCCTCACTGCCCCCATGCCCCACATCCTACCCAGTCACTGGGGGGTTCCTCCCGTCCCCTTAGGTGTCCATGGTCCCCCACAGGTGCCTGGTAGGTGCCCTAGTTGTCTAGCCTAATTATTGAAAAACTCAACTATTTTGACTTTTTACAGTGTCTGGCAATCCAGAAAACCTTTAGCTTGGATTAGCCGGACTACAGCATGGAGACGGAACGTATTCAGGCTGAGAGGCCTGTGACAAGCTATAGTTAATAAGTTCTCCATGGTGTCAAAAGTAATAATAGTAACATGCCTTTGTGAGTTAAATTAATTTTGGTTTGTGCACTGGCCTGCATATAAATGTGAATGACATTTCCGAAAATGATAAGACAAGAGTTGAGAAAGCCAAGTGGTAAAGCAGAATGAGATGTGCTCACTAGAGCAGGGCCGCTCACTGCAGGCATCTGGGGGCACAGGCAGAGAGATGCAGGGTATTGTTACAGCAGAGGTGACGCCGTGGGGGGAGGGGTTGTTTTAGTTCATTTTGCCCTTTACAAAAATTCTGGAAGAGAGATTGTGTCTTTAGAGAAACTAAAGATGTTTGACATCCTGGCTCCCTGTTTGGTAATGAGAGAGCATCTTCCTGCTAATCTCTGATTTCAAGTGTCTTCAAACCACAGACATTTTTTTCCCTCTGCCTGCAAGAGGCAGCTGACTGGTAATAGCTTTTAAATGAATAACCCGTCAAGTGGCATTTTAAAGCCCTAATGGTTGTGTTCATTTCAGAGACTTCTTCGGATCCCCACACACATACCCTGCCACTGGCACAGATAAATATGCTGTCTGCAAAGAGTTAAAAGACACATGTTGAACCCAGGAAGAAAAGATCTTAGTATGACCGACGTAGCTGGTGTGGTATCTTATCTTTTTCTGTTTGAGCTCTAATAGTTCAAGGGTTGCAACCAGAAATCAAATTATAAGGAAAATGAAGATTTCCCTGTTAAGTGATTACTATAGATAGGAACTATATAATAGTTTATATTATGTAATTATATAATAGTTTTATATAACATATTATAATAGTTTATATATAAACTTAATAGTTTAAGGAGGAGCTATATAACAGTTTAAGGAAGCTGTGTGTCTCCTCTTACTATAAACTTGACAATTCAGTCTAGGCCTCATCCTAGAGTAATAATTCTCTACATTTCTTTCATGTATCTGTCAACACATTTTTTTTCCTGTCTGTTCAGGAGTACTGTTGATATACCACCCAATTTTTAAACTTGTATATACAAGTTTCTTTATTTCAATAAAATTAAGAGCACTGTATTCTAGGCTATACACATTGTTTGATATCCATAGCCATCCTACACTCTCTTGGAAGTATTCTCCTCATTTTGTAAAGGAAAAGTAAAGGGAGTCCCCACAGTCATACGCCCATTAAGTTACCAAGTCTGCATCTTAACTCAAGTCAGTCGGAGCCTATGCCCCTGTTAACACATAACCATAAAAACCCTTGCCCTGTTTTCCAGCAATCAATTCACCGTATGTACTAAAGGCTTCCTATATAAGCAACTATGTTCTGTACCTTCTACATTTAACTATCCCAAACGAAAACACATCAGCAAAGGAAATAGCTCCTTGGTGGAAGATTTTTCATTAATCTGATGCCTCAATTCAACAACATATCTACAGATCATTCTATGCTGGGCCCTGGTGATACAGAGATGAATTAGATACAGTTTTTCCACTCAAGGAGTTCATAGGCAACAAGGAAGGGATGATGCTGTCTGGAGGTGAGGAGTTCAGAAGGGGTGATTAGATATGAATGAGGTGGGTTATAAAGGATGATTAGGAATTCAACAGGTCAAGAATAAGGATTTCCAATCGGGGAAGAAGGGTGAGCATCTGAAACATTCGGAGAGAAATAATGTCTGGCTACGATGTAATGCATGTGAGAGGAGAATGATGGAGGCAGGGGCTAAGCCACAAAAATAAATAAGGGTAATATTTTAGTGCTTTGAATTTGGAAGTTAACATTTTACTCTGATAGTTGGCAACCAGGAGGGTATTAAAGCTGCCAGTGGCCGTATCAGCTCTATGGCTTAGAAAGCTAATCCTTTGGCAGCATGACGATGAATTGAAGGCTCTTGCTTCCAGAGGCAGAGTTCATGAAATTACGTGGCAGTGAAAGTAAGAACTCAAATTTGAAAAGGTTTTTAAGATATGATTTATAGAAACTTGTTTTCAATTAGACAGAAGAGTGAGGGCTTGAAAGCCATTGAAAGTGATTCCAACTCTAGCTTGGTTAACTGAGAAGTGAGCAAACGGGGCAATAAATGAAATTACAGAAAGATGCATTAATTTTAAGGATAAACATTAAGTTCTATTTTGGACATGTTGGTTAAAACAGAATTCATTTCCATTTTAGATCATATTAACATCCTACTTCTCCCCCATCACAAACTTGTTTAAGTGCTTTATATATCATATTTTATGTTCTCCTATATAGTACCCTACCCAGCATCAACCTGCATTGCTTAAATTTTCCTGATTCCATCATCTCCTTAACAGTCTAGTATTTTTCTAAATTGCTTATAAATAAAGCCAGAAGTCATGTCCTTTCTTCAAAGGAAAGAAACCTCCCAAGGAAAAAATGTCCTGAAGAACAGAAAGTGAAGAAAACAACCTTCATCCTTGCCATTAAGCTAGTACATTTTCTAGCTTCCTCAGGAACTTCCACTCCTCCCAGTGAGCAGCCAAGTATAATAAACCACTACAAGCACCTGCTCCTTCCTGTGCTGATCCAAGCTCAAGGTCACTGAGGGGTGAAGTGGGGGGACAAAATCCAAGCCACGTTTTACCCAAGGATAGGACTCAGTGGACTTCAACTCAGAGAGACCCACCGTGTGAGGAGACCCTGAGCTACCCTGCAGAAGGAGGACCTCAGGTGGGGCCCAAGTGCAGTGAGATGGGCATCTCCACATAGACATCTTACCAGGTCCCACAGCTGGCTGTCCATGTCCACAGCTCTTCTGTGTGTCCAAGAACAAACTCGTAAGAGGGCTGACTGAGAGCAAGAACTCTGTATCAGCATTCATATGATATTATCCTTCTGTTCATTAATACAACAAAAATATGAGTGTCTGCTATGTGCCAGACACCGTACCCCACACCAGCTGAGTAAGGAACACACAAAGATGGATATAATTGTATTTTGTGAAAACTCATTCTTAATTTTTGATGGATAGAAATGCTAAGAATAAAATAACGAGCATGCACTGTGCACATAAACCATATTCTAGGCATCATTCTAAGCACCTGATGTATCTCCTCTCATTTGATCCTCACAGCCACCAGTTGAGATCAGTACTATCATTATCCCCATTTTATCCAGGAGGAAACTGAGGCTTAGGGAGATGAAACAACCTACCCTAAGTCACCTAGCTAGGAAGTGACAAACCAGGGTTTCAAATCTAGGTCTATCTGACTTTAGACTCCAGCTCTAAACCTCTACCACCTGTAGCCCAACAGGTACTTCAGCCACAGATCCATCCCTACACCGTATCCATTGACCTCTGGCCACGTGAGAACAGAGAATACAGCACTTATCACGTGTTTAGAGAATGTGGCTTGCTTTTATATTTTTCTAATTCACTGCTTGAAATAATCCCTTTCTTGCATTTATTTATCCTCCTTTTTGCAGAAAGCTTATCCTTCTACCCACTTTTTCCTTATTTGACCTCACCAAATCCCTGTGAGGAGAGAAGAATATAATTGATTACCCCTTCTGATTCAAGATGATGTAATACATCTCCTTTTAGTCGATACATTTAACTCAGGCAACCTCAGGAACGGAAAGGAGAATCAGGGAGCCTGTGTTTGGGACGTGCTTCTGCTCCTCTGAGAAACCTTTCATCTCAATAGTCTGCAGGTATACATGGAAGACCTTGAGACGGTCATTCAGAAATTGTAGCCTGCTGACTCCTGTGCGCTCAGGAAGACATGAAAGCAATTGCAAATTGCTTAACAGAGGGTGCAATATTAGAGATGAAGAATCTGGCTATGAACAGTTCCACCAGGGAAATGCTGCCATGTGACATTTTTTTCCAGTTCAGCACCTTGTGCTAATAGTATCTTACAGGCTTAGTGTTAGATACTATTGAACAATGATTACCCAATATAAAAAGAAAATTAAAATTTCACGAGATTTGCCACATAGAAGAAAAAGCATGGACTTTGATGCTTAACAAACCTGTGTTCTGGGTTCTAATAACCATGTTACGTTAACAAAGTTACTCCACAGGGCTGAGCCTCAGTTTGTCCATTTATGAAGTAGAGACAATGATAACCTGTACTTCATGGCTGTGAAGATATGGAATAAATTATATGAAGTATCCAACACAGAAGCTGATCTGTAAAAGGCAGCCCGATTTTTTTTTTTTTTTGCGGTACGCGGGCCTCTCACTGTTGTGGCCTCTCCCGTTGCGGAGCACAGGCTCCGGACATGCAGGTCCAGCGGCCATGGCTCACGGGCCAAGCCGCTCCGTGGCATGTGGGATCTTCTCGGACCGGGGCACGAACCCGTGTCCCCTGCATCAGCAGGCGGACTCTCAACCACTGCACCACCGGGGAAGCCCTACATAACAATTTTATACATATTCTTTTTAGCTTCAAATTCAAAATGATGTCCCTTAGATTTCACATATTCTTTCTCTGAGTCAAAAGATTTTGGGGGGGTCATCTGAAGTATATATGGTGATTTTTTTTTAATTTATGTCATTTTTATTTATTTGCCAAAAATATGCATGAAAGCAATGGAAATAAGGATTACCTCAGGCTCTTAATTTGTCCCTTTGCAGAATTTATTGAACAATAATGGTTACTACTTTTCTAAGAAAGAGTTCATGGAAATCTGCAAACTACTTTAAGGTACAATGTTGGCAAACATGCTTTTATGGGATTTCAAATGTGAAAAAGTTCTCTTTTTAAATTTTTATACTGGGACATCCCTTGTGGCACAGTGGTTAAGAATCTGCCTGCCAATGCAGGGAACATGGGTTCGAGTCCTGGTCCGGGAAGATCCCACATGCTGTGGAGCACCTAAGCCTGCGTGCCACAACTACTGAAGCCTGCACGCCTAGAGCCCGTGCTCCGCAACAAGAGAAGCCACCACAATGAGAAGCCCACGCACCACAACGAAGAGTAGCCCCCTCTCTCAGCAACTAGAGAAAGCCTGCACGCAGCAACAAAGACCCAACGCAGCCAAAAATAAATAAATAAATTTATAAATAAATTTTTAAAAATTTTATATTGATCTCCATTAACAGGATATCACATAATAAAATCCGAGATGAAAACCATAGATAAAAACTAAATCCTAATAAAATGATAAAAAAATCACCTGATGAAATTGGCCAGAAATTTATGGGTCCATTTTCTCAGTCACATTTTCTAGAAGCTAAGTTTCCTTCATTAAAAATATGATGTTCAAAGTTGAAAACCAGAATGCCGTTACAAATAAAAGAGGAAAATTATCACAGTTTAAAATGCCTTGAGTTACAGTTGCATAACACACATTCTTAAAAATTCTTTTAGTCTGTGATGTCCTTTACATAACAATAAAAACAAAACCCTGACATCTCAGCAGGTCACTCCAGCTGTCAGTCTGAATACACGCAAAATGAAGCAAATAAGATATACCTATGTGCTTTCTTTGTCTGAAGACGATAGCTTCCAAGCAAATTCACATCACACCCATTTGCAGATAAACTGTATTTTTGCACTGTGTGATGTAGTGACATCCCCATTTCCATGCAAGGGACCATTGAATTCCCTAATGATCTGATTTTCTTAACGATGAGCACCAGTGAACTTTCCCCTAGGCAAACCAGATGGAAACGAAATTGTTTCTGCAAAATGAACAATTTGTGAAATGTTGGCAAATTGAATTCCAAATATACTTAGAGATGATCTTGACTTCCTCTGTAAGTCTGCCACAACACGCAGTGCATTTAAGGCCTACATGAGAAATACACTAATTATCTGTATAACCTTTAAGGAAAAATAAATGAGAACAGAAGATCACCACTGGAGAGAGAAAAGCCAGACTCTGATAAAGTAGTAATGTGTAGATGGGACCGTTTCACTAAGAAACTGAGATTAATGTAGATGTTGTTAGAGGTGTTCACTTATCACCTTTGAGATTGGTGATCTATTTTGTGAAGGGGGTAACTCAAGCTAAGCAAATTTCTTCACATTGTTTCAAGTCAGTTACATAGCCAAGATGAAGATATAAATTCAAATGCCTAATCTATATGCATATAATTTGCAACTCCATATATTTTTATCTTTATCTGAAAACTGAATTAACTGGGCTGTTCATGAGAAAGATTTTGTTTCCTTTATCCACAATCTGATTATATTACTATTTTCACAGTGACACTGAAACTATCAAGTAGATGCAACATACTTGTGGTACAGAAGATGGACTGTACTTTTCTCTTTACCTCAATAATCCTTACAGGTCTCCTCGTATTCCATCTATGGAGGGTTGCAACGCCCCTGGAAATGGCCATAGTCATAATTGGGATTTGTACCTATTCAGAAATTCAAATATTCCACCTCAGCTATTATATCATCAAGTAATGAGGATTCTTTTGCATCTTTACAAGAGCCAGCTACTCAATGTCTAATAAATAATGAAGTAGTGGAAACTATTTTAAAATGGTTATTCTACTGATATTAACCTAGTAAGAAAATGATATTAATACATCTCACGTACAGGTTTAGTATTTCAAAGCTCTTTTCTTTGATTTCACTTTATTCTTACCAGTTCTTTACTAGAAAATGTAGTTGCATTATTATATATAAATCTAGTTAGAGTTTCTCTCCAACCAAACTAGCCAAATTCCCAGTGTTACTCGCGTATCATTTTTAAAACCTATTCCCAAACAGTAACTGTTTTCTCTTTGGCTCTTTTATATGTTTGTCCTGTCTAGTTTTTCCACTAATGATATTTATACATTTCCTTGGCATGTGTACTCTCTCAGAAAGCTTGATCCCCAAGATTCCACGTCCATATTCTCTTTGCCTTTAATAAGAAACCCAAATGATATCTTAACTCTAAAGAAACTTTATTGTCAGCTATGTGCTCGACAGTTTTTTCTTTTTTGTTTTTACATCACTAGTCCATATAGCATAGCTTTTCATTTCTTCCCCATCAGAGTCTTGGCCAACTGATTCCAAATTTTTCTTACAATAGCACAAAGACTAAAAATTGGCATTTCCTCTGTCCTATCCCTTTTCTACAGTAAGACACAATGGCTCTTGACCTGTAACTTTATATCGACTTTTAGCCATATGGCAGACACTTTGTTAGGCAAAAGTGATGAAAATATAAGCCTTGTTTAATGAAAGAGGCAAATAGGGAACAGGCATCTTGTGTATAATATTATAAGCTATACTGAGAGTTTAAAAAGGTGTCATTGAAACAAAAATAGGGAAGAAAAGCCATTCATGAGAATGGCCAGGGGATGACTCAGTAGAGATGACAGCTGAGAATTAAGAGGAATCCAGTAGTAAAACAAAGGGAGGGAGGTTATACCAGTTAAAGGAAGCAGATGTCCAAAGATATGAAAGCGCAAAAGAACATGGTGCAATCAACAACATGCAATAGTTCTTGTTCTGTTGCCTGCAATCCAAAATGAATTTGCTTTCATGTAGTAACATTTCTGTTGTATAAGTGTGCATCTCCTTTGCTATTTCTTTATATAATACTTTTATCATTTTCCTTTGTATGTCCATGGGCTTCATCCTCTGCTCTGGTGTCATCTTCATAGGTTGTCCTTTGTATTTCCAAAAATCCGTTCAAGTGAGACCACCCTTTCCAAGAGTCTGTCAAAAGGGTGGTTGTGTTTAACCTGAATCCTCCTACTTCCACTCTCTTAATTCTTCTTGCTCATATAGATTATGAGAACCAGAACAGTCAAAAAGCTGGTCTTCTTCTTTCCCTGCTACACATTCACACATCTAACCCATAATCCATCCCTTTCCAAAAATCCATCCCCCCACTCCTGTGGCATTCTTCCCCTACTCATGGGTATCAAGAACCCCCAGACCAATCCCTTCAGGAATGTTCACTTCCCCCTTCATTGTCAAGTACTTGCACTTTATTGGAAGATAAAGTAAACAAACTGGCTTTTCCCCTGACTCCTTACTCTCTTTTTCAAGTTTCTTTTCTCTCCTCTATTCCTTTCTCTATTTTTTCTCCACTGCCTTGCCTCTGCAACCTCAATTTATCGGCTTTTTTTCCCATCTTCTCTTTCTTCAAGGCTCCCATTTGCTATGGGCAGCCCCCTTGGCAAGCTGAAGCCGGAAGTGGAAAAGCTGGACTTGGCCCCTATGACCTCCCTCACCTTGCTTAAGTGGCTTTTCTCCCCTTGCCAGCTTCTGTGTGACTAGCCTAGTGCATAGCGTGCTCTTTTTGTTGCCTTCTTTTCGGTTCTCTTCTCCATGATTGTAAGCTCCTCTTGGCTCACGGGTGGGTCTTACGTAATCCTCACGGAAAGAAAGAGCAGGCACGATTCATCTATTTTAATGGTGCAGGAAGAACTTGCTTGCAGTGCCCCCCTGAGGTGGTTGGTGGCAGAACTCAAGTCTACGGAGCATTTACCTTCCCTTTCACCCAGACCTCCCTGAGAAGGAAAACCTTCCTGGGGCAATGGTGTCTCCTACTTGTGTGGTATTACCATTCCTTCTGGATTTCTTGGTCACCACCCCAGAACTAAAAAGGGAAAGTGTTCTTTGGATAAAACAGCACCTTGGCTTCTGAGTTCTCTCTGTCAAGACCCTATTCCCCCATGGTACCTTTCACGTTAGTTAGGATGCACCAGTAAACGTAGCTATGGAGTGACAGAGGTCAGGGTACTAAGTCTTTGCAGTTGTTGAGTATGATTAGTAAACATTTAATGCTGCTCTACCAGAAAGACTATGTATAAATCATTCAAATGCCTATCTCTGCCAGTAAAAATGACACATCTCAGAGTTGAAAGTGCCAAACTATGCCTTCCAAGGATTACCTGGCATTGTTTTTCATGACTGCTCCAGCACCAATGGCCCATCTTCTGGCATATTATTTATTTACAATGGCTTCCTTTATAATTGCCTAGGTCAAATTTGCATTTTTATGTAGAAATAGGTTGCTCATATTTCAAAATTACTTAGTATCCACATTTCTGGTTTAAAAGAAGATAACGCTGGTTCCCATAATCCAAATTTAACTATTTGGAAGAGGCCCCAAAAGTCACATGAAGACAAGAAAATAGAATATTTAAAATTGGGTCTGACCTAGAAAATCAAGGTAGTTAACAGAGAGAGAATGTTAAAGGGACAAAGCAACTTGGTCTCTTTAGATACTTTCCACAAACATTCTCCATTATTTCCCTTCGCTTCACATGTCCTCATACAATTGGGTCATTCACCTGCATTCCTACTTAGGTTCTCTGACTAGCTAAGGCAGCATCCCTAGCTATGGAGACATACTCACCATCTCTGGTGTTTTTGCCCATCTCCACTCACTTAGATAAATCTTCCATAACCCAAAGAACTGTCAACTAAAATTTAATACCATGATGGATTGCCATGTCATCCTCTAGGGGGCAAAACAGCGTTTCATATTATTTTAAAGGACTCCTAGAGATCTAAAGCTTTAGGGGAAGGGAATGAATGGTGGAATTTCAGGCCCCAAAGCACACTACAGAATGAAGAATCTTTTGACAAGGACACTGCCAGGACTCACTTTCCATTCTACATTCTGGTCGCATTCCCCTATCTGCCACTCGAAATTCTCATTTGAAATTAACCACAACAAATTCCTCTACCTTCTCTATACTGGTCCTCCCAAATATATATTTCTAAAATGGCACTAATCATTTTATGTTGAACTTTTGTTTTTATGCTTGTCCCCCTCAACACAGAATAAGTTTCTTAAGGTCAAGGACAAGTTTTCATCATCCATTCTTCCTAGTACCTTGCACCATGACTGACATATTGAAAACACAAAATAAGCATTTGGCAAACTGAATTAATGAAGTATAAGCATTGCTCATTTTCTACTAACAACAGAAAGTGAAATGGATCACTAATCATACTTTTGAAAACACTGTTTAGAATTCATTCATTTATTTCTATTAATTATGTAAGGCTAGGCTACAGTAAGAAGTTGGCCCAAACATGTAATGGTTCAGCAAAAGAAATTTATTTCTTGCTCACTCAGTAGTACAAAGTGGTTCCACATTGGCAGGTAGGGTTCTTTTACTGTGCCATTTGGGGATCCTGGCAAATTGAACCTCTGCCATCTACAGCACGTGGCTTCGAAGGTCACAGAGGTCACTGTCACAGTCATAGGAGAGATGAAAGATCATACAAAGTAGTTATGGGGGATTGAGTCTAGAAGGGCACACTTCACTTCTGTTCACGGTCCATTGACTAGAATCCAATCACAAGACCTCATCCAACTGCAAGGAGGGCTGAGAAATGTAGTCTAGCTATGTGTCCAGGAAGAAGAGAATGGATTTTGACAAACAGCTAGCAGTCCCTGTCAGAGTTGAGCACTCAAATATGTATGCATTCTTTGTCTCAATGAATATGTGCTAATCATGTCTTATATGCCAGAACTATGCATACAGATTAAAAGGGTACTGTATAAAGATGGTCAAGTTCATGTAAGTGAGATGCAATCCAATAATCACACAAATCAATATCCGATTGCTGTATATCATTACAATTACTGGGCATGATTATAGTAATGATAACTACAGTCAAAACTTCTAAAGAAGAGTATAAGGAACCACTAAAGAATATTTAAGAAAGGCTTTATTTAGTCTGGGAGTCAGGTAAGGCTTCTCTAAATAAATGTTGAGGTAAGGTCTGCAAGATGAGTAAAGTTTACATAAAAGGGAGAATAACGAAAGGACAGAACGTGTCAAGCAAAAGGAACTGTTCATATGGTGGTGCTAAGAGTACAGTTAACATGACTTATTTCATGATATGAAGAAGCCTGATATGAAGAGGCTGAGGAGTAAGCAGGAACAAGACCTTGAAGAATATTTTAACTGGTGGTAAAGTTGTGGATCTTTATCCCAAGAGAGACAGAAGACCTACTTGAGGATTTTAAGTAGAGGATTTTAAGTAGATTTGTTATTTAAGAGGCCGACTCTGCCCACTATATTCCAGGAGTAAATTGGAGGAGGACAATTTAGAGACTATTAGAATATCCCAGGTGACAGATTATTGGATTAGGGGGTAAACACTCTAATATTGAAATATTAGAGATTTATTGGAAAAGGATGGAAACAAGTGAACCCACTTGAGAGATTTCTAATAGGTAAAATCAGATCTCTAAAGAAGTCAATGGTCAGTGATAATGCCCAGTTTTCTGGCTTTAGCAACTGTTTGGAGGCAGTTACCAATACTGAAATAGAGAGAACCAGGCTTGTGAAAAATGTAATGCAATTCAGTTTTTGGCATTTGAGTCTAAGATCTTTATTTAATGTACTAATGTGGAAATGACAAGTAAGCAGTGGATATATAAGTCTGGAGTCCAGATAAAAGATCTGAACTGAAGAGACAATCTTGGGAATCACTTCTGGATTGTAACTAAAGCCATAGACTGGGACAATATCAGTTTAAGAAGAAAAGAAATGGGCTTGGACTAGAATCAGTGGCCAGAGAGGCAGATAAATCAAGAAAGCCTCCAGAATTACAGAATCCAGGGAAGAGAGAGAAGTCAACACATCCTGCTGAGGGTTCAGGTTAATGAAACCTGAAAAATATTTATGACTTACCAAGATGGATGTCATTTGAAAACTTGGCAGAAACCATTTCAATTCAATAAAGTAAAGGAGAAATCAGTAGAACATGAACAAATAGGGACAGTGATTGTAGACAACTCATTCAAGAAGTTTGGCTTCTCTAGATAGTGCCTATTTCGACCACCCTCTTCCCTATATATGGCACTATGTATGGGGAAGAAGGTGGTTGAAATAGGATTTTTGTTATAATAGCAAGTGCTCACATAGTACGTTTTATGTGCCAAGCACTCTTCTAATTACTTTACTTTGCCTTGTATTTTACCATGTTTATTTTGTTCCTTGGTTTTGTATGCTTTATTGTGTACTAGTATCTAGGACAGTGGTGGCCCATAGGAGATGCCCAATAAATGTCTGATGAACAAATAGTTAATGCCCGTGTCTCAGTCCAGTGCTCTCTCCATCACTCTGTACTGCACTGTATTTTTATAGGCATTTTGATTTTTAATAGGCATTTTGAGTTTTAATAGCCATTTTGATTTTCTATTTTCATCATTTTTAGAGCACTTCAGAATATCCACTTTTCTGTTGTTAATTCTTATTTCTAATAGGACTACAAGTGTATCTCTTCATCAAAGTAGAAGTTAAAGATATAGTGAAAAAATTTTGAAGATATAAATCATAAATAGAAATCTGTCCTTAATTAAATTACATACATTTTATACTTATAGAAGAGTAACTTGTTTAAGTGCTTAGAGACTTTGCCCGTGCATCCCTGTGCCTGGAACATTCTTGCCCTGTCCTTCAAGGGGTTCACATTGACTCTTCCTGTGGGATCTTCCCATCTCAGCTCAGGTATTTTCTCTTCAAGCACACTTACATGTCACCAACCCCCCACATATACTAGCTCTAGCTGAAAGGGGAAAGCTGGAAGACTTGTCCTAAAGCTACATTTGCATGGCAAGCACATTTGTTTTACAAAGGATGTTTATTTGGGGTGGCTGGAAAAATTTATCCTTGATTATTGGGGGTATAAATCTCCAAATAAAGTCTTCCTTCCTTAATTCTATCACTAGACCCTGGCAAGTTTCAACCTTCTCTTTGCCCCCAGAGTATTTGTGCCACCTGTTCAGTGCAGTTAACACATGATATTGTTATTCTGTTTAGATTTGTCTTTCTACTACATTCTGAACTTGTTTAAAGTCATCTTATTCCTCTAGGTATCTATGGAGCCTAGACTAGACCCTGGAAGAGTTTATGATGGAACTTAATCATTGCTTAGTAAGAAATGAATAGTTGAATGCATATGAAGTTAATCAATTACATGGTAACCTCACAAAAATAAGTATTAAAAGAAATAACATAGTCTCATTCACCTGAACCATTCACTGTCCATTTGCACGCTAGGCCAGATTCAGTCTTTTTAGCCTGGGTACATCCACAGCAACATTTCACACTGTGACCATCTGGACCATTAGATGTAAATACCGATTTGCAGATACTTCAGGGGTAGGAGAGTAGTTATGGGAATAAAAAGAATTTGAAAGATACTACCACACAAAGGATATGTTTAAAGCCACCCTATCTGTTATTAAAATTAAAAACCTGACATTGACCTTTCCTATAAATGAATAACATCTTTGTATTTTTACAAATGGAGAATACGCAAATAGTCTAGATTTTCATTTTGAGAGACTGGACTGCCATTTCTGTCACCTCTAAATAGATGCCCAACCTCAGGAAAAAAACCTTCTATTCAGAGAGAATATCTCCAGTTTAGCACATAGAAAAATCTAAAGATTAACATAAATAGAGTATGTCCTTTTAAAATGTCACAGCATTAAGTCAATTCAGGTACCTTTTTAAAACTCATTCAAAAGTATAGCATTTCCAACAAGTGTGTGAACTTAGCCCCATTTGCAAAGATCATTAAAGTGAACACCTCTCTTTACACATAAAATGATGGATGGTGCTATAAAAACCAGCATACATTCATTTTAATCAAGCTTTTTATTTACCCAATGGAGATGACCTCTGTTCTAGTATCTATAATGCTTTTCAAAAAGGAAAGGTATTACTGTAGTTGTCTATATTAAATCATTAATTCATGTCTACTCTATTCAGTGGATGCTTTTAAAAAAATATCAGAATTATCAAGCTGCTCAGAACAAAGGTGCTTTCTGATTGTCAGCTCCATATTCTAAAAGAGCAGGTTAATTTCTCTGAATCTCACAGTTGGAACTTTCTAACACTAACTGGCAGTTTCCATCTAGTGATCAAGGCAATTGATGAAAATAAATTATACATAAAGCTGAGATTTCTAATAGTAGTAAGGTCCCTTCATGAGCTAATCATACCAGCAAAAGCACTCATCTGTCGGCTGCAACCCCATAGGGTCTTGAAATTATCGTATAAAAACTGCACTTCCAGGAATGTTTTCGTTTCCAGTTTCATGAAGGGACTAACTGAGCCATGTCTACAGAACTAGGAACAAAGAAAGACCTCTGAATATATTCGTTAGTTGACTTGTTGATTAACTAGAAACACTTGATATATCGAGTACTAGTGTCCATGCTGTTTACAAAACAAGACTGGTGAGGCTCTCTTTTCAATGCAATCAACCGTTATTTCTAAGCCCCTATCATGTGCCTTATTAGGTAGTATCAAGTACAATCCCTCTTCTGGAGATTAGGGTGAGGGGAACTCACAAATATGAATGGGGGAAATATCTCTAGGCACCATACTACTGGCTATAAAGCAATTAATTACTAGTAGAAATCCTTGTGCACTGAGATACTTAAAGATATGGAACTTGGACTAGGGCTTAATGGTTGGGGTAATTTAATTAGGCATAATAAGGAACTACAGACAGACATTGTAGATGAATTTCCTGACTAAGCAAAAACCTGGTGATGGGAAGGAAGATAGCTCAGAGACGTAGTCATTGCTGTGGTGACCCCTCCACACACACACAGTCTTGCACCATCTTCATGATGAAGGCATTTATTCCACTGGCCAAGAGTGTTGATGGCTGACACTCGTAACAACTGAGTTCCTCCTTCTTAGAATCTCCCTCACAGCTGAGGAGGCCCTGGTCCAAGATGTGGGGAAAGGCCACATCCAAAGACCGGTGGATTCAGGAGCATAAAACTCATCTCTTCAGAATTTAGAACATCTCTGAAGAGCTATTTTAGCTCCAGAACTTCCCATAGGATCGACTGAGGCCTTTGGTGTGACTGCATCATAGCCCAACTTCTCCACCTGAGCCATCCTGCTTTCTGCACTCTCCCACAGGTGTTGATTCAAAGGACACATCCCAATCTCCCATTTGCAAATCAGTTTGCTTCCATAGAGAACCCAACCTGTGGATACTGAGGACATTGACTATAATTGATAGTAGGGAATCTGCATTTATTCCATCAATAGGCATATATGGCTCTGCTCTGTGCCAGCCATCTCTTGTGGATCTCATACTCTGGTGGGGAAAACCTCAACAAAATAGAACTTCAAGCAATATGTGCTAGGATGGGGGAAAAAAGCAGGGCATGGGGGTAGGTAGTGTGAGTGTTTAGGAGTGGATGGAACCTCTTCAGATAGCATGGCCATATTAAAGGTCTCTAAAGAGGTGATATGTAAAGCAGAAAGCTGAGCAAACTAATAGAACAATCCATGATAGTATCTGGGGGAAGAATATTGCAGGCAGAAGGAAGAGCATAGGCAAAGAGTCTGAGGTCAAAGTGTACCTAACAGGTTTGGAGGAGAGGAAGTAAGATCGGGAGTATAATGGTAGGAGATGGAGGGGTGAGACCCCCATCTATAAGGCCTTTAAGTGTAAGGAGTACAGATTATTCTAAGTGAAATGGGAATACATTGAAGGGCTTTGAGTAGGATTGTCTCATGACCAGATTTCCACTTTAAAAGGATCAGTCTGCCTTCTATGTGAGGAAGAGTCTAGAAAGGAGCAAGAGTTGAAACAGAGTGGCTATCAGGAGGCTATTAGAGAAATCTAGGTCAGGAATTATGTGATGATTTAGACTTAAGGTTACCAATAGTCATGGTTTGCCTGGGATCGAAGTCTCCCAGTATACAGGACTTGTGAGGCTTAAACCAGTAGAGTCTTGAGCAAATGAGGGTGGTTGCTCACCCTTCTTGGACTAGAATGATGGCCCTATAAATGGGGAGATACGGTCAAATTCAAAATATATTCTGAAGATTGAGTAGGTAGTGAAGTTGAAGAAAAAGATTTGGATAGTTAGGGCAAAGTATAGAGCTTCTTGAAAGCCAGGAAGATGGGTTTGGACCTTTGAAAGATTAGCTTGGCATTAGTATGTGGTCTACATTGGACTTTGGTGAGACTACGACTTAAAGAAATCTTTGCTCAGACTACTTCAAAAGAGATGACAGAAGTATTTAGGGCATAGTCTCACAGCGTGGAAATGGAGGTGAAGGGGATAGAGGTAGTGGTGGAGGCCATGGTGTAAGGTGATGATAGTAATGGCAGCAAATGGTAGAGATGCAGGTCATATTGGAAGTGGAGGTGGTGAGGGTAGAGGTCATGCTGATGATGGTGGTAGAAAAAAGTGAAAGAAAAAATACAGTTGAAGATACATTACCCAAAAAAAGAAATGTCAAGACTTGTAGGCTGAATGACTAGAGGAAAACAAAAGGTAAGGTGGCCACTGGAAACATGAGTTAGCGACCCTGACAGGTAAGAGTGCTGAAAAGGCAAACAGTTGAGGGGAGGGTTTGCTGATGAACATCCATTTACTAAGACAATCTAAAAGTGAAAGGAGAATATCCTAGTGGGCTGTCAGTTAGGAATATTAGTTTCTACGATTCCAGATGACAGTCTGACACTAAAGAAAACTCAGGGGCTTCCCTGGTGGCGCAGTGGTTGAGAGTCCGCCTGCCGTTGCAGGGGACACGGGTTCGTGCCCCAGTCCGGGAAGATCCCACATGCCGCGGAGCGGCTGGGCCCGTGAGCCATGGCCGCTGAGCCTGTGCTCCGCTACGGGAGAGGCCACAACAGTGAGAGGCCTGCGTACCGCAAAAAAAAAAAGAAAACTCAGGATCAAGTCAAAAGCCTTTGAGCATTAGCTCCATGCTGAACACATCAGGTAACCTTGCGTAAACCGAGTTTAAAAATTTTAAAGCACTGAAAAGCAACTTCAGTTGATTAACATAAAAATACATGCTTACTTTGGCATACCAATTATGATGATTTTATGAGCAAATGAAATCTTACATGTTCAAGTTCCTAAGTTAATGAATTAAATGGAGATCTGTAAAAGGTGCTAAGATAGGTACTTTTCTCTATTTCCCTTTCTCCCAAAATATCCACTTTGAAATCCGGTCACTCATTCTTCCCCCATCCCATAGCTTTAAAATTAGAGGTAACTTGACATATTTCTTCTACTTGAGGTATGGTTTTTCAAACTGCAGCTGCTTTCTTCTGAAACTAAATATGTAAAATCTTAAAGATTCCCTAGATATCCTAAGATTGAAGAATCAAAGTACACTAGAAGTTATGACAACTCTTTGTTTAGAACACCTGAGATGCCTATAAAGTGTGGAATTAGATTCTGGGCCGCGAAGAACGGTGTCATTTAAGAGAGGACAGGTGATTAGGATGCTCAGAATGGCCTGGTTCTCCGGCAGTTCCCCAGGAAGGTTACTGTGGCAAATAGACTCCTGCAAAAAGAACCCTTCTGATGAGCATTTCTGAACAGCAGTTTTGTTCATTTACCTTTCTCTTGTCTCCTAAGGTTCAGATGAATTTGTCCATCCTTTGTATTAATTTCTGTGCTATCGAGGCCCGTTCTGTATTTTCAGAGACGATGAAATGTAATCTAGTCCGCTAGACTCTCCTGATGTGTACATTAATTCCTAGGGGTGAGTAGGCACATTACAAGTAACTTATCTACACTAGTGGAAGAGAGGTATGACCTAGATAATTCAAAATGGGGGCATTAGCTCCAATTTCCATATATTTACTTTTTGAAAATATGTGGAAAGTGATCATTCAGAGAAGGACCTTGTCTTCAAGGAGTTTTTAGTCATGTGGGGAAATTAAGACACGCACAGTAAGACCAAAAAAAGTCCCCTTAGTAACGTAAGAGATATGTGGGTAAGGTGCTATGGGAACTCAAGAAATGAAAGAACCATGGCTATACACACATGTGGTGATATTTTCAAAAGCATTACATAAGCAGAAAGTACCATTTCTCTCTTCCTCTCTCTCTCTCTCTCTCTCTCACGTGCGCGCACACGCACACACACACAGACATTGAATATATTACTTCTCACCTATCGATAAATTATAGAACAGGTAGATACCCTTTCCTTTTTGAAAGATGGATTTAATGAGTACCCCCCAAAAAAGGAATTGCATTTTCTTAATTTGTTGGATTACATCTAGGCAGTTAATTTAGCCAATTTAACATATGTCAAGATAACAGAGAAGGCCCAAAACAGCCATATTAGGAGTACAACAGGAGAAGACCTGAGGATATGGCCTTCTGTACCTCACTCCTATGTTAGAAATCTATCTGCAAAAGTCTGGCACAACCATTACCTTCTTTGGAATTACTATTGGAGGGGGGATGGGCAGGGAAAAGATGCAAAGAAATAAACCCTGATTTGCCATACATATACTTAATCCCGTATGTCAGTGAGCAGTCTAGCACCTCCAGCATCTGAGAATACAACAAACTGCACACCCTTGCCCCCCTCTCATGCATTAATATGAATGCAAAAATCTTCCTCATGTTCAATTACCAAAGTTCTTAGTTATCCTAAAGAGTAAAACACTTAAGGTGGGAGAACCCATAGGCCTCTTTCCTGAAAAAGGTAAAAGTTCTATATAGCGTCAACATTTTAAACTCTTCAGTTATTCAGAGATGCTCAAATATAGGATTGGTGAATGTTCTTGAAACTAAAATATGATACCAATGAAATAACGTGAGGGTATATGAGAAACTTTGTGTTACTGTGTATTTCACTTTTTTGACCCACCGCTTAGATTTTTATAAATTTTAGGATAAGGAAAAAGAAAGTTAGACCTCACTTGAAATGAGTAAAACTAAAAGTGCAAAAACTTATATACGTTTTTGCCTTTTTGCCTTTCTGCTATTAGGAATTTACAATTTCTCATCAATAAATAGAATTTAAATGGAACACGAAAGCAAGTCTTTTTCCCCCAAAAGTCTAAGTATTACACATAATCCTATTTGAAATGTCAAAAGACAAAAAAAGTAGGTAGGTTGATTCTACCAAAAAAGTGTTAGGCTCTTTTCAAAGCTATTTAATCAAGTTATGAATTTTTGCCAAGAGTTTTGCAGTACTATTCAGAAAACAGTCTCTAAAAAAGTCTTCTTGGTCCCATCTCCTGAACCATTGAATTATGGATATATTTTGATGAATGTTAAAGTATAGATGAGCTACTTAAAAACTGAAATGAGTTACAGTCACTCTTGATGATACCTTAGTGAATGCAAGACCACTGGGTAAATGCCAGTGAATGTTAAGAGTTTTCAAATTCTAATTGTCATAATCCCCCTCCCTGAGGAGTTTACAGTGTTTATGTACAAACTACATTCACCTTTATTTGAAAAATTACTTATACTTTCTTTTTGGTTTTCATAGCAAGAGAAATTGGGTGATATCTGCTTCTCCCTTCGCTACGTACCTACTGCTGGCAAACTGACTGTTGTCATTCTTGAGGCAAAGAACCTGAAGAAGATGGATGTAGGTGGCTTGTCTGGTGAGTCTGATGTTTACTGTGTTTTTTGATGCTGTTTCATCGTGGATACCAAATGCACAGCACACGTGCCACAATGCCCCACTCCTTAATTGGTCACAGTTCTCTTTCCCATGGAACCTGGAAGCAGCTTCAGAATTCATCCCAACACAGAGACCCAGGAAGCCACTCTCAGTTTATTAGAATTAGCAAAGAAGATGAGACCTATTTTCCCACTTCACAGCCCAGGTATCAATTGGCAATCCTATAGCTCTGAAAGCTGAAAAACTGCTTCTCTTTTGAAAGGCAACACCTATGACCAATTATAATTTTGTTCCGTTTTTTGGTTTTGTTTTTTGGTCAAAATTCATTTATGATATGAAAAATACTGTTTTATCTGAGACTCATTAGGCTAATACTTAATTTATATAATAAAAGACAAATATTAGGTAAGTATATAGCCTAAGATAGTTTTTAGCAATACTGTTTTGTGTGAACATGCAGCATTTCAAATATAAGTGAACAATAAAATCTGAGGGTGAATCCTCATGGTAATGCATTTATTCTCTACAGCTTGTGTTGGGGATGGGGAAATTTGGGGATTTAAAGTTCTGTAAAACCCAATTTTAGTTTTAAAAAAAGTGAGTATATTCTTTTTTTTTTTTAAGTGAGTAAAGTATATTCTTTTTTTTTTAACACCTTTATTGGAGTATAATTGCTTTACAATGGTGTGTTAGTTTTTGCTGTATAACAAAGTGAATCAGTTATACATATACATATGTTCCCATATCTCTTCCCTCTTGCGCCTCCCTCCCTCCCACCCTCCCTATCCCACCCCTCTAGGTGGTCACAAAGCACCGAGCTGATCTCCCTGTGCCATGTGGCTGCTTCCCACTAGCTATCTATTTTACATTTGGTAGTGCCTATATGTCCATGCCACTCACTTCGTCCCAGCTTCCCCTTCCCCCTCCCCATGTCCTCAAGTCCATTATACTTGCTCAAAAGCAAAGTCAAATGAAGGACTTGTCATTTCCACAGCAGAACACAATTGTTTTTATTTTCTTCTCTGTGTGATTAAATCAGTTATATTCTTGATCTTCTAGTAACTAATTAAAGTGTGAGGAATTTTCTTGATATGGCACAGGGTCAAAAATAGACTATAGCTGTCATTGTTCATGGCTATGGAATTAGATCCAACATTACTGGTTATTCAGTGCTTTCTCTAATAAAAATATTGCAAACTTCAAAAGGTCACCCTCATGCAGCATGGTGATTTTATATTATAAAGTATAACAGCTAAAATATGCTAAAGCTAAGGTTCCACTTACTGAACCACTAATTTGTCAACCAAATTCTCCTGGTGCCTAAATTTACTTCTCTTTATAAATATATTGCCTGGGGAATCTGCACGACTTCTTTCATGTCACTAAGACCCCATTTAAAAACTTGCTGCTTTCATTGCCTAATGGCATTAACAGAGCAAGTTTAAAGCAATAAGCAGTTTCTTTCAAAAATGTAGAGTATTTACTGTGCCTAAGATGCAAAATACATGCATACACCTATGTATGTATCTATACACATCCACCTTTTCCTGGCTCTGTCCAGTAAAAAGGCCTAGAAACAAAGACTGACCTAGTAGCCATGACCATCCCAGAACCAGAAATGGTGTG
The DNA here is from genome assembly GCF_005190385.1 of Monodon monoceros. NCBI lineage: Eukaryota > Metazoa > Chordata > Mammalia > Artiodactyla > Monodontidae > Monodon > Monodon monoceros. The sequence goes on from NW_021703783.1 coordinate 61,811,942, forward strand.
AAAATACAATTTCTCACTAGAAGAACCTGGAGCTTATTGGAGAAATGGTAGATTCCAGGTGTGGCAAAGGAAGGTATACAAGACAAGCCTAGAACATCTCATCATACCAGAAAGCAAGGAAACTATCAAAGACTAAGGGAGTCATGTCAACAGGCTTAAGAGTCACCTTGAAGAGGCTTCCACTGGCCAAAGATGTGATCATTTGAACATCAGTAATGATAATAAATGCAATGTATTTAAACCTAAAACAAAAGAGTATTTAATGTGCAGAGAAATTTTTAGGCACGAGAACAGTTTACCCCCAGAATTCTACTTAGTATCTTGAAGTCTGACTTCAGACGCCTTTGACCTTTCCACTTCCTTTGGTTCGATAGCCATCTATCATCATCTAGTTCTCTGCATCCTCTCTCCCACACTTCTTTCCAAACTCCTATGCGAACCACCTCCTCATCACCTCTATCCAGTGCTCTCCTGGTCTTCCTCCCCATTCACCTTAACACCCTTCATCAGAGTTCCAGAACCAACTCTACCATGAAGCCAGTAACTTCAGGGTCCCTTATTTGTTCTGTCTCCTCCCAAAGTCCTAGAAAGGAGTCCCCATGGTCACAGATAGATATTTCACCCACAATTTGTTAATCACAGTTTGTGCCTCTTGACACTCTCACGCCTCTTCCATCATCCATCTCTCTTGTTGTTCAGCAGCATCAGAGATGCTACAGGCATTTGTGAGGTTTAGCTACGAGAAGTTGGGTCTAACAGGACATTATTTATGTGGCTTGCAGTCATAACCATGTGTAGTTGGGTAACTGCTAGGTATCCCAGTGAAGGAAGGGCTCCTGGCATGACTCCTACTACCCATTGGGCTAACTCAACACTGTGACATGGAAGGGGCAAGGCCAGAGGTCATATCTAATTCAGTCTTCGTAACTCTATAAAAGAGAAAAAGATATATTCTTTTTTCAAATGCCAAACTACATTTGCTGAAAATAGCTAGTTAACTGGAACCAAAGTGGGCTGTTTTGCCAGGGTTTACAATTATAGTAGCTTCACGACCCACCCAACCCAGTTCCACCCCTAAATTTGAAGTACCTGGAATGATTTGGTTGAACAGTTAAATATTAAATTAAGGATATTTAGCCTTGAAATAGCCTTAAAGAGTCCTAATCATATGGGCTTCCTGCTGCCTGTAAAATTAAGTCATAATCACTCAGGTCTACATAATATAGATACTTCCAGACTACACCCCACCATATTTCTATATTTGAACCAAGTTGACCAGCACACTGGTCCCCAGAACAGGCGATGGGATTTGCTGCCTCCACTGTTTGCTTAAGTTGTTTCCCTCACCTGGAATCTCTTCCATCCACCAAGGTCTAGCTAAACCCTATCCATTCTTCAGGCCCAGCTGAAGTCTTATTTCCTCCATCCATTGAACAACTATGTATTGTGTCCCTACTTTATGTTAGGCATTGTTCTGAAACCAGGTTTACATCAGTGGACAAAACAGCCAAAGGACCCTGCCCTCATACAGATTACATTGTAATGTGCGGAAACAGACAGGAAGCCAATAAATAAGAAAAGCACGTTGTACACCAAGAGGTGATAAGTGCTATGAAGAAAGCAAAGCAGGGAAGTAGAATACGGAATGTTGGGGAGAAGCTTTAAATGGGGTGGTTGGAGAAAGACCCGTGAGTAGGTAACCTTTTGGCAACAACCTGGAAGAGGTGAAGAAGTGAGCCATAGGGGTGCCTGGGACAGACAGCATTATACGTGGAGGGATTCCATGAAGGCTTTTTTGATCCATCCTAAAAGAACAAATTTTTTCCTTTTTTAAATGCCAGGAGTTTGTTTACACCCTTCAAACATCACGCTTCTCTCACTAGACTGTGCTCTATATTTATATATCCCACCATGCCCACACTGACTGGTAGCACTGAGCTGAACTGCTGAATGAATAATCAATTATTTACAAAGGAGCTATGGCCTGAAAAAACAAGTCTTGCATTTCAAATTTGTTTAACCTACTTACCATTAAAATAACTTTAAGCACTTGGATGGTCTGTCTCAAAGTAAGTTGACCTATGTCCAAGGAGACCAAAATTATATAATGAGGTCCTTCCAGGTAATTTGAATGCCAAACTACATTTGCTGGAAATGGCTAGTAAATTGGAACCAAAATGGCTTTTTTGCCAGTGTTTAAATCCCAGTCTCCCACTGTTAGCAATTTGACATTGGACAAGTTATCTAGCTTTCTAAGCCTCAGTTGCATTATCTGTAAAGTGGAAATAATTAGAGAATCTTATTTATAAGGTTATTGTGAGAAATAAATGAAAGCTCACTAAAGTGCTTACTGACTATTACTGTAATTATTTCTATTAGTAACCTTATCAAATCTTGGGCTAAATATGCAAAATGTGAAAGCAACCAATGGATAGTTTAACCAATTCCTTGATTTAGTGGGAAAAAGCTTTGATGGGATTGGCTGGTCAATTCAGACAAAGAAATATCAGTAGACACCTGTATTCTAAGTCCCAATATCAAATTAAGACAATATATGGGATTAAACAAAAAATGTTGAAGAAGAAATAGGAACATTTTTAAAAATAATTTCTTGCTACTCCTCAACACAGTTTCTTTCTTTTCTACTGTATGAATTCAAAAAGCATGGCTCCAAGATTTTGCCTCTATCATATACCCAATATAACAAGCCATGCAAATCCCAACTCTTACTTTACAGTGACAAATTTGATTGGACCAGTCACATATCTACAGTAGACACTTGAGCTTTGTTGCTTCCTGTTCTAGTGCTCAAGTATTTGAGCACCAGCGAGGGTTTCTGAATCTAGCTATTTGTATTGAAATCTTGAGTCCTGGAGGCTGCAAGGCTGTTCGTCAGGTTGCAAGTATGTGCAGTGGGAAATGAGCAGCTTTTGTGCCCTGTACTTGGAAAAAACTCAAGCCTTCGGCCTAGTAACCACAACGTAATATACATCTGCACTTTTGGAGTAAATCTCCCTTCAAATAAATGTTTTCGTAAAAATTGAGGTAGAGTATGAAGAGTGCCTTAGTCCATTCAGGCTGCTATAACAGAACACCATAACATGGGTGTCTCATAAACAGAAATATCTCACAGTTCTGGAGGCTGAGACATCTAGGATTAAGGTGCCAACAGGTTCTGTGTCTGATGAGAACCTCCTTCCTGGTTCACAGATGGATATTTTCTCTGTGTCCTCACGTGGTAGAAGGAGCAAGGGAGCTCTTTGGGGTCTCTTTTATAAGGTCACTAATCTCTTTCATGAGGGCTCGACCCTCAAGAGCTAATCACCTCCCAAAGGTCCCACCTCCAAATACCATCGCATTGAGGACCCTGTTTCAACGTATGATTTTTAAGGGGACATTAACATTCAGTCTATAGAAAAGAGGCCTAAGAAATTGAAAGCATCAGAAAAGTTGAGAATTCCTAAAGGTGTGAGGTTCTATATATGTCTTGCATTTTTTAGCTGCATAATTTTTATATTTGAATTTCTACCCGTGTAGACTCACAAGTCAGAAATAACTAGATACCCTGCTCCTAATTTCTTGTCCCTGGATATGTTACAGTTACTCTTCTCAGGTGTTTTTTTTGGTCATCCCAGAAATTTGAGACTTCTGAGTACAGCTTTAAAGAGGAACGTCAAGACTCTAAATTCAGTTTGGGCTTTATATATCACAAGTTAAACAAAATTCTGAAAGTTTTCCAACAAGCACATAACTGTTCCAAGAAGGAAAGACAAAACTTCTGAACCAAAAAACTGGAAGTGATAGTAAGCTTTTAAGTTTCTGTATTAGGGAGAAGTTCTAATTTTCAACTTTAATCTGAAAATTGTTTTCAAGTGTTAAGAAGTCATTAGCACAGAGTTATAAAACACTCTACTAATTTAGAAAACCTTTTCTAACTTGGTTTTCTCATGTGGTCCTCAAGATAGACCTGTAAGGTAGTTTCTGAAGGTGATATTCTCAGAAAATTGAAGCTTAGAGACACTAGACAACGTACGTAAATCATCTTGCTCCACGTCTGTCACATACGTGGCATTCAATACAGGCCATTGCTTTTGTCGTTACTGACATTCAAAGTCACCTAATGTGTAGATTGTAGAGCTGGGACTGAAGTCCAGGGCCTACAATTCCGCAACATAGAACATCTCAAAGACTGTTCCATTTCCCTCTTTCCCTGAAGCTAGGACAGAATTCTTTCGAAATTTTTCTAAATGTTTATACTGCTAGGAACCATGGCAAGTAAATCAAGGTAAAAATCTGCAGCCCTGCCCCCTTGATATGGTTTGTGTTCACCTATATTGTGAAGAGAACATCAAAAGTATGCCAATCATTGGCAGCAAGAGAATGCTGGGAAAACATAGGAAGGACTGAAATGATATGCCCCTAATTCCAGCAGTCTGCTGAAGGTCTAGGACCTGGAGAGGTAACTACAAGGTAGGATCAGGTCAGAGACATCCTGAGGGCTGTTTGGAGAGAGCGTGGTGGAAACTGTTCTCTCTTTTTTGATTTACTTTATTTATTTATTGAAGTATAGTTGATTTACAATGTTGTGTTCATTTCTGCTGTACAGGAAAGTGATTCCGTTGTACATATATATATATATACACATTCTTTTTTGTATTCTTTTCCATATGGTTTATCTCAGGACATTGAATATAGTTCCCTGTGCTGTACAGTAGGACCCTGTTGTTTATCCATTCTATATGTAATAGTCTGCTAACCCCGAACTCCCACTCTGTCCCTCCCCCCACCCACCCTCCCCCTTGGCAACCACAAGTCTGTTCTCTATGTCTGTGAGTCTGTTTCTGTTCTATAGATAGGTCCATTTGTACCATATTTTAGATTCCACATATAAGTGATATCATATGGTATTTGTCTTTCTGTCTTAGTTCACTCGGTATGACAATCTCTAGGTCCATCCATGTTGCTGCAAACGGCATTATTTCACTCTTTTGTATGGCTGAGAAGTATTCCATCCCATATATGTACCACACCTTCTTTATCCATTCATCTGTCAGCGGACATTTAGGTTTTTCCATGTCTTGCCTATTGTGAATAGAAACTGTTCTCTCTTACCATCTTTTCTCCCTTTCACTTTCCACACCAAGTCCCACCTCCAGTCTTCTTCCTGGCCGTCCCCAGACCTGTCTCATCACTATGGAATTTATACTGTGAAAAGCAAAGAGCAGGAGTAGAGAGGTCCCCCAAAGCATCTAAGTTCCAAAGGACAGGGCGATGGATTTCACAAACGGCACCAACTACTTGAGGGAGAGGATGGCAGAGGAAGAAAGGAGGCACGCGGTGGTAAAGAAGTCACCACTGCTTTACAGCAAACTGCCAGTGTGTGGACAAGCCCGACACCCAACCCAGTATGATTCACCATATGCTTCCCCAGCCCTGCCGGCCCCGCCCCACACACACGCACACACTGCTTTCCTTTCTTCAAGATGTAATTTTTTTTTTAATTTGTCAAGGGTTTGTCTTGTCATTTCTACTGTCCTAGAAATAGAATTTGGAAAAGAGAGCCAATTTAAATTTTGGAAGTTATCTAGGAAAGGGCAACTCACCCAACCCTGGGGAATCACTAGATTCCACACATAGAAACCATGAATGAGCACAGGCCTATCGTTCTTTCAAGCACTAGTCAGCAAGATGTGATGTTCTACCTACGTCAGAGTCATCCCAGGTACATGTTAAAATTTAAGATTTCACGGACCACCTCAGACCAAACTATAACTGAATATCTATAGGTGGGAACCTGGAAATTGCATTTTAAACATTCCCCCATGTTATGCTTATGCATCTTAATAGGAAACTATACTTTATAGGGAATGTATAGAGTTAGAGGAAGCTAGGGTGGAAATCATATTGCAATATATGTGTTTGAAATCAACACATTGAACACCTTAAACTTACAATGTTTGTCAATTTATGTCACAATTCTTTTTTAAAAAAAGAAAAAGAAAACTGTGTTTTAGAGGCTTAAATTCTACATCATAATTTTTTAGCTGAGGTCCAGGTCAGCCCAACTCCAAGTTATAATTTTTATCAGTGATATAGAATACATCCTTTGCTTCGTCCACTGGAATTTCCTTAAGAAGTCCTATTTTTTTTTTTTTTTTTAAATCAGCTCAGTATCCTCTTCCCTGAAAAATACCTTGCCCACATATCTAAATTACTGTCTTTTCTTCTTCGGTTTTTTCCAACCAGAAACAAAAGCAATAGGCAGTTCCTTTATACATTCATGATCACCACTCCTAACTGTCCTTCCATTGGTGTTGAAAGCATGACAAAGAAAACCACTCCAAATTCAATTGATTTGGACTAAAAGACACTAGTCTGGGAGCTGGGCCAACAAATCAAGTGGCAAAAACTTATCTGAGCCAATTAGATAGGGATATGCAAATTAATTGGCCATGATATCAGGGTCAAGCAATAACATGCAAATAAACTGGCATCTTATTGAGCTAACGAGATAGGAATATGCATAATAAGTTGGCCATGATGTCAGATGGCTGCGTCCTAATTTTAGGCTTGAATGTTATAATATAAAATTCTGTGACACTTCGAAAGGCTTAATTACAATATTGATAAAATAGTCTGAATCCCTAAGATGTGAACAAGTTGATCTGAAAAAGAAATGACAAATCCTTAAACTGGATCGTCCTGCAATGTGAGATCCAGCCACAATTACCACAGAATAGAGAGAGATGCTACACCTGAAGGACTAAGTGGTTTGGATGAAATGAGAAGAGGAGATGTGGGATGTGGGCTAGATTTGATATCAGAAAAAATGAATGATTGGCTGAAACACATTAGTTCAGAACAGCACAAAAACTCCTAAGTAAGTCCTTTAGCCGGCAGGTACATATCAAATCATACAACAAACATTTGAATACCCACTCAGCGCCAGGCACTATGCCAGTCCTTGGCTAAACAAGTAAAAATAACAGCAGACACTCACGTAGCACGATGTGAGCCAGACATCCTCCTAAATGCTTTACATATGCTAAGTGATTTAACCCACACTTACAACCCTATGAGGTAGATACTATTTTTAATAGAGAGGTAAGTAACTTTCCCAAGGTCACAGAATCAGTATTTGGCAGATTTAGGATGTCAAGCCAAGCAGTCTTCCGACTCCATGAATAAAACTCGACTCCTCAGGCATTATCCTTCCTCACCAGGTTCAATCTGGATGACAGATGGCTAACTACCTGTTATAGTTTGAGAGATGGCCAAAAATTCTACCTGATTCCAAAATTCCTTCATGCCCAAACTAAAATTAGATCATGGAAGCCACTAATATAAATTCACTGGTTGATTGTTCAATTAGGTTTTGGTTACTTAGATGGCAAAGACAGGATCAATGAGTTCATAAGATCAGAGATCAAATACTAATAGATTTCCAGTCTGAAAGGACCACGTCAGTTTCAGTGTACAGACTGGTATGTTATTTTAGTGACTGATTCTTTATGCACAAAAGAGGACAAAATACAAAACAGTGTAGTTTCAGCTGTATCAGTGGTAGAGACGCAGGGATGTTGCTAGAACAATATGGAAGAAAGCCCAAGTCTAAAGGATTTGAGTGCCTATTAGGCGGCAGAGGAAGACTAAAGAAAAATTTTACCAACTACTCAATATCAAGGGCTGATTCTGGATGACAGTATGTATGATATGATTGGGATGGGCGGGAGATATGATTTAATAGTACAAAAGCTTACTGCCCCTATAAAGGGCTATGGGACTCTGTGGGCCGATATTACATATTTAAATAATAAGACTGAAGAAACTTGAATTGCAACAGACAACTACCAGGAAAATAGAGCTCATCTGGACAATGTTAATGAGATCCACATATGGAGAAGTGGAAATAGTTCCAAAGAAATCTGAATTTTTACTAGTCACCTTGAAACTCCAATTCTGAAGGTAACATCCATGTTTCCAGCCACTGAAATTCCAAGCTCAGTGAATAAATCCAAAATAAAAAGTTAGAGTATAAAATAATAGGGTCTATTATAAGCCAAGAAAAGTCACATAGAGCCATCCATTGAAGACATTTATCAAGTGTGCCACTACAACCAAAGAGGCTTGGTGTTGTCATGGAGGATTTTATAAACACAACAGGGAAAAAATGCCCTGCCTTTGTCCCAAACTGAAGCTCATTCACGTGTGGAGAGCCTGTGGTTACAGTCCGACCTTAGGAAAGAGAGTGGGGTTAAAGGCCCAGCTGCCAGAGAGGCGGCTAGAACAGGGATGAAGAGGCTGTGTGTGAGAACAGGCTAAGAAGATTGCGACTTTGTAGTCTGGAAAAGGAAAGCTGAGCAGAGATATGATTAGAGTCTGAAAATCATGAAAGGTAGAGCCAGAGTAAGACCAACCTGTTTATCACATCCCACAATGCTAAAATTAGGAAGTGACTTTGATGCTTGAAAGAGAATAGATAAAAGGGAGGGCCATCGAGAATCATCTCAAAGGCACCTTTCTGCTCAAATTCTTCAACAAATTTTCTCTGCTACTTTACAGTTCAGTAGTAAAACTTGTTCTAGGACATGGAGTGGGTTAAGATCAATGTATGGGTCTGTTTTGAGTTATAGGCTTGAAAGGGGACATCTCTAAACCTTTATTGTATGTTGTCTTGTAGGACCCCATGTGCCTTTCCATGAGTAACCATCAGAAACAGACCCCACAGCTGCGAAGTTCACTAGCTGTTCAACCCAGAATGGCTATATTTGCATCCTTGAGTTTCCATTCTATCCTCTGCTCTCCATTCAGTATGTAAGAAAGGAATAGGGAAGGCCAGATTTAACAGGTAATTGCACTGGCAGGATTAAAGCCCCCAAATACTTCTGTTTTTAAAACTGTATTTGGTGGGCTTTAAGAGATTTTATTATCTATATTATGTGTATTTGATAATGTTTTAAAATAAAACTATGAAAAATATATCACATTTGTGTCAACATTATAAATTAACTATACTTAAACTTTCAGAAGTTAAAAAAGTATTGCAAATATCTTTGCCATTTTTCACTTCCTTTTATGACACTGCCAGTTTCCCATTCAGCCTGGAACAGTTAGGTAACAAAAAGGGGAAATACTATCGAGTCTGAAACACCACAACAATGCTCAGAGAAATAGAAACATCAAAAACAATCTTTTTTAAAAAAAATTACATACTTTATTATAGTCACCTCTACTTTCACAAGGATATATTGTTTGTATTTGGTCCCTTAATCCCTTATTCCTGATTTGTTATAAATTTAATCATTCTTTTTCCTTCCTTTTTATAGCCTTGCCACTTACTTGTACCAAGAGCTACCTTGAGAGCAGAGATGCTGTCTACATATGTTTGCCTTCTCAGAGGCCCTGGAACTTATGTGAGGGGAACATACTTCAGCTTCCCTGCCTAAACAACCAGTTACAGATTTTAAGATTCTGCCAATCTAACTGGTTATTTCGCTTTCACCTTCCAACTGATCTGACTTAATTTCTTCCATTTAATGAAATCCTTTTGGCATCATAGTGTAGTAATAGTATAACAGAAACAGCAACTAAGAAATAAGATCAGAAACATAACATGTAGTTATTGAAATTGATTTCAGCTGTCATTTTCAGATTTCTTTTTTCCTTTATTCCCCCACCTCCTTGATAGTTTAAAAAAAAAAAAAGTGAAACAGATCATCTCCAGGAAATAAAGGAATAGAGTAACCCAGAAATGCACGGTTACTACAGTTATTCCTCAATGAGGGTCATAAAGACATTTTCCAGTGAAGAAGTAAAGACAAAAACGGTCCCCTAGTGACATCTTTAGCCCAGCATGAACAGATAAGGCAATGACTCAGCATCTTACTTGTTCATTGCTTTATAGACTAACTCCTTATAAAAGTCAAGAGACCAAGAGCAGCTGGTTGGTTGCCTTTTTCAATTCCTAATGGCCTAACTTTTGCTACATATCATTCTCAGGGCTCCCAGGAAAACTAGGAGGTTTCCTGTAACTTTTTTCTTCTACAAAAAAAAAAAAAAAAAAAAAAAAAGGTTTTAAGTGTTTACTTAGGAAATTAACTTTGTAACTTGAAAATATGAGATAAGCACATTATTTGATCTCCTTGGGAAAGCTCAAACTGCTTTTGCTCAAAACTAAAGCAACATGGTGACTGACTTAACTTCTAGACTTCAAACTACTGATTTCAGCTAATAATATGACAGTGTGATCAACTGTCCCATGTGAACCAAAAAGAGGTGAATGCATTTAGTGATAGCACACTTGCAGAGCTCATACGCGCACATATAGAACTGTGAGATGTCACAGTTATCTACAGTTGTTACAGCTGCCATTTGTTCATAGTATTATGGACTTTCATATCCTAATTAAGGAAGCAAATGCTTTCACACATAGCACTGTTAAACTATTTCCCTCCATTTTTAGTTTTCAAATTATAGAGAAGCTCAATAAAATTAAAATAATCTATAACCCCACCACTGATTTCAAATGGAGGGTAAAAAATTAAGCCCCAAAACTACTCCCTCTAATCCCTTTCCATTCAGATATAATTCAGTGTCTCAAGGAAACAATTTGAAACTTCACGTCAAGATTTTTTTGATTTATATAAATTATATGTGCATATATAATATATGCATTTTATAAAAATGAGATCATAAAACATATTACGCTAATATTTTTTCACCTAGCAATATATAATAGAGATTCTTCTAGGACAGTATGTATAGATGTGCCATTATTTCTACTAGTTGTATGACATCTCTTTGTTTGGGTGCACCATAATATATTTAGTAATTCCCTTATAAATATAACTGTGAGGGCTTCCCTGGCGGCACAGTGGTTGGGAGTCCGCCTGCCGATGCAGGGGACATGGGTTCGTGCCCCGGTCCGGGAGGATCCCACATGCCACGGAGCAGCTAGGCCCGTGAGCCATGGCCGCTGAGCCTGCGCGTCCGGAGCCTGTGCTCCGCAACGGGAGAGGCCACAGCGGTGAGAGGCCCTAGTACCAAAAAAAAAAAAAAAAAAGACAACCTTTACTGATTGCAAAGAATACAAAAAAAAAAAAAAAAAATCAGGTCATTAGCGTGTACATTTTCAGATTTTCATCAGCTATATTTGCAGGCGTTTGAATCCTTTAACATACTCAGTCCAGCAGCATTGTTTTGATAGCAAGTTGGAGATATCTGTGACAGTCACTATAGTCAAAGTAAAAATATATACTTTTACAAAGTCAAAACCAATATTTTTAAGACAATTTCTCGAGTTCTAGATTTTACAAAGCTACTTAAACACGTGAAAGCTACTTATACTGAAAGTTGCCAATTCTAGGTGTAGAAAATACTCCTGAGTTTTATAGTATCTTCTTTACATGCAGTGAAAACATTATAAATGAAAGCAGCCTAAAGAGCTGTATTATATTATAGGGAAGCTTCAGTTTACTATAATTAGATACCTATTTTAATCTTAACTGGAAGGCGTGCTCATGTTTTATATAAGAATTTCACTGAAAAATTTTTAAGAAGAGTTTTGTGGCAGAGATTTTAAAAGAGGCAGTGAATGCTTATGAATTATGCAAGTCTGAACTTTCATTTTAATAACTCCATTAAAATATAAAAACCTTAAAAGCCTCCCAATAGGAATTTAACTTTATAGAAAGGCTTTATGTGTGCCCTGACCTTGCCAAAAGACACGCCTTAGGCATGATTTAACAGTTATTACAGGGCAAAGCCTAATAATAAAGACCCATCTGAAAAAACCAGCATTTGTCCTTGCCTCCTTGGCCTCCAGTGGAGTTGCAACTCAGCCGTAAACAGACCCTCTCCTGAGAGACAGCAGGATGCAGTGGGAAAGGAACAGTAGCCAGCACTGGAAAACCTGGATCTGAAGCCTTTTAACCTTTCTGATCCTGTCTGCTTGTTTATACAGTTGGGGTATTAATAACAGCAAGGTTGTCACGTAAGCAAATGAAGTAATGTCAGGTGGAAACTCTGAGTTGACAGCACCATGTTAAGTGTTGGTTATTTTTAAGCCAAAGACAGTTCTTGGTTGACTATTTTTCTCACCATACTGGTTCCTAGAAAATATAGTCCTATATGGCTCATACTGTGTATGTTTAAAGAATGCACCCCCCATTATTTGGATGGCAGTTACCTGCTTGGACTCGCCTACTCTAGGAGAACATCCCAAGGCTAACAAATCCTGCTCCCCTCATCCATTCATTCTTGGCCACAAGACCTTGTATATTTTATAAGAAATAAGACCAGTAGTGTATTTCTCAAGGATATATTTCTACCATTTTCAACTTTAAGTTATATGAATTTTCTAAGATACCAGAGTTCTCTCCCAAGTGGTTCTTTATGATCACAGGCCCAAGATTGGGCTAATAAATAGGAATAAAGAATAGAACCTCTCTCGTCCTAATTACCAAGTCCATGCCTGGAAGCTGGATAAACTCTCTCTAAAATGAAAACACCGTAAGATGGAACCTGGTGTTGCTTTGTTAATTTGACTAGAAGGGGCAGGGCCTGGTCCCAGAGCAACTCTGGGGGAAGATACGTGAAAAATTGTTGTGCCCTAGAGCAGAGATGAACCCTCTATGTCACTTTGATTTGTTATTCAACTAATTGCTAATTTTGCCTACATCAGTAATGTTGAACTGTGTGTCTCTCTCAAACTAGCCAGCCTGACCCCAGTTTAAACCAATTGCTTAGGAAGCATTTTCTGTGAAGCTAAGAACCTGAAGACTATCTGTATTCCAGGGATAAATGTCAGAGCTTCACAGGATGCTAAGGCAGATATAAACACGAGATTAGGAGGTATATTCCAGCTTGATCCTCACATTTAAAAAACTCTTCAAACCTATTGCGATCAAGGCTGCTTTTATTTTTTAAAATCAAGATATATCTTTAGTATTCCTGGAGTAATATTCCCAAGAGAAGTATTACGTAAGTTTAGCCCAAAGCTAAAGATGCTATCCTCAAACCAAATTAGATATACAGATTTTCATGTGTAAATAGATACATCTTTTAAATTAATATACCCACATAATTATAGCATATAGATTTTGATTCTTATAACTGCCACTTGAAATTTTTTTTAATGTAAACTATTCTAGCCATCTTTAATGCTGTAAGAGGATCTAGTTTTTAAAGCTACTAGAACTTAACATTTGCTTGCAAGCAAGATACAGGAATGGGATTTTTTTTTTCATCTTGGGTGGGTTGATGAGCACAACGATTTTTATTTCTCTTTGACTGCTGCTGGTGTGGATGGGTCTTGCCATTGCCTCCCTAGCTTTTCCATTTGATCTGATATGTAAAAACAGCAGTGAAATCTTACCAACTGAAATTATTCATTTCAAAGATGAGACTCTGGCAACAGAGCTTCTATACACTGAGAAGTCTGGAATATTGCATTCGTTTCTGGAAACACACTTAAGAGGAGAGACATTAACTCTCTGAAGCAAATCCAGAGGGAAATCAGGGTCATGCAGAGGGTAGATCCAGTCTCACTGGAAGAACTGTTCAAGGAATTGGAGATGCTAAAGCTACAAAAGAACAGACTTAGAGAGGACATGATGGTAACTGCCTGCAAATACGTGGGGAAAGAATTGAACTTACTCTTCACTCTAAAGATCTGAACTGCAGATCCATACTTGGTTCTTTCAATTTCAGTACCTAAGCAAAGGCTAGAGGCGAGCTTAGCAGACGCACTGGGTTAAAAATTGTGCTCTACTCACCGCTGTAGGTTAGGGGGTCAACCTGTTAAGTGCCTCCAATCTCCTAAGACTGTCTCATTTTAGGTGAGAACTAAAGCTCTAAATGATCATGCTCAGCCTGAAGCTAATATTAGCACATGGAAGAGCATATCTATTAAAGACAGATTTACCCCCACCAAGTAGGGATAAAAATTGAGGATGAAAGACTATTACCGATAATGATGACGACAACGACAATACTATAAGTCTTGTTTCATCTTAATCCCATGAAGTCAAGATTATCCCCATATGCAAATGAGGAAGCGAAGCCTTGGAAAAATTAAGAGACTTGCTCAAGGTCACAGAGTGAATGAACGGCAGGTCCCAGCTCCTCGCTCCAGCTGGGTCTGTTACCTAAGCCTGTCTGATTACCCACTACATTCCACTGTCTAGACGATGCACACTGTAATTTCAATTGGCCATAATCCCCAAACCGTAGAAACCTCAACCGTAGAAGATAATAAATGCTTTTGAGCTGCAAAATGATAGTTGACTCACAATTAATACCCTCTATAGATTACCGTGACAAAGTAACGATATCCAACTGTGCCTGCAAATGCCAACACATGCAAATGCCTGCGACTTCATAGGTAAACAGCAAATGCCCTAATGAGTAAAAACTAACTGCACTTTTTTCTGTGTGCTTATTCCTGCTGGAAAATAATGTCCAGAACGAATTTATGTTTTTCCAACAACTAAAAAGAAAAGAGGGAAGGGGGCGAGGGGCGAGGAGATTAGCGTTTACAAGTTTACATAATACCAAAAAAGAACAGCCATGAAATGGTGAGCTGTGGCTTCCCAGTGGGAAGATAATCACATGCAACCAGTGAGTTCCTGGGCAATTTTAATTTCCTTTAATCATTTCCGAAGTCGTGCCTCAAGAGGTGTAAGCTAAAAAGCTTCCTAACATCTTCCCTTTCTTTTTTCCTCCTCCTTTTTTCAGTTTGGCACAAAGTAGCAAGAAAAACAAAACAAACGAACCTAGAAGCAATTTAAGTATTTGCTTCCCCGGGAAAATTCCTCCGTTATTTTAGTCCCATCATCATTCATCTCTACCTTTGTACTGTCCACGTATTTCACTGGATCACAGGCTTGTCTTTCTTTGATCGTGTCCTATAAATGCCTTTCCTCGTTCATGAGACTGAGTTCTTTAATCGTCAGGGTTGCCAGGCACCCTATTTATTCCTTTTTCTGTGTTTCCACGGCACACTGGAGTTATCCCTTCCCGTGATTTATCACATGCTGTAGGTGTCTGTGGCTCTTTCTGAGTTCCTTTTGCCAGAGACCTGACTTAATTCATTTTTGCATGGCCATCATCTAGCACTGCCTAAAGTAGGGCCCCATAAGGGTTGAAATAAAATGAAAATACAAATATTTCATTTTATCCCCCCATGTTGGGCTTAAAGTATGAACTGAATTGAAATGAATCCAATCAAAAGTTAAGTTGAACTGAATTAAATACATTATGTCACAATAAAATTATCCAGATTACACTTACACTTATAGACAAATTGATTAGCACAGCCCAACTATGATGTTGTGATTCTAATGACTGATACTCCTAGCATCACCTATTATGTTACCATAGAAAGGGCAATACCTTTAGGCATAATATTATAATTATTTCTTTCAACTGAGGCCATAATGGCAGACACAGTCTAAATCACTGTGTATTTAAAGAGTGGCTAGGAAATGTAGAACAAACCTCTGGAAGGTTGACAGTATGTCTGAAAAAGCAAATGATGTATCAAGTAACATGAACTAACATTACACTATTGATTATACAGGAGGATTCCTCAAAACAAGTAGATTTTAAATTTCCTTTTCCAGGCTAAGTCAACTTCTTGGTCCAAGATATGCTGTCATCCCAGAGGGAGAGGAAGTCCCATCACCATCAGGTCATCACCTCACTCCTCTCTTCTCACTGACTGGTTTTTAAAGCCAGAGATAATCAGCAGGTCAATCACCATCTGGGTTAAGCCCTACATTGGGTACTCGAGATTCAGTCAATAAGATGGACATGGTCTGTCCTGCTATGGATCCTACAGTCTCAAAAAAGACCAAACAAAGTATAAAAATAATTTAAAACCCTATGTATTAGAAAAAAAATCAACAGGATATGAAATTAAAGGAGGTTTCCCTCACCCGATGGATATGGACTCTGATTTAGGAGTTACAGGCAATTCTTCTCAAAAATTCTCTCTTCTCAAAAAAGTTATTTCCAAGCCAGATAAACATTCTGTGAAAATCAAAGTGAGGACAGGGCTGAGGGGGGCCATCGCTTCTTTACAATCAATGTTTAAGCAGCATACAGTTGTCTCATGATGAAATAAGTGAACATCAATTTGAAGACCTCTGGTCAGTAAAACTTTTGGAGCACCTTCTTCCTTGCATGTTTATTGCAGGTTTATAAATTTTGTACATTTAATGCTGTAGTAATATAAAATGGACATCATAAACTTCTTTAAAAGTAAAAAAAAAAAGTAAAGCCTATGGCAAAAGTAAAATACACATTTTACATTTATGAATGACGAAAATGTTATTCTCCCTTCCAATGTTATTAATATATTGTGTTAGTAAATATGCATCATTGAAAATATAGTTTTAACCCTGTGACGTAGCAATTCACAAGTTTATTTCACTTAGTTTATTTCACTTAGTTCTAAAAAGAAGTGTCATTAAAAAAAAAATACCTCACAAAGGCACAATATTGACTGTAAATTGAGATTCACGGTAAATATAAATCAGTAGATCACACTGACTGAAGTTTTTGATGTTTTTAAAAAGATTTTCAGTCACTTCTCTAACCTGAAATAGATCATTTTTACTTCTGATCATGTCTGACACTGAGCTCACTCGAGAAACAGTCAGTTCTGTCACATTCTTATTTTTCACTCGTGTGAAATACATTTGCATTATCAGGTTTTTAAGCCACCGTTGTTTTTCAGGAATCACTTTAAGCAACATGCTCATTTCGTGAGGATTAGTTTGGTTAAAACTAAATATAATCCAGAAATACATATCACTTAGTTCACGTAAACTGCAGTACATAGCAAAACACAAAAAGCAAACAAGTGAAGGTCCCTCGGGCAGTGGTGCTGTCGCAGCCCCTCAGCAACCCCTGAACACCGCCTGTGAATGATGCCCAGACAAGGACGCCACATTGTTCTGTACCTCAGACCGTGGCAACTCTCTAATCTGGTCTTATTTTTAGAAGAAAAAATAAAGCAGAAATTCTAATATTTTCTTCCCCATGGAGAATATTTAACTCCACACTGAAGACCACAGAAGACTCAAGGCTTCTAGTTAATACCCCAGAAATCTGCCAATCATACTACATTTTCTTTTCCTTTCTTTTCTCTTACCACAGCCAGAAAGATATTGTATCATGTTGCTTCAATTTTCCTTCCTTAAAAAAAAAAAATCAATTATTTATTAACCCAGAAGCACAATGCATTGTAACTTATCAACTAGCGAATGAGATAAGTGTTTTAGGCTTTGCAGGCCACCTGGTTTCTTTGAACTATTCAACTCTACCCCTGTAACACGAAAACACCCATAGACAATATGAAGAATAGATGTGATGGTGTGCTAATAAAACTTTATATAGGGACACTGACATTTGAATTTCATATAATTTCACATCTCATGGAATATTCTTTCCATTTTTCTTTCCAACTTTTAAAAATGGAAAAACCTCTTTAGTTCATGCCCACAAAAAAACATGCAGCAGGCAGATTTGGTCCATAGGCAATAATTTGAGGAGCCCCAAGGCCAGAGGAAGGGTAGGTAACCCCTACTGGGGTGTCATGAAGGCTTCCTGGAGAAGGAACGGTGTGAGGGGTTATGCAGCTCAGAAGGACAGGCCCAAAGCACAGTGTGAGCAAAGGCATGTCTGTGTGAAACTAATGGGCAAGTGCATATGAAATTGCTGCAGCAGGGAAGAGTGAGAAATGAAGGGGACAGAGAGGCGGGGCAGGATCGAGGGAATCGAATTTTATGCTCTGGGGGTGTTAGGGTGACACTGAGGGGTCTAAGCAGGGAGTTTGTGTTGGAATGATCAGCAGTGGGGAAATTCTAGAGTGTCAATTCTAGCTCTGGCTGTGCAGTCAGTCTGACTTGGGCTAGGATCCCCATTCTGCCACTGACCACACATACAACTTCAAACTAGCTTCTCATCCCTCTAACTCTGAATCCCTTCATCCGAAAACCAAAGATGCTCTCTAGGTCTATTCATGTTGCTGCAAATGGCATCATTTCATTCTTTTTTATGGCTGAGTAATATTCCATTGTACTATATATGTACCACATCTTTATCCATTCATCTGTAGATGGACATGTAGGTTGTTTCCATGTCTTGGCTACTGTAAATAGTGCTGCTGTGAGCACTAGGGTGCATGTATCATTTCAAATTAGAGTTCTATCAGATATATGCCCAGGAGTGGGATTGCCGGATCATATGGCAACTATTTTTAGTTTAAGGAACCTCCATACTGTTCTCCATAGTGGCTGTACCAATTTACATTCCCACCAACAGTGTAGGAGGGTTCCCTTTTCTCCACACCCTCTCCAGCATTTATTATTTGTAGACTTTTTAATGATGGCCATTCTGAGCTGTATGGTTCCCAAACGGGAAAGGCAGGAGGAGGGATAAATTAGGGGTTTAGGATTAGCAGATACAAGCTACTACATATGAAATAAACAACAAGGTCCTACTGTAGAGCACAGGGGACTATATTCAGTATCTTGTAATAAACTATAATGGAAAAGAAGAAAGAAAACTAAAGATAATCCCTCCCCTAGCATTTGCTATTCTCTGTTATTTGCTTCTCTTGCTGCACATGCTTTCACAACTGATGATATGAGTCACTAACTGGTTGTTGGACTGATGCCCCCTCTAGCTTGCAGAAACATGTCATTACCAATGTACACCAAGTGCCTAGCATTGTGTCTCACAGCAGGTACACAAAAGTAGTTAAGGAATAAATGAAACAAGTCAAAGCCAATATTCTCCCACCTTGTCATTCTATCATTGTCCATACATGCTTCTTGTTTTGCAAGGATAAATATGTTGTAACATTTATTTAAAACTTGGGACAAAGGCACTGAGAGAAAAATGATTAATCATCCTCTATACAGCTATCTTATGCATAATAAGTCTGTTTTTCTGAGAGAGTTCTAATTACATTACATTTTGGTGCATGGCTTTCCCCCCCGCCCTCTTCCACTGAGATGCCTTTCCTTCAAGAAATTTTCTTAATAGGCAATTTTCTAGTTTATATTGCACTAAACTTGAAGTAGTATCTTTCCAAAGCACAATGCATCGGGCTAACTTTTTAACTTAAACTCAGAAATAAGGTGACAAGTGGCCCATTTCATGAATGATCCAAATGATGTATCCTTCCTCCTATAAATTGCCAAAAGTCCTTCATATTTCACTACCTGATACCATTACACATTATAAATTGTATACATATGATTTATCTAATCACCAGATTTCTAGGACTCTTGCTCCAGAGCAAACCAGAAAGCAACAAAAATCCATGTTGATGTTTTGCTCAAATTGTTTCTTATTGTTCAAGTTCATTCATTCAATGAATGTCTTCTGAGCACCTACTATGTGCCGTGCACTGTTAAACCTTTCCTTTTAGGGATATTCATGGAACACGTTTGACATTTTTACTTTCTAAAGAGCTGAATTCTTCACCACTTTATTTTTCCTATTATGTGTATGGGTAATAATGGCCTAATTAGAAAAAGTCTAACAGTTTCTAGGGATAGGATAAAATATAAAGAAACTCATAGGACTGTTTAAGCCATACAGATTTTAAGAAGCATGATCTTCAGTTTCTGTCATCCTTCTGTTTTCCAAGTAATCATAACTGCATCTTGAAATCTAACCTCATTTACATAGGATGGTGTTACTTTTTTTTTCAAGAGCAAATGCCTTTATTAGATTAAATGAAATATATTTAATGTTCTGTCATATACTTCTGCAACCAAAAGGTGTACGTCACACATATAGTGGAAAATACATTTCAAAAATTCAAAAGCCTGTCATAAAGTGTTCACTCAAGATAAATTTTACTCCATAATCATACAAAATGAATCAATTAACCTTGAGTTTTAATATCTCAGTGTGACTTTAACAAAAATACTATTACACACATTTAGAATTGGTACACAAGGGATATAATTGTATGTTAAGCACTGTCTTTGCTTATATTTTAGCCAACAATAAAATGTAGGGTTTTTTTATATGACAGCGTTACTTTTGAAAATTCACGTTGGCCCTATCGCCATTATTATATAAACAACTTAGTTCCCTTTCTCCCTCTTAGTTCCACAGTCCTTTAAGACTGATTATAAATTGAGAATATCCAGGATGCTAAAACGATATACAATTTACACAACATACCAAATCTGTTATTTAGAAAAACCCTGTCATTTTCTCAGGAGAGCTTATAATTACATTCCAAAACCTATTTTGTCATCACCCCAGTCTTGACTAAAATTAAGCAGAAAATAGTGTATGTGAGAAAAGAGTTTAATTCTATTTCTGAAAATGAGTTATTTCCAAGAAAATTCTGTTCAAATGTGATGAGATCCCCAGGATTTTATAAATTTGCAGTTACTAACTTGTTAACCCAAATAAGTGGGGAGAGATATATTCATTCAGTGCCATAAATATATACTCTATGAATATATGTATATTATGTATATGTAGTCTATGATATATATATTTAGTCTGGATTTTATCCAAAATCCTAAGGATGACTTAACATTTTGGTGAAATATATACTATATAGACAAGATTTAAACACTTGAATATTCAACAGAAATAGCTGTTGAATCAATTGAGTAAATGTAGTTTAGTGTTTGTTGCCCCTTCTTCTTCCTGAATAGTTTTACTTGCTCATTGATTCAAAATGTATAGCACACCTGTGTCCTAGTTAGTTCTGGAGGCTAAGGATATAGCAGTGAATAAAACAGTCAACCCTCCTTCATGAGACTGATATTCTAGAGGGCGAGAAAAACACTAAGCAAGATAAATGAGTAAACTACAAAGTGTGTTAGATACTAAGTTTTTAGGAGAAAAATGGAGATGGAAATGTTTAAGTAGTCAGATTCTGAATATATTTTGAAAGGATCTGAAGTCAAAACAAAAAGGAGTGTATGTTTGAAAACAGGGCTTGGGTCAAAATGTTTATTTTCAAAATAGGGGTGCGAATTGGGGATCTGTTACCTTCTATATCCTTCCATGGAAATTTCCTCCTGAGAAAAGAAATGCATTTAATTCTAGTGTTCTTGCCATGTTTCTGATGATTTACATTCTCATTTTCAGTTCTGAGATTATGGTTTAGTAAATGGTCCTCAGACCCAATAAACTTATCAGCAGATAATATTTTTTTAGCAAGTTAATCAAAATGCAGGCAAGACAATGGGATATGCTTGAAATAACAAATCACTTGATTAGTTAATTAGGTTAGCAAGACTGCCACGAAATGAAACCCTGTCATTTTTTAAAACCTCAGCTGAAAATATTCTGGGTAATGACATGTACATTTTCAAGGAATAAAGAAAATTGGCCCTTTTGAAGGTTACTAGAAGGTGCCAGCTGTGTACCTTTCCAGGGAGTCCTCAGAGAACTCTGAAAATACATAAGGGATTGGTTAATTATCTTAAAATCTCAAAGAGCAGTCTAAGCTACACAATAATATAGTAAAGCCACATAAAGCCTCCTGATGTTTTATGGAAAGTCCTAGTTAGCCCAAGCTTTTGGATTGGTTGAAACTTTTATTTCCAAGCTCAGTATCAAACCCCTGGATAGCTGTGATTTTAAATAAACCTCTCTGTTGTGTCTTTTGCCTCTTAATATAGTAATCATAGATGTGTTTGCATACTGAGTCATCATCTAGTGGAACTCTACCTTTGAAAAACATGTTTACTAAGAGAATACTAAAATTACCCAAAAGAAATATAATAATTTTTAAAAATAGCTATATTATTGAAGGCTTACTATCCTCCACTTGCTGTGCTTAATACTTTATATGTAGTATGGCATCTTATCACAACATACCTGAGACATGTACTATTTACCCTGAAAAGATGGCCTGAGGAAGATAAAATACCTTGCCGGGTTCACACCAGAGAGTGAAATGACTGAACCAGTAATCCAAACCCCACCTTCTAACTCTACTTGGATGTCTCCAGACTTACAAATCTAAAACCCCTTTCTAGAAACAATATGACCTCTTTGGAAAACTTCTTTTCGAGTTGACCTATTTTACTTTAATTTTCATAGCAGATGGAATCTTTTAAACTAAGATTTTGACTCTAATCTTGGCTTTTCTTGTAACAATCCTTCAACTCTCCTGAAAATGGAGGATGTAACAGCACCTGTCATTTGGAGCTTTTGAGACAATAGTAACAGCCTGCTACTAATTAGCATACTCTGGAAGTCAGATATGGAGTTCAGAGAGACTCTTTGGAAAGATACAATTTGAAATGTGTTCCCCCCACCCCCGACCGTGTTTATTCACATGGCCCCCTTATTCAATCAGCCAATCAGTAAACATCTGTCACTCCTCTCTCTGCCTCCAGTGTCAAAAGAGTACTTTCCTAAAAGTGAAGAGGGCTTATTTAGCAGAACTATAAGTAGCCTCCCTTGCAATTTGCAAAGTGGAACTTTGCCAAAGCTTTCCCTCTCAATCCTATTATCTCCTAGAAACACCTACTTGTGCCTTTTTGAAAGACACCCAAATGTGAAACCCCAAATTTCCTGGACCTGCTTGAGCAATCCCATATTTAGGATCCCCATGTTAGAGGAGTGTAGTATGTGTCCCAGAATGCTAAACCCACAAAAGAGGATTAGCAGCCGTGTGTAATACCATGTGGTCTGACTGAATAAGGTAGCAGGACTCGTACTCTGAGCTTACTGTATGCTGGGCATATGCTCAACACTTGACAATCTTTACCCCATGATTCCTATGACAATTCTGAGAAATATATACTATCATTATCAACATTTTGCAGTCGAGATAACTATGGCTTAGAGACTTAAGTCAGCTAAAGCTCATGCCCTTAGCTACTGCAGGATTTAAGTTTTTATTTCTTTAAAAATGGAAGATCAATGGCCTGTATTATACAATACCGTTATTCTGAATTCCCTGATTTCTACTTTAAAACACAACAGTGTCAATTTTTTTTTTTAAAGGATTATAGGTGCTTTTATTTTGCTCTCCCCAGAAGGAACTTATCCTTCCTTCAAAGGTAAAACTGTATGCGTCATCTTTACAGTTGAGAAGTAGTTGAGACTGTCTCAAGTTGTCATCAGATCAGATATTCCTTATCAGAGCCCCTTGAAGAAGATAGAAGGACCAGCAATGGTTATAAAGCGCAGCACAACAAAAGCCAAAGACCAGGTAACAGCACTGCATTGAAATGCAGCAGCATCTGTGTTTTCACTCCCCATCTTAACACACAGCATAGCAGGGGGTTCGAAGGATTTGAATTCTGAATTTCTGTTACAATAACATCTGCCAAGAACAAGTCCTGAAGGTACTGTTTGTCCCCATGGAGAAAAATGAGCAGCTTATCATGCAGGTCTTTGTCAAGATAATAACAACACCTGTTGTCAGGCTAAAGATTTAGATACTCCTGGATGAAATGCCAGGTCTGCTGTGTGCGGTCGAGGGAGCGTGGTTGAGCCACAAATTGCTTGGAAGCAAGCCGATTTTAAGTTGCCATGGAAAGAAGATGCAGACAATGAGAATCCTTTAACATGAATATTTTCTATGTCTTGTTATGATAGGAATGTCCAGCTGAGGGGCACTGTTTTTGGTACCACCAGTGGCATGAACGGATAAAATAATAAACACTAATTACAGTGTATTATAATGATTTCTGGGCTTCACCTCAGAGAGGCATAGGTCTAGCTGGTAATTACTGCTCTGACAGGCAGGTTTTTCCCTGAGATTTGAGGAAGATGCGTCAAGTTCATTGCCCACTAATGAGACAACAGGGGAGGAAGGCCATTAGCATGCTTATTAACATTTTAGTCAACACGTTTTTCAATCAAGTTGTCAAGGTACCCAATTCTGGTTGAAGAAATGCTTCCTATGGAAATGACACAGTGATTCTCAGCCATGGGTGTCTGTTACTTCAGGGAAGGGACTAAACAGTAAGAAACTGTTCTCAGGGTGAAGTGCAAGTTGTTTCCTGAAAAGGATGCCCTTTGACTATCGTGCTCTGTTCCTTCCTAGTGTGAAAGAGAGAGCCAGATTGTTTATTACACTTACATTCCCCGACAGATTATTTTCCCCCTGCCAATTTGGACTGAAGTTCCTACACAGTTCTGGATAATGTTTAGAAGGTACTCTGACCTCAGGGGATTTTCAAAAGTACACAAATCCATGTGCTTTGTTTCTTTCCACATCCTCTTGAGAATCTCCTCCCTCTCCCCACACCCTAACTGATTTTACCTGGAAAAGGGTGGTGGTAATTCTCCTTGTTATTTACCTATAGATAGCAAAGAATCTATAGAAGGAAAAAACAGAAAATCAGAGAATTCAGAGAAGAAAAGGAAGTAAAAGAAATAAAGCTTTATCAAAAAGTTAAATAGTACAGATGGGCTGCCCTTCTGGAAATGATCTGTCTTATTAAAATGATATGGTTCTAACACTTTTTAGCCCTGTTACGAGTATAAGGATTCAGAGAAAAAAATGGTTTAACACTATGGCAAATGATTGCTACTTCCAGCACTAAGTAGAGATTCCTGGGTTGTGATGAAGTATAAATGTCACAGTGCAGTCCCCTCTTTAACTTACTAAAGAAATTCAGATATTGTAGAAATGCAAGCACATCTGGACTGCTTGTAAAATATGATTTTTCTCCCCAGGAGACTGTGTGCTGTTTGGTACTATTGATCACCTGGTATCTTGTCTTCTATGAATGGTCTAAGGGAAATTTAGCCACACCTAAACAGAGCTCTTGCAATGTTTATTCCTAGAATAGAGGTCCTAATGTGCTTTGCAGAAGAGACACAAATTTCCATTTCTTCCCTAACTATACTTCATCCTATTCAATATGGCACAAGAGCAAACTAAATTCCTATGGTACAGACTATTCAAGATACCAGGTTGGGGCTTCCCTGGTGGCGCAGTGGTTGAGAGTCTGCCTGTCGATGCAGGGGACACGGGTTCGTGCCCCGGTCCGGAGAGATCCCACATGCTACGGAGCAGCTGGGCCCGTGAGCCATGGCCACTGAGCCTGCGCATCCGGAGCCTGTGCTCCGCAACGGGAGAGGCCACAACAGTGAGAGGCCCGCGTACCGCAAAAAAAAAAAAAAAAAAAAAGATACCAGGTATTTTTTTTTAATTCAAAAAAAGTGTTTTTCCTAAAACAAAAAACTCTTTGTGCTTCTCTAACTACCCTTTATGAACATTTTGCTGTTGTCCCTCACAGAATTTACAGAGTTAAACAAAACACACCGTTGAATGATCAGAATTTAATTAGGTTTTTCTGTGGTTGCAACAGCTTTGATTCTTTCATCTTATGAAGGAGTAAATCCCTAGATTACTCAGACACGTGAAAATAAATTTAACTACAGAGTTTTTACATTGCACCTCTCAGTTCTTCATCATGTAAAACACCTGTGCCTTTCTAAAAGATGCGAATCCCTCTTTATTATTTTGATGAGCTAACAAGGTGAATTCATTTCTAGAACACTGTAAAAAGTCAGTTGTGATCAATGGCCCCAAGAATATAACCTCTTCTGGATCATACTTATGATTTGGGAAATTTCTGTGGAAACTAGAATATATAGAAGTGTTATTTGTGTTGTAGTCATACAACTAGAGGGTTTACCCTCCTCTGGAGAACTTAACATTGAGGGTAGGCTGAGAGGTGATCGTTTTAATATGGAAGATTTTTCATAAATAAAGGAAATTGAGTTTTTAGTAGTTGAGGCAAATTCTCCATATGCATCCTTTTTTATCTCTTATTGAGTGCTGATCTATACAATTAACACAGCAAATGAAGAAAAGTTCCCAGCTTTGAAAATATCCAGCAGATTTAAGTATT
This sequence comes from Monodon monoceros, assembly GCF_005190385.1. Classification (NCBI taxonomy): domain Eukaryota; kingdom Metazoa; phylum Chordata; class Mammalia; order Artiodactyla; family Monodontidae; genus Monodon; species Monodon monoceros. The sequence continues at coordinate 61,837,819 of NW_021703783.1, forward strand.
GTTATTTACCATAACCACCTCTTAAACATATGTTAATTGCAACTGCTAATAAATAAGCTTTTGGGTAAATGTCTTTATAGCATATATTTTATATACAAAATTGAAACCGAATTTTATCAGATTAGACTTGTATGACAAAAATAATCTTTAGACAACCTCTTCCATGTCTATAATTATCTAATGTTTGGGTATCAAAAACAAGACTAATTGAACAGGTTAGTGTTAAAATAAGTAGAATTTATTATCTACAGGGACCTGTAACCAGATTGGCCTGTATCTGGAATAAGTATAAAAAATATTCAGCTTGGTGCTGGCATGTAAAATTTGTGAGTTCAACAACAAAAAAATTTAAGTGGCTTCACATTGCCTAACCATATAGGTTATGGGCAAAGATGCTATGGCACTGAGATGCATGACTCTTTTGACAAACTTTTTTTTTTTTTTTGCGGTACGCGGGCCTCTCACTGTTGTGGCCTCTCCCGTTGCGGAGCACAGGCTCCGGATGTGCAGGCTCAGCGGCCATGGCTCACGGGCCCAGCCGCTCCGTGGTATGTGGGATCTTCCCGGAGCGGGGCACGAACCCGTGTCCCCTGCATCGGCAGGCGGACTCTCAACCACTGCGCAACCAGGGAAGGTCTGACAAACATTTTTGACACTATCCTGGGAGCTCGGGAGCACCGTATACTTAGAGCCATGATGATGATTTTAATTTATAGTTCCATCATTTCAAGCTTTGAATATAGGCATAAGAGCAAACAAAAATGAAACTTGATTCAGTTTTGTGGGCAGATGTAAGAAAACATCATCACTTATTATATGATAGATTTAACTGGCCTTCTCCTGAATTACATAGACATATGTATTAGGGACATAGACATGTTCCTAATCTGTTTATATATAGGTGTTTAATACCGAAGCCTTTGTATTATTGTTTGATTGTTTATTCTTTTCAGCTAAGAGTTAGTCCCACCAAGCAATTTATAATAAATAGCTGATGGGGCTGGGGGCGGGCTGGTAATTGGGACTCAGTGTGGAACAAGCTATGTCCAAACACAATTTTTTTCCCAAAACTTCTACAGAGACAAAATCAGTTCTATATAAATTAGTTATTGGAAGTAAATTCTCAGGACTGTTTGTATATTCTGTTTTCTATCTATTTGTAGATGCTCAATCAAGATTTATGCATATTCATTGATTTTTCAAGTCTGATTAGCCTTTAAAATGTAGCTTGAATCTTTATGCTCATTCCCCCCCCAAATGTCACCCACAATTAAAATTAAAGTCATGATACCAAAATTACTGGTGGCAGAATGCCAGGATTTACAGTTCAAAATGGTGTCAGGGCAAAATTACATATGCAGGCAATTATGGGTTTTAGAATAAATTAGTGTTTTAGGCTAAGGTTACCAATTCGAGGGGAGCATCAATCAACTGTGGGTATTAATTCAATTACCTGGTTTTTTTCTTGGGTTTTTTTTTGCGGTACGCGGGCCTCTCACTGTTGCGGCCTCTCCCGCTGCGGAGCACAGGCTCCGGACGTGCAGGCTCAGCAGCCATGGCTCACGAGCCCAGCCACTCTGCGGCATGTGGGATCCTCCCGGACCGGGGCACGAACCCGCGCCCCCTGCATCGGCAGGCAGACTCCCAACCACTGCACCACCAGGGAAGCCCCCAATTACCTATTTTTTAATTCAGAAAAATGTGTTGTGAGCATAATAAATGAAAGAAATAAAGCCATGAACAGAATGTGCCACTGGAGTGGTCTTAGGTGAGAACATACATGGTGATTCATAACTCTCCAAAGACTGCTGCTTTTCCTGCTCTTTTCAGTTCACTGGATAGACTGGTCTATCATTAAATGAACCAAGCTAGAAAAATCCTGCAGTCAAAAGGAATATGCTTGGTCAGTAGATTTATCCTACTTGTCCATTATTCTCCATGACTCTCTACTTGCAACAGAATTGCGTAATCAAGTTATTTCCATTCACATTTGCACACCCTGCCAAGAAATAAAAATGTGGAAATACGTTCTCTGACTCAAGGCACATTTATTAGATTATAGAAAATCTTACACACAACTTTCAGCAACACGATGTCAACCATAGTTGCTGTATAAAGACACTGAATCGTCATCCCGTTGTAAACATTCTATCAGTAGTACAACATATCTATACTCTTCCCAGTAACGTGTCTTCTGACAGATCTAGAAAGCCCTAAATTAAGTTAGACAGCCGATGAATACGAAGAACATTTTTAGTGATTTTTAGTGAACTTAAGTAATCTAAGATACTGCCATTTGCTAAGTGCTTGATATGAATCGGGCACTGTGCTAAGTGTTACAGAGAAAAACCCATCTAACCCTCACAGCAACCCTGCGAGGTAAGTACTCTAATCATCGTTTCGCAGATCAGGAAGCTGAAACTTGAAGAGCTTAAGTAACTGCCCACGATTACAGAGGCGGAGCTAGACGTCAAGTTTGTCTGGCTCCTTAATCATTCTATCCTGCACCCTAGCTTTGTTTATATTCAGCTTTCCTTTGCTATCTCACCATAAAACGCTGCCACCCTATCTTAATGGTAGAAGAGATTCAACTCCCACCTCTAGCACGTGTCATAGGACACAATTTTAAATGTAACTCTGGAAGTATCCAAGGATATTTAGCTTGACTGCCAAGTTCTATAGGTTGAATTCAGTCTTTCATGTGCTTCACCCTAGCCACCCAGTGCAAATTATGTCACCAGGAGCAAGGTGATTGTCGTTACTTTCAAGATCAGTCACAGTCACTAGGCCCAGAGGTTAAACAGTTGTATTCCATCAGCAGAGGGCATTAGAATCTCCGGGGACACTTGTTAAAAATGCAGGTGCCCTGGGCTTCCCTGGTGGCACAGTGGTTAAGAATCCGCCTGCCAACGCAGGGGACACGGGTTCGAGCCCTGGTCCGGGAAGAGCCTGCATGCCACGGAGCAACTAAGCCCATGTGCCACAACTACTGAGCCTGCGCTCTAGAGCCCGTGAGCCACAACTACTGAGCCCAGGTGCCACAACTACTGAAGCCCATGTGCTAAAAGCCCGTGCTCCGCAACGAGAAGCCACAGCAACAAGAAGCCTGCGCACCACAACGAAAAGTAGCCCCCCCCACCACATGCCACAACTAGAGAAAGCCCGTGTGCTGCAACCAAGACCCAACGCAGCCAAAAATAAATAAATAAACGAAATAAATTAATTTATTAAAAAAAAAAATGCAGGTGCCCTGACTCAGCATCTCTGGGATAGGGAATCAGGTATCTGCATGTAACAACTCCTGGTTATTCTAATGCAAAGTCCTGAAAAATCACCCTTTGAGAAACACTAACTTAAAAACATACAACACAAAACAAAGGACGAAAGTGGTTTTTGGAAACAAACAGTAAAAGAAGGTTTCAAAAATTCCTTCCCAGCTCTAAAATGTATATATCTGGGGATGACAGAATCACAGTGCTCAAAAATTTTGAAAAGCCCCCTAGGAGTGCAAAAACCTAGTTTAATAAAGAATGACACAGTCCATAGGTCATTAACTCCAAAGGATGTATTAGTAAGATGTCGAAGAGCTAACATGGCCCATTTTCATTATTTTCTGAATGTGGGAAAGATGTTGCCAAGAGCAAAGAAAAGACATTATCTTTTGTAACCACTGAAATAGAATCTTTAGCTAATCCCCCAACAGTTTTGAGTAGACAGTAAGAATTACATGATTGCACCACTTAGGAAAATGAGAGAAAGAAATTAATGGGTTTATTTTTATTCAGGATGGCTGATTTGTTGTGATCAGAAGTCAAGGAATTTTAAAATACCAAGGAGCACAAACCTTCATGCGAGGTTTGGGAGACAATGGACCAACTAAAAATAAGGCCATCAATACAGCAATTTTGTAAGCTATATGGCAAATATCAATACACTGTTGAAAGCTCTGCAATTTGTATACATTGTAAATTCTTCTCCAAATGTGCCACGTCCACACAACATGAACAGCATGTGTCACCGCAGAAATAACGCTCTTTGAAGAATGAGTGGACACACGAGACGTGACAACATGCTATTAATCACTGTTTCTCCAAAGAAGGAACAGTTTAGATACTGTTTCGTGAGACGATCTCCATGGCCGCCACATTTTCAATCTTTTTAAAATGTATGTTTGAAAACCCCAAAATAGGCAAGTTTCCATGGGAATACACTTATGGACAACAATTTGAAAAACTAGTAGTTACAAACCATTTTCTAAAAAAAAATCCTTGTTTCCTCTCATACCTACAAAAACCACATCAACTTTTGCCATTGTGGGAAAACTACACGTAATAGGAAAAATAATGAAAGAGTTCATAATTTATAGTAAAGCTATCAGCTGTACAAAGATTTTAAGAACATAGCAAATAATGCTTACTGCTGATACATAAGTGAGAATATTCACAGGTTTACAGCAAATGAGGACAGAAGATGGAGAATAATTCTTTACTCCCCACTTGACCCCATCTGTGACATACAATTTACTTGGAGTATGAAGAACAGAGTAGAGAAAGAATATCAAGAGATAAGCCAATGTAAGCTGACGCAAAATTTTAAAAGACATACGTATATGTATATATACATATATATGTATGATGTACATAAAATAAAGAGATGATTCACTTTAGTCTCTCTAGTTAAAGAAATCCAAGTATATCTACTCTGACCCTGTCTGGATAGACAATCCTGAAAGCACTTCTTTAGACTTCTCTATCAGCCTCCATCTTCCCCTACCCCATCCCTCTCTGATTTCCTCTGCCCTTTGGGGAAGGAACAAAGACTGACCACCTCCCCGGATACTTACCCCTCTGCCAAATCCTAACATCTCTCTATTCTGTCATTCTGGGAGAGCGAGAACCAGAACCAGCCGCCATTTCAATGTATACCTTCTTTCTGACTAACCTGAAAGCTATAACAGGGACTGCATTGGAGAGGTGATGTATTATTCGGCTGCAATCTGCTCTCATGCTTTACATCTGGTCACATGTATTATTTAAAATCAGACAGATACATAAACTGTTGATGTAGCCCAGATAGCTGGATGATAACCAACTGGTAAATGCTAGGGGTATATAGCTAGGTATTAACGTGAATTGCAATGGACCCGCAGATATGAATATGATTGGGGATATCACCAAGGCAGCTGTCAAAATGGAAATAATATTGCTTTTACTGAGGAGAAAAAAGACTGAAAAGAGTAAAAATGCAACTAGAAAGTTACAGGAAGAAACTCACACAGTAAGTAAGATTTATCAGTGTTTATCAATTGCCTACACAGGTTAAAGATAGATTGCTATGACAGTATATAAAACAGTCTGCAGGATGATTCAGTATCCAAATATGAACCCATTTAAACTCATAAAGATCAATACCAATCAGAAGTTGATGACACATAACCCACCCTTTATTCTCACATCTCCTCTCAAGAGGTTAACACATTTCAGAATTAATACATTTAAAGATGCTCGACTATTAGGATAGGAATTAATCTATTTGGCTTATGTTAAAGAAAACTTGTTTCAGCCCACATCGATAAACTGTAATACCTAACTAGAATTCATCAAAACAGATTTCTACTGTATCATTTCAAAAAACCAGATGTTTTCCCTCTTACTCAAATGCTAAAACATCTGGACCATAAATTTTATCTTACCAATGACATATCTACACAAAAGAGTTGTTTTGCTATTGAGTGTATTTAGTCATTAGATGGACTGCCTGTCTACATAAAATTACCTCCATAATTATCAGTAGAATTAAGATTAAATAGATTAATCTCATGATAACCTGAATGTTTTAAAACTACTTACACACCACTCAGTTTTTTATATCGTTTCTTAATGCCAAGATGATTTTAAAGGACCAAATACATAATTGGCATTGAATACATCTGTCAAATGAGAGAAAAGAAAAAAGATGTAGAGAAGACTGGTTATAGAGAAGACATCAATCAAAAATTCCTCTAAATGATTTAGTTGTTTAATTAGAGAGCCCCACATTTATTGTAGACTTCAGTAGTAATCTTTGATTCATCAAGTAAAGAAATTTCTTCTCCTAGTCTATATATAGTATACACTTAGAGTATAATGAAAGGAGAAAAAGTACAGGAAGCATACCAAGGGAGAGAAAAACAATTTAAGTTGATGCGTATCATATCAAAAATAAAGTACCTTATAATAAACTTAGTTTTTATTACCATACCACACTTGGTAAAGAAAACAAGTATACAGATTTTCTTAAATTAATCCTTAGTAATAAATTCAGGGAGACTTACTGTTATAGTCCACAAGTCAACCACTGACAATTTTTGTTATATTATGGCTGAAAATACTGAATAATAGTTTGTACACTAAATTGGTTACTATATCTAGGAATATAATTTTTAACAGGTTAATGTTCAGATATGAAGTTATTTATAATCATTTCTAAACAAAATATTTTAATACTTTAGAAACTGAGGTATTTATTATGTTTAACACTTTATAGGGTCCAAATAGTATGCTAACAGATTTCCAGGTAACACTAAGGGATCTTTATACTGATGGCTAGATTACCCTAGTACAGGAAGGTTGGTTGCTGTGGTTCCTGCCCTACACTGATACTTTTTCACTTGAATACATGCTAGGAGAATATATTTGATAATTTTGTAGCATATTTAAAGTAAATATCTAAATATTAAGTTGAATATTATTCCAGTCTTTCTCAATCCTCTCAGTACAGAATCACCTTAGATTCTTAAAATATAGATGCCCAGGCTCTATCCCAAGAGAAACAGTCGGCTGAAGGTCCCAGGAAGCAACGATTTTTTTTTTTTTTAGGTTTCCCCAGTCGATACTAATCTAATACAAAACCAGATTAAATTCTTTTTCTGATTGAGAATAAAGGGATAGAGCTCAAGGAATAGAAGTTCTATAAATTCATATATATCCAGGCTATGGGACATAATCACAGATTAAATGGAGAAAATCGCAGCTAAAATATCAATACTTTGTGTTGCTTGGTTAAAGGCTGATTTTTTTTTTTCAGACAGTCTGTCAAATACTTACTGAGCATTTATTTAGTGCCAGGCACTATCATATAGATACCCGGAATAGAAAAGTTAACATGGTCATTCACCTTTAAGGGCTTATGTTCTAGTAGGGAGAGATAATAACAATTAAACAAAACCATAAAAAAGAGTAAGATAATTTGGGGTACCAGTAAGTGCTAGGAAGAAGACCAACAGAATAATGTAGAGGGTGAATGTGGAGGGTTGACAGCTCTGGTGAACAGAGACATTTGAAAATCTGGAAGGAAGTTTTTCAAGCAACAAGAAAAATGCCAAGTTCCTGAGATGGGAAGAAATGTTGTGTGTTTGAGGAATATCTAAGAGGCTGGTGTGGCTGGATCTTGGCACACCATTGAGAATGTGTAGGGAATTCGGTCTGAGAGACAGGCAGGAACCAGCTCTCGTAGGAGCTCAGAAGCCTTGGGAAGGTATTCGCTTGCATTCAGTTGCACTGGGGAGCTAGCCATAAAAGGGTTTTCAGTGAAGAAAAAAAAAAAAAGACAATGATGAGATCTGCCTGCACATTGGAATGTTGTTCTGCTTACCCTCTAGAACAGGGTCTGTGGAGGGGGTCAAAACCGTGGGCAGCAACCTCATTGCACCAAGATGATGGTGGCTTGGTACTGGGAAGATTCTAACTGATCCTCTGTCTCAAGTAATGATTTTTCTTCATCATTCTTTTAGATCAGAAACACCATACTACAAGTCTTAAAGATGTGGCCGGGTGGGGGGATACAATTAATAGAGAAATATATCAGGATGGTTCCTTTTTATAAGTATATGTGACATTCTAATCCCAACAGCTTCCAATCTAGGAAAAGCTTACACAATATTTTCTACTAGCAACTGTAAATTCTGTATTACTACATAAAATTGAAATCTCTCAAGTTTGTGTGTCTCAGAAAATTGTTGAGGTGGATGAGGTTATGTTAATGCAACATTCGATTCTGAATTGCGATTTAAAGCTGAAAGTTGACCTAACTGAATTAATTTCTAAATACGAAGTATTTTCCTGTTACTATCAATTATATTCCATTTGTCATTTATTACACCTCAGAAAGCGATCAGTATGCAAGGTCGGTCTGATCCACAGAAAAGGAGAACATGGGGGTAGGAGGGCCCTTGCTACAACAGAGGCTGAGCCCCTCTCAACTACCAGGAGAAATCTGTTCAAATGCTGTTGAAGGAATTTCACACTTTAGGTGGAAAGAATACTAAGGACTATGCTCTGAGTTCATGGCAATCACTACCTTGTATTTAATAATTGATGTGGCTTTTCAGCAAGTACTGTCTTTAAAAAAAAAAATCCTTTGCACTACTGTGTTCAATTCTTAACTTACCTCTTAACTTATCTTGGCTTTGTATTGTCACCCAACTTAATTTTTCTGATGACAGAGATCAGGTCATACGGCACATGCATCTTAATGCCTTATTATGGTGCAAAATATGCAATAGGAAGTCAGTAAATATCCACTGAACAAAACACATTTAATACAATACAGTCCCTCTACTCCAGAAGCCAAGAATAGATTTTAAAATATGATTGAATCAATGTTAATATATATTATAAATCAACATGTATAAAGTTTCATCAATAACAAACATGTACCAAAACACTTGCAAATAGGATTTATGGATGAGGAAAGTTTTCTGGGAGAACTCGCCTAAATTAGTATTTCAAAAAGAAAAGGACATGTTTTATAAACAATGAAGTTTGAATAGAAGGGAGAACTTGATATTGGAAGCCAGGAAGACCATTTTTTCTGTTTCACGATTCCCTTAATATTTCTGTCACAGCCCTTCTAGTTGGTCTCTCTCCAGACCTCTACTCCAAAGTACTGTCTAGCCCAACATGCAGATTAAAGCATGTAATTTCAGAAAGTCTTCTCTGTATTTCTGCCTACTTAATTTCTGCAACATTAATACACAGTCCAGTACTGCCATGCTTGGTCTCCTTTGAAATCCTGCAATCTTAAAATCCTATAATTTCAAAGATATTTCTTTTCTTAGGGAATTGGGATAGGGCAGAAATGAGAAGGAATATTGATCCTTTCTTTGGTCTTTAAGTTTTAGAAGGGTTTTTGATATTGTTATCTTTAAATGAATGTCATAGGACATTTTAACAAGTGATCTGTGGTCATTTGAATAATTTTTTGGCCTTTTAAAATTTCATTGTCTTCAGGAGATAATTTCAAAGAAAATATGATAAAAGATAAAGTAAAAATTCAGATGTGATGTTCTATTTAGAAATTATATTTTCTCTAGAATTAAAGTGTTCAAATATGTTGCCAAAAAGGAAAAAATAAAACCTTCAATGGCTGTATTTATAATAACTAGACGGTTCCTAGTATTACATTTATCTCATCTTCCATTACTTACTAGGAGAGAAAGCAGATTAAGTCTTATCAAGCACATTTGATGATTGCTGCTGGTTTGTTTCTAAAGACACCTTTTCATGTATAGATGAGGAAAGACTAAAATTCCCACATAGTAGATATTACAGAGTAAAGAAGGAGGTCCAGTTAAAATGCGGAAATGCAAAATGCTCTGCTGGACAAACCACAATGACTTGAATGAAAGCAAACAGTTTATCCAAGTACATTCCTCTCTAAAGCCAAGATGAGTAGAACATACCTAGTCCCCCACCTTCTCTCCTATTCTTGGGCCTCACTTCTTCAAATATTGAAGACACTAGTCATACCCTCCATCGACTTCAAACTCCCCACTCTACTCTCATTCCCCTATGCCTGACTATCCTTAATGTCTACCGACCTAGTGTGATGTCAGAGAGAGAAGCGGGCACAGGGACCTGAGGCAAGATATCCATTTGAGCCATGATTTCTCCATCAAAACATAAACATCTACTTCTCCTGGCTACTGTTGATGACTTAAAAGAAATGATAATGTGTATAGAAGTAAGCACGACACCCAGCACACAGGAGGTCTTCTTTCCTACTGCCTGCAAAACGAGTTTCCCTTCCATCCTTCTAGAACTTCTGGGCCTTACGTGTCATCACATTAATCTCCTTGTCAACTCTACTTTGTACAGAGTGTACCAGGGAGAAAGTAGGAGAATGAAGGTGGCTAGGCAGGGTTTTCAGTTTTTCAGAAAGCAAAGAAACACAAAGGGGGTAGATTGATTGCTGCTCGCAGGAAGGTAGAGGGCCAGAAATCAGAGCTCTAGAACCTTTTGGCCATTTTCATCACCTGTCTGAACAACTTATCTACAGGTAACCATACCATCTGACAGAACACAACAGATGCAACCACCTAATGCCTGATACCAAGTTTTAGACCAAGGGCACATTGCTGAAAGGCAGGTGTTAACTTTGTTCACCTTGCCTAACTTGCTGTTGTCTGTGCCATTGCCATGTATCCATAGGATGCCCTAGTGTATTTGGTTTCCATGAAGTCCATGTGTGAACCTAGAAGAACTAAACCTTTAATCCGAAAGTGGAACAAATATCTTCCTTATATTTTCATTCGCTCCTTTAGACCAGGGGTCCCCAACCCCCGGGCCGCAGACCGATACCAGTCCCTGGCCTGTTAGGAACCCGGCCGCACAGCAGGAGGTGAGTGGCAGGCAAGCAAGCGAAGCTTCACCTGCCGCTGCCCATCGCTCCTCATCGCTCCCATTACCCCCCCAACCATCCCCTCCCCCCACCCTGGTCTATGGAAAAATTGTCTTCCACGAAACCGGTCCCACGCCAAAAAGGTTGGGAACCGCTGCTTTAGACAAGAGCACAATAATCTATGGATGCAAGTCACCATCCCATCGAGTTTGAGAAGCACCACAGTAGCCATTAGGGACATGCCATCTGGGTGCCAGCTCTAACAAACAACGTGAGCTTCAATAAACCTTTTCAGTTTCTTGTGTCTGTGCCCCCCCCCCCCACCGTCTGGAAGATGGACCTAACGCCGCCTGGCTAATCTATTTTTTATTGTGATTATGCTATACCAAAATGCTTCAAGAAGTCAAACATGGGCAAATGTAACACTGATGGGTAATTTGAGTGAACCCTATTAGCTAGCAGTCAATCCTCAGCTTTCATATATACCACATATCAAGAACATGCCATAAAATTCCCATTACGCTTTCACTTGGCATTCAGGAAGCTAGTGATATAAACCCCTTGATGATATAGCCTGAGACAAAATCCAGGTTGGTCACTTCTTCCACTCTGGAATAAATGTCTTTTCTGAGTACTTTTGCTGGCTAGCAGATTTCTGTAAAAAGAATTTTACTCTCCAATTTTATTTTGTTGTTCAATAAGAGATTACCACATGAAAGCAAGCCATTAAAAATAAACTGTGAACTTTTTAAGAAGATAGAGAAGGGCGACTGGTATATACTCATAGCACTGTTTGCAGAACAAGTACTGTGGCACTTTCAGAACGGCGGGAGGCTTCACAGAACCTTCTGACACTGGCGTTGACCCTCCAGCTTGGGTCAATCTACACTCCACCCCTCACAAGCTCAGATAAGAATTCCTCCCGCGGAAAGTTTCCGCAAGGCAACGGACAAACCCCCTGGGACTAGCTCCCGGCTTGCCTGAAGCTCAGCCGCTTCTCTCGAGCTGCCATATCACACTTGACCAGCAGGTGCTGCCATTTCAACATGTGTGATTTTCCCTTCCAGTCCCAACACACAAGTTCAAGGTTTCCAGCTTTGGGAGATAAAACCTGGGTTTCAGGTTTGATGAAGTCTTTTTCACTGTGGTTATCTAGGATTGAGCCATTCTGAGAGCTGTAGTTTCTGTTCATGAAGCAAACTGAAAACAAGGCAGCCCAAGAACGACCCCTCTTGGATGGGCAGCCTCAAAAGGCAGATTTTTCACAGGTGTCTCCTCTGTGCTGCAAACCTAAATAGCCCAAGTTCAATCGCATTGATGCCGGAGGCAGGAAAAAAAACGAAACAAAAGAGCAAGCTCAGTAAAGCTTATGGCTCTGCAAGGGCTCTTTTGATATAGAAATCTCTGTGAAAGCTCATTAAATCCTCAGTGTGTGAGGCAGGACTTCGGGAAAAGTCAAAATAAAGATAATAAGACACCACATCCACTCATACCGACACATTTGTAAAGCATTCCGGATACTCCAAGGAAATTCCACACCACTCACCCCTCATATTAAGGGCCTGAACTAGCTCTTCTAGTTAAACCACAGTCCAGATGAACAGTCACAGACTTGGGAGATAGTTTTGTTATAACATCGACCACAACATTGACCACAAACAAGACTATTAAAAAAGCAACTCAGAGCATGGTCCCCGTGATGGAAAGCCTGTTGGGGTCTCTTCTTGAGCAAACAGCAGCCCCCACACACCGTAAATATTCAATACATCTGAATAGACGATCAGACATTAGGTGATAGGTATATGTGAGAAAAGCCAGTAAGTTCCATTTTCCCAGTGCTTTATATTTACTGGAAAATACTCATAAGAAAAAATTTATCCTCAGACTTCAAGCAGAACTTGAATGGGAATGAAACCTTGTATTAAGGTTCTCCAGAGGAACAGAACCAAGAGGATGGATATGCGTGTCCAAACAGGAAGAGAAAATTTAAGAAAGTGACTCACGAAATTGTTCAGGTTGGGAGGGTACGCAGCAGGCTGGAGAACCAGGGCAGGGTTGATGTTGCCGCTCTGCAGTCCACTGGCAGAATTCCCTCTTCCCTAGGCAAGCTCAGCCTTTTTCTATGATGGTCTTCAATTGGATGTAGTCCCACCCCGATGACCTCATCTTATCTTAGTTCCCTATTTAAAGACCCCATCCCCAAATACAGTCACATTCTGGGGTCCTACTGGGGGTTAAGTCTTTGATATACGAATTGGGGGGACATGATTCGGCCCATAACAGGCCTGAACGAGTATCATTATGATCTAGAGATTAAGAAAGAAAGGGGTGGAGAGAGGTTGGTAAAAAAAAAAAAGAATAAACGTGTGTGATTCTCCACCCCTGGTCCCAGGCCCATAATCAACAACACCTAGAAGTTGTTAGAAAGGCGAATTCTCAGATCCCACCCATGATCGACTGCATCTGTGAGTGGGGCTCAGCAATTTGTTTTTAACAAAGCCCTCCAGGTGATCCCAATGAAGGCTACAGTTTGAGAACAACTATCTTAGAAGTTTCATGATTATAAGAGCAATGCCACCTGAGAAATTTTCCAACCAATGTGGCTGTCAATAGTGTTTAACCTGTCTTTTCTTTAAATATGAAGCTGAGTCATATTTTATAAAAGGGCCTTGAAATCCATTTTACTCTTATAAATTGGAACTGAAGCCAGAGCTCCAGGGATAAGCGTGATAACAACACTGCAAAGGGACTTGGCCTCTGAATACAGATTTCACAAGGTGAAAGCAAAGCTGTAGGGACCCGATAAAGCTAATTTATCAAGTAGGAGAGCAGTCTAATAGCTGTCTGTCTGGCTGGAGGCCGCCCGTTACCTAATGCAATTCCCATGAATGGCAGACTAAATTAGAATGGTTGATCTTCATAAAATTCATTCTACTCTCCCTCTTAAAAATGAAAAACTAGAAATAGAACTAAGTGGTCACTTTTGAGCAAGAATCAAATTTAGATTATGCTACACTTGGCCCCAAAATATCCTCTTCACCCTCAGAACATTAGCCTCTGCAAATACACTGGTTAGTAAGTGTATTTGGCCATGCCTCTCACCAGGCCCTTTAAGAATCTGCACTACTGGGGCTTCCCTGGTGGCGCAGTGGTTAGGAATCTGCCTGCCAGTGCAGAGGACACGTGTTCGAGCCCTGGTCCGGGCAGATCCCACATGCCACGGAGCAACTAAGCCCGTGCACCACAACTACTAAGCCTGCGCTCTAGATCCCGCGTGCCACAACTACTGAAGCTCGCGAGCCCAGAGCCCGTGCTCGGCAACAAGAGAAGCCACGGCAATGAGAAGCCTGCGTACCACAAGGAAGAGAAGTCCCCACTCGCTGCAATTAGAGGAAGCCCACGCACAGCAACGAAGACCCAACGAAGCCAAAACATAAATAAATATAAATTTAAACAAACAAACAAAAAAAGGAATCTACAGCATCAGGAGCAAAAAGGTTGAATTCACCTATGAGTTATTTCCAAGACTTGGTGGATGGTGAGATATATAATACAACAAGGATACCCATAACTTTTTATCTGGAAAAGTCAGCTTCATCTGAGGCTTCTTTGATGACTCCTCTTGAAATCTGAAGAGGATCCGATTTTCTATGTTCCTTCGATTCTCTTGCACATGGCCTGCACTGAGATTTCTGTTTCAGAGTGGTGGTTCATGCAGGACACTCAGAGTAGATGCACCTTGCTGTCTTCTTTTCCTCCGTCTTTGACCACGTCTCCACCTCACAGAGACCTCTTCTTTCCAGTTCCCTCTTTCTGCAAACAACAGTCTTCACTTCCTTAATCCTGTTCACACTACCTTCTAACACTGGCCACCAAAAGATGCTGCTTCCAGAACAGGTTGACAGGGATGCTCAAATGCATGGGGGAATATTCCTGACTCTCACCTGGAATCAGTTTGGCCTGGGTATGACACTTGAATTTACAGCAAATGTGTGTAAAGGCAGTTCTGGGTGAGCCACTCTGAACAGGAGATGGCAGTAGCGGCAAAGGTATCTGGGCATCCTTCTCCAGTCCTCCTAACAAAGGGTATTTCCTGTCTGTCAATTCAGGGCATAATTTTGCTCACCAGAGCCAAGCTGTGGACTCCACAACTATTGAAGGGCTAAAGATTGCTCAAATGGAAGGCTGAACAAGCAAATGAGCAAGGTGGGGGAGCTGTTACTAATTCTCACCACAAAGGGAAGGAGGAGCCCCAGAAAGCACAGATGCTCCTACTTAGATTGGCATCAGTGGAAGCTGGGAAAGGATTTGAGACCTAGTGCACAATCTTACGGTGACTTTGAGCAAGTTATTTAGCAGAATTGATTCAACCTGTGACCTCATGTGGCTTAAGGGGGTAAGGGGGGCCTCCTCGCAGGCTTCACAAAGCATCAAATAAGATAAGATCCAGGAAAACCATGTAAACTATGACATGCTATAAACGTACGAGGAAGGCATTTTTGTTGGCTTGTCCCTGCACCTCCAAATGTCCTAGACCACTTTTTTTTTCCTTTGTTTTTTTTTTTTTTCCATCCAGGTTATATGGCCAGAAGCTGTTTGACCATGGGTCTATTATTTCTCTGATAATTATAAATTCCCAGAGAGCTACGGCACACAAATTACGTTGTAATAGCTCTAAGTTCTTTGCTTCATCCTGAGTCTACAATTATGCCCTCACCCAGGCTCCTGTCATCTGTTGTCTTGATTTATGAGAACTTCTGTCCTCTGATCTCCTCACTTCTTACCCCTGCCTCCTTTCAAACTTCTGAAATGTGGATGCAAGGTCAAATTTCTCATCGTGCCAGCATTACATTCTCAGGTGTAATCATTACTGTCTTAATAAAGCAGGCAGCTAGTTCCACAATAGTCTAATTCACTAGATAATGGCTCAGCCCTCACTGTATAATCCCCATCCTGTCCCTTGCTAGGACTCCAGAACCACTGTGTTGTGGTTTGAAGTGTCTCTTAAATTGTCACATGTATTATTTAAAAATTTATTTCCAGTCAAGTACATGATGGATCAAGTGCTGCATATAAATTAGGAAAACATAACCAGTTTCACCTGGAGTGAAAACAATAGCCGGAAAGTTTTCTGGTAACTTCCATATACTTATAGACCCTTTCCAAAAGTTGGAAAAAGAAAAATCTAAATTTTCAAGTATTGCAGAATCAGTTTGGTATTAAGGTAGAAGATTTAGGAGGCATGCAAACCACAATTTTTGATGTAGTTAATAAGGCAGAGATATATTATTTCACTTTGCTCCACTTGTGACCTAGAGTGAATTATATCCACAATAAAATTAGACCGAACTTGACTCTGGTACCTGAATGGCCAAGAGGTACAGAAATTTCCAACACAGCTTTATTAGTGTGTGGGATATAACAAGACCATAATCTAAAGCCAGTCCTCAGTTTTATTATTTATTTTGCTGCCTTGATCATTTTTCTGCACTCATTTGGCTTGAAGGCACAGACATTCCCTGTTGATTATCTCGACTTGGCAGTTGGTTTCTGCTACACATTTTGATTCCTAATATGGTAGCAGGAGAGGGTTTTGTATGAGTTCCAGCGAGTTTCTCTGGGCTTGTGGAATGCAGTGAGGAAAGAATCCTACAGAGATGAAAACATGAACATTTGCACTGATAAAGAGAAAAAAGAAAGAAAGAAAAAGAGGATGTCTCTCTAAAACTTTTTTTTTTTTTTTTTTTAACTCAGGCCACTTTCATTTCTAATGTCTTACAGTTGGGGGATGGAAGGAATTAACTTTGTGTTTTTTAATTGCCTGTACTATCAGGCCATTTCAAAAATCGTTTCGAAATGCCTGAGTGTTTGTACAGAAGCAGTGCTAACAAAAGAAACTTTTCAGCAGCATCAAGGTTTAAATCCTCGAAGCACCCAATAACACTGTTCTCTAAATTAGCCACATAATGATGAAATCTGGGAAAATAAGTTGCATGTCCCCAAAAGAGCGTAATAGATTATTCTGTCCATTCACTGTACAAATTATACTGTTCCTCCTCATTTTTGTAGCAATGAGATTTAATTTTAAAGAATCCATGTATTGATTGTTTCAGAGGTCAATACAGTTTTTCTCTCAGTTATAGGTTAGTTCACAGAAATATTCATTTGGTAAAAATTCCTTTAACAATACATCCCAGATGACAAACTTTCCTTTAGCAGTAGGCTCTTTTTTTTCTAAACGTATTTATTAAAAGCCTTTGTACTTTAATAAGCCACATTTGCACTGGTGTAAAAATGTCACTATTTTCACCATAATTAACATCCATTTAACATTTAACTTTTATGTAATTAAGAATTATATTTGGTGGCTATTGCCTCCAAATTGGCTGTATCAACATTTGGGATCATGTCTAGATGGGCTTATCTGCTGCATCAAAAAAACCAAAAGAATCAACTAATGAATCATCTAGAAATTCAAGAAATTCAACATGCTAGTGTAGATACATTTGAAAGTATGGGTGTTTTTCTGTTTTGTTTTTTGTTTTTTTGGCCGCACGGCGCAGCTTGCAGGATCTTAGTTCCCGGACCAGGGATCGAACTGCACCCCTTGTAGTGGAAGCGCAGAGTCCTAACCACTGGACTGCCAGGGAAGTCCCTGAAAGTATCGTTTTTATGATGCTCCATATCTTTTTCTGGACAACTAATTCTTAGAAGCCCTTCTGAAAGCGTTCTGATCAGTTAGCAACAACTACAAACACAATTAGTCTGTATATTAGTTAGGCCTGGGCGTGGCTACAAAAACCTGAAAATCCCAAAATGACAGTGGTTTAAAGGATATAGAAATTTATGTTTCTATAATACGAAGTACTGTGAAGGCCGTCAGTCCAGAGCTGACATGGGGTCTCCATCTGTCACAAGCAACCTATGGCTGTCTTTCTCCTCTGCCATCCTCTGCATGTGGCTTCCATATCATGGACTTGTGTGGCAGCTGCAACATCCATGTGAGAAGGAAAAAGGGGGAAATGAAGTAAACCCATGCCCTTTAGTGAAAGTTCTTAAAGTCCCACATGGGTTTTCCACTTACATCTCAATGGTCTGAATCTAGTCTTGACCTGCCAGAGAAGCTGGGAAATGTAGTCTTTTATTTCAGCAGTGTGCCCAGCTAAAACTTGGGGTGCTACAGCTAAGGGAAAGGGGGTGAAGTGGATATTGGAGTAGGCAACACACAGTCTCCATCATAGATTCACAGGCTCCTTGACTTGCTATCATTGTCAGGGTCATGGATGACTTAGCTTCTCCATGCATATTCATATTGATTTATTTAAATTAGAAGTAGCTGTTGTGCTTCACTAATGTAAATATATTTATAAATTATAAAAACTTTGAAAATGCAGATAATTAGGAAAAGTTTTAAACTATCTTAAATTTCACCACCCAGAAATAGTGGGGTTAATTTTTTAGTACATAGTTCCAGGCCTATCTTTATGCACACCTGTGTATATATATATACTTTCCATAATAAACTTGGAATATACAAAGCATGCTAATCTTTAATCTGCTTTTTTAACAAGATGTTCATGATATGGTGAACATCTTTCTTCATCGACAATCTTTTCAACATTGTTTTAAATGACTATAGATTATTTCTTTATATGATTATACCATAGTTTAACCAATATCCAATTGCTAAATATTTTAGTCATTTCAAATTTTTCTGTATTATAAACCACACTGCAATTAATATATTTGTCACTAAATCCAGGGAAGTCCCTGGATTTCTTTGATTACTACTGAAGTGGAGGGCTTCCCTGGTGGTGCAGTGGTTGAGGGTCCGCCTGCCGATGCAGGGGACACGGGTTCATGCCCCGGTCCGGGAGGATCCCACATGCCGCAGAGCGGCTGGGCCCGTGAGCCATGGCCGCTGAGCCTGCGCGTCCAGAGCCTGTGCCCCGCAGCGGGTGAGGCCACAACAGTGAGAGGCCGCGTACTGCAAAGAAAAAAAAAAAAAAGTATGAGACTACTGAAGTGGAATATTTCCCCCTGCCTTAGATTTAGCTTTCTTTATTGTGAAAAGATAGGACATGAGAGAAAGAGGTTCATGGACTCAAATTTGGAAATACTAACTTTGAACTGAAAGGAACAAGTCCCTGGTTGTTAGATAAGTCAGGCATGCTCATGAATGGCAACATAAGAGAAGAGATTATCCTTCCATTTCAAGTGGCACTCAATGACGATGCCACCTGGCCACTTCAGGTAAGGTACCTCAATTTGTTCCTCATTGTTTAAGGAAGAAGCCACCACGATCTTGGTCCACATTGAGCTTAAAGGACAATGCTTCATATGTGATTTGTGAGTTTCCTCCCAGCCCAGTCATTCCCTTGAGCTGACTGTCAGGCTCTTATCTCAGCAGAGTGGCAGGTAAAAATATTCAGAGGGTCTCCAATTTAATTCAGGTAGTCAGCAAACCACAAGGTCTGTCTGCTAACTACTTTCATACCAGATAGGATATCTCCTACCTAAATTTGTAACAGCTGAAAACAATTTTGTGCCTTTAAATATCTGATGATGTGCCACATTTCACTACCTCTGAAGCCAGGGTGATACACAGTAAGTAGCCAGATCACAACATGTCAGTCCAACAGCCGTTGGTATCATTTCCTGATGTTTGCTACGTAGAGAACTTCACATACCTTAGGCACATGCTCTCTGTGAATGGGATTGATGTATTTTCTTGCTTGTGTGTTGTATACATTATTCTGGAGCAGTTTATCTCTGCAGCTTTTTAATCCTCTCTTTGTGCCTAAAAGCTAATTAGTAAATCAAGAGTTAATATAAGAGATAATTTGAACATCATAGGAGAATTCCCAATTAGACCATAAGGACAAAACTTCAGAAAATTGCATGCCTGAATGCTGAGGTGCAACTAAAAATAGGAGGAATAAAAGTATACTTCAGGGCTTCCCTGGTGGCGCAGTGGTTGAGAGTCCACCTGCCGATGCAGGGGATGCGGGTTCGTGCCCCGGTCCGGGAAGATCTCACATGCCGCGGAGCGGCTGGGCCCGTGAGCCATGGCCGCTGAGCCTGCGCGTCCGGAGCCTGTGCTCCGCAACGGGAGAGGCCACAACAGTGAGAGGCCCGCGTACCGCCAAAAAATAAAAGTATACTTCATCCTCTACCAGCAAAACCAAAAATTAAACATTAAACCACAACTCTCTCTTTTTCTCTGTAAGCCTAACGATTCTCATCCATATATGTAAGGAAAGCAAATACTCATTTTTGTTTACAATTTAGGTTAGGCGCTGTACAGTGACTCACATGGGGCACACCCCAGAGAAAATTTAATGGGCAATAACATCGAACACTACAAACTCATAGGATTGTAAGACACGGCTGGGGTTTGCCCATCCTCCAACTGTCTTTCTGGACTATTTTTTTCTCCTTCTATGGGAGAAATTATTTAGAGTCAAGCGTTATTAAGTCAAAATGCAAAGGAAGGAGAAAATGAATATGGGTTAGTTGCATTCTGGATGCCACTGAACCACAGTTGGGATAAATTATTATCATGGTATACAAACACATTGTGCATTCCAGGAAGAAGCTGGAGTATGGGTGTGTACCAGAAAGTGGCCGCAGACGAGGATTGGGAGAGTGTGTGTGTGTGTGTGTGTGTGTGTGTGTGTGTGTGTGTGTGTGTGTGT